>NW_016107355.1:5199801-5250150 GCF_001604975.1 Cebus imitator | reverse complement strand
TTGACCAGGACGGTCTCGATCTCTTGACCTCGTGATCCACCCGCCTCGGCCTCCCAAAGTGCTGGGATTACAGGCGTGAGCCACCGCGCCCGGCCTTTGCTCTTTTTTATAGCCAGCTCTGGTGAAAACTAATAAGCAAGACCTCACTATTAACATGAGGACAGCAGCAAGTCATTTATTAGCGATCTACCCTTATGAGCCAAACACTTCCCTTTAGGCCCCACCTCTAATATTGAGGATCTAATTTCAACATGAGGTTTGGGGAGACAAACATCAAATTATAGCAGACAACCTTATTGCAATGATTACCATTGATGTAATTTACAGTGTAGAATAATGTCTTTTTCAATAGAGATTCTTAGATAAATCTTCATATAGCTGTTGCTCAGACAGCTTTGATTCAAACCAGAAAAGGGTTATATAAATAATCATATTTATCTTTAGAATTTCCATTCTACATTCTTTCCTCCAACTAAGCATCCAATGTGATACCATGAACTGTCAGTGGAAACGGATCTCCATTTGAGTTTCTAGTTATATGGTACTTTTAATCAAATTTACATGTTGTTTTTTGAGGTGGAGGTGTCTTGGCAGTCCTGTTTACTTCACTATTTAATTTCCAGTGACTTTAGTGCTTCCAGAAGCTTTTTCGGGATCTCAGACTTCCAGAAAGTCCCATCTACTCCTTCCTAGTACTTCTGAGAATCCCCGGAGTCTCACAAAATGGTCAGCCAGGTCCCGGCCAAATACTATTTGGCCCATTGGGCCTCCCATCTCTTCCACAGAGCCACTGAACCTGCATTGAGCTTCTTCAGAACCATCTTTGGACATTGTGAATAACACACTATAGGCATTCTCACAGTGTCAGCATGGTGCTGTTTTCTGCTCCAAAATGGAGAAAATGCTCAGTAACCCCCAACACGAGCATCATTTATGACATAGAGACCAACGATGACCTTCTGGGTATTCCGGTAACAGTGCTGAAAACCAAATATCATGCTGATGGCTGTATTTTTATGCCTCTCTTATTCTATGTTTACCCTCCCTCCCTGTGTTCTCAGTACTCCTCTTAAAAAAAAAAAAAAAAAAAAAAAAAAACATTTTGGCCAGGCACAGTGGCTCATACCTGCAATTCCAGCACTTTGGGAGGCCAAGGTGGGCAGATCACCTGAGATCAGGAGTTTAAGACCAGTCTGGCCAACCTGGTAAAACCCTGTCTCTACTAAAAATATAAAAATTAGCCAGGCGTGGTGGCGGGTGCCTAATCCCAGCTACTCGGGAGGCTGGGGCAGGAAAATTGCTTTAACCCGAGAGGCGGAGGTTGTAGTGAGCTGAGATCACACCACTGTACTCCAGCCTGGGTGACAGAGTGAGACTCCATCTCAAACAAACAAACAAACAAACAAATAAATGAACAAATACACATTCCTCCTGCTGGACTCTTGTTCCCTAAAAATCAATCAATACACATCTATAGAATCCTGAAGGCCTCAGAGATCCTCACATTTAGATTCAGACTGTCTTAGACAGAGTGATTGGCATGCATATATCATGTTTTCTGTTGAGTGAATGTGATAAATTTTTCTTTCAAGAAAATAGCATCAGAAGACCTGGTTAAAGAACCTCTTTGGAAGGCAAGCATCAGCTCCAAAAAGATGTGATTTTCTAGCTTTGCTCTATGAGAGTAAGATATTCTATGAATAGTTGTTAAATTATTTGATGACAGTGTTTTTTACTTTGTGGCAAAAGTCCAAAAAAAGGTAAACTAATGGATACTAACAGGTTTAAATTTATTTACCCATAAACTTTCCCTTATTTTGGCTCCTTTTTCACCTATTTTGACATGTTTGGAATTAGAAATAAAAAACTATGTATTTAGTTATTTTCTGTTAAATATAGTGATATTTCGGACTGATGTATTCCAAAAAATTATACATTAATTCCAGTTGTTCTGCCACGTGAATATATTCGAACCCCACATTATATTATTAATGGGCCCCCGTGGTATTCTTCTGAGAATATCCAGTGTGTTTTATTTTACCTTTAGTAGTAGAATAATATAGTTGACGAAATTTAGTAATCCTCAGTTATCTGAATTTTGGAAACACCATATACAATTCATTCCTGAATTAGTTTGCTCCAGAGATGGGGCTTGAAGAATTTCATTCCTCAGAGGCTTGAGTTCTAATAAAAAATTGAATTTTTAATTACTTGTCCTGAGTTTATATACTAGACATTTTCTTAAAACTTTTGACTATTATTTTGTTATCTTTCACCCTGTCCCCCCAAAAAAGCTATGCATACATTTTTTTGAAAAAGAAAACGACTAGTTGTCATGGGATCTTGTATCAATAAAGCAAGATTATGATTACTGTAATCTTCCCTATTCACAGTTTGGCTTTCTATACTTTCATTTATCCATGGCCAACCATGGTTCAAAAATATTAAAATATTTTGAGAGACAGAGAAAGACAGACAGACAGACAGACAGACACACACACACACACACACACACACACGGAGAGAGACTATATTCGCATAATTTTTATTATAGTGTATTGTTAAAAATTGCTCTCTTTCATTATTAGTTACTGTTTTCCATCTTTTGCTATGCCTACTTTTTAAATTAAACTTTTCATAAATATATATGGGGTTCAGTGCTATTTGCAATTTCAAGCATCCCCTTGATATTGGATGTATTGGAATGTATACCTCACAGATAAGAGGGAACTACTGTATAAAGTTAAGTTAGAAATCATACCTCTAGAATTGTTATTTCTCTACTGACCTTAAGCGTATTGAACTGACTAGTACTGTAAACAGAACACTACTCATCAAGAGAAGTATTAAACTTTCCAATCAAAAAGTTTTATTTGGGGGGATTCATGTGCATTTTCAAGATTTAATTTTTCAAATGACAAAAACTTTATAGAATATCATGGGTTAAATGATTTGCCTAAGGATACATAGTCATTGTGCACTGAAGCCATCTTAAATCTAAGCCCAATGGTATGGAGGTCTGTGCTTATTCCTAAAGTGTGGCTGAAATATTTAATTGTGCTTGTGAACTGAGAATTCATTATGGTAATCTGTTTATTAATTATATTTAATAAAATGTATTAATAAAACAAATTAATTTACCTCTGGTTTAAGAATATATGATTCAGCAGTCATTAGTCTTTAGATTAGTTCTTATTTTTACTTAAAATTCGGAGAAAATATCTTAATACCTTAGTTATATACTTTTTATTAATTTGATATACAAGCATGTTTTACAACTAGTACCTAGATGTTTCCCTTGAAATGGAGTTTATATTAAAAAACCTAACACAACATTTTCTATACTGTATGGTACAAAATTTCAACTCTCACTATATGCACTTATAATAAATGACTGGTAATATGCTTAATTATGACTTGCAAAATTTCCTTTTGGTAGGGCAGAAATGGTGACTAATTTATTTAGCTTCTGCTACTATAGCCTATTAATTTTTTCAGTTGTTAAGATATATTTATAATTGTTTTAGTTTCCTTAAACAATAACAACAACAAACATGTTCTACATGAAGGTTATAATGAACTTACTCGTGGGATATTGACTACTATGTTTTTCATTCATCTTCTGCTGGCAAGGTATTGATTACTGTCCTTTGAATCATTCTCAAATTGCTCCACATCTACTTAAAATGGTTTTTATCATTTCATACTACTTTCATTTTCAATTATCTGTAACAGTACTCAATAGGAAATAAAGAATGGTTCTATTTTAAAAAATGTATAAAATGACAATATGCAAAGATATTTAATATCTGTAAGAGATGATAGTAACTTTAGGTTTGTTCAATACTTTCCATCATTAGAATATGTTCCTTGGAAACCACATAATGAAGAATCTAACAGGAAAAGTTGATAACCTCAAATGAAATAAATTATTTTCTATGTTATAACAATCTGATTTAAATAATACTCTAAGAAGGTAAGTTTACTTCTACAATTGAGGGATTTAACTTTTTTAGACTGTATTGTTCATCATGTTGAGGGATGTATTGGTTCCCATATGTTCTTATGGTACCTCTAACTGTAGCCTTATATATCAGAACCCTTTGCATCAAACATAACTATTTTGTTGTCTACTATAGAGAAGCTTCTGAAAAAATACAATTTATAAATTTGTTTTATTATGTTACATCATTGTGCATTCTTAAAAAAGAAAGAAAGCTAAACTTCATTGATAGATGTTTTATTTCTTATAGCTGGTTAGTCTTGTGGTCATGGATACAATTGCAAGTATAATAAAAACTATAACAAAGTAATATAAAATACTTCTAATTTTGGAAGTTAGTGAGTTTAAATACCATATTTTACATTGAGAGGAGGTAGAGAGGTATCCGTAGCCTAAACAAAGCTTTAGTATATGAGACAATTTTTAAGTTTTTTGTTTATAATTTATTTGAATACAGATCATGCTATATTCTGTAAACATTCTCTTTTATTTTATATTATGTTTTATTTTATATGTATCTGTTGCTGAAACTATGAAGAAAGTTTCTGTTTGCTTACCTTTTGGAGGGAGATTTTTTAAAAGCATTTTTATCACAATATTTTCTTTTTACTCCTTATAAAACTTCTTAATTTCAAAGAGTTTGAGAGTAAGGGTAGGATTCAAATTCTTCTCTTCACATTTTACTTTTGAGTGAAGGTGACTATTGTGACCTTGATTCGCAGAACTTCTCTTCCATAGAATTAATCCTTGCGTATAAAATGGGAATGTGAGGCTCTGCTGCTATTGCCACTCATATTCACATGATAGAAGATGTTTTGGCTTTTTAAAATATAGCAGATTTCAATTACTGGTTTGATTTATAAAAATGAATCTAATTTGAATATATGTACTTGATTGCTTTTGCTATAATAGAAAATTTCTATAGAGGCAATAGCAAATAATATTATAATATGCCTTTTGAATTTCTAATCCTAAGAAACATACCTTTGAACTAAGAAGAAATGAGATCTAATAACTCTCTTAATGGAGATTATATATTTTATGATTTTAAACTTTACCACCAAGAAGGTTTTGTTTATAACTGAACTTCAATATGAGAGAATTTTCTTTCAGAGAAGAAATAAGAAATAGCAAAATGTTATTCAATATGTAGAGTGTTTTATATTTTCAGTATGGCTTTAGAAGTGTTATACATTGCTTAATTTCCAAATATTTGTGGACCTTTTAGGTTTCAATCTTTTCTTAAAGTAACTTTTACTGTAATTTTTGTTATAAAAGTAACAAATGCTTACTAGAAAAAACTTGAAATATACAAAAAAGTGTGGAGAAGAAAGAAACCATTTATAATCCCACAACTTGGCGATAGCCTATGTTGTTTGGCATATTTCCAACTAGAGTTCTTTTTTTAAGCACAGACACATGCAGTGTATAAAACTCTGTAGAGTGTTGCATCCTCTTCTTTTTCCTTGAACTTTACAGCATAAGCACATTCCTATGTCATTAAAATTTCTTTTAAACATAATTTGATTTCAATCTTTTTTACTGTTTTATAGTGACCTAAAAACATATTTTATATGATTTATATTCTCTTTAGTTTGTTAAGATGTGTGCTGTGGCCCAGAATATGGTTTCTCTTGGTGAATGTTTTATGAGCTTGAACAGAATACATATTTGGCTATTATTGGATGAAATATTTGATAAATGTCAATTAGATCAAGTTTACTGATGGTGCTATACAGGTCAGCTATATCCTTTCCAATTATCTGCCTGCTTATTGATTACTAATTGAGAGATTAAGTTAAAGTCTGAACTATAATAGGGTATTTCTCTCTTATTTCCTTTCATTTACATTGTTTTATCTCCATATATTTTGGTTCTCTGCTGTTAGGTACATAAAACTTTAGTATTGTAACATCTTGGAAAATTGGTCACTTTGTTGAAAGTGGCCAATTTCGCAAGTAATTTTTCCTAGTAATTCTTGCGTAGAAGTCTTCATTGCCTGATATTAATATAATAGCTTTCTTTTAATTAATGTTTGCATGTGTGTATTTCTCTGACCTATAAAAGTCTTTATATTTAAAGTATTTTTCTTATAGACAACATGTAAGTGGATTTTTAAAGCCACTCTTACAGTGTATGTCTTTCAAGTTGCATAATCAGATATTCAAATTTAAAGTGATTATTGATAAAGATCTATTAGTACCTACTATTTTTATAACTGGTTTTGTTTTTTTTCAGTTTTCTTTGTTTTCTTCTCATTTTCTACTTTCTCTGGTTTTAATTGAGCAAAATTCAATTTATTTCCTTTCTTAACACATAAATTGTACTTCTTTGAATAATTAGTGGTTGATCTAAATGTACAATATACACTTTAACCTAAATCCACCTTCAAACCAGTTCAAGAGGAGTAAGACATCTGAAAGCAAAGTATTTTAAATTCCCTTTCTTTGTGATATTGCTGTCATTAATTTTACCTAATATAGCACACTATACTATGAAAACTTTAAAAGTTAGTTTAACATCAATTAAGAATAAAAAAATTAAAAGATTCTTTGGCCTTCATTTATTCCCTTTCTTTTGGCTTTCTTTTTTACCTTTATGTAAATCAGGCGGGTATCCTTCTGGGACAAAGATAGCAGAAGAAGAAACTGGCAGCAACCCTTACTGTTCTGCAGCTGCTGCAGGTCATCCCCAGGCAAGCAGGGCCTGGAGTGGACCTCAGCAGTCCTACAGCAGAGGGGCCTGACTGTTAGAAGGAAAACTAAGAAACAGAAAGAAATAACTTCATCATCAACAAACTGGACGTCCACTCAGAGACCCAATCTGAAAACCAACAACTACAAAGATGACAGGTGGATGTAAATCCAAATTTCTAACATATATTAATTTTCTTCTGTCTGAATTATCATTTTAACATTTTCTTCAATGCAAAAGTCCTGACAGTAAATTCACTCAGCCATTATTTGTTTGAGAAAGTCTTTATTTTTTGTTTTGTTTTATTTTTGAAGGATAGTTCTGTAACAGCTCAAGGTTGTTGAGGTTTTTATTCTTTAATATTTTTAACTATTTCACTGTAATTGTTTTTCCTTTTCAATTTTATTTTTAATTTTTAAAATTATACTTTAAGTTCTGTAATAGATGTGCAGAAGGTGCAGGTTTGTTAAATAGGTGTACACTTGCCACGGTGGTTTGCTACACCCACCAACCCATCACCTACATTAGGTATTTCTAATGTTATCCCTCCCCTAGTCCCTCACCCCCCAATGGGTTCTGGTATGTGACGTTTCCCTCCCTGTGTCCATGTGTTCTCATTGTTAAACACCCACTTATGAGTGAGAACATGTGGCATTTGGTTTTCTGTTCATGTGTTAGTTTGCTGAGAATGATGGTTTCCAGCTTCATCCATGTCCCTGCAAAGGACATGAACTCATCCTTTTTTATGGCTGCATAGTATTCCATAGTGTATCTGTACCATATTTCTTTAATCAAGTCTATCCTTGATAGACATTTGGGCTGGTTCTCAGTCTCTGGTATTGCAAATAGTGCTGCAATAAGCACATATCTGCATGTATCTTTATAGTAGAATGTTTTATAATCCTTTGGGTATATACCCAGTAATAGGATTGCTGGGTCAAATGGTATTTCTAGTTCTAGATCCTTGAGGAATTGTCACACTGTCTTCCACAATGGTTGATCTAATTTACACTACCACCAACAGTGTAAAAGTGTTCCTATTTCTCCACAACCTCTCCAGCATCTGTTATTTCCTGACCTTTTAATGATTACGATTCTAACTGACATGAGATGGTATCTCACTGTGGTTTTGATTTGTATTTTTATAATTACCAGTGATGATGAGCTTTTTTTCATATGTTTGTTGGATGCATAGATATCTTATTTTGAGAAGCATCTGTTCATATCCTTGGCCCACTTTTTGATGAGGTTGCTTTTTTTTATCTTGTAAATTTGTTTAAGTTCCTTGTAGATTCTGGATATTAGCCCTTCATCAGATGAATAGATTGCAATAATTTTCTCCCATTCTGTAGGTTGCCTGTTGACTCTGATGATAGTTTCTTTGGCTGTGCAGAAGCTCTTTAGTTAGTTAGATCCAATCTGTCAATTTTGGCTTTTGTTGCCATTGCTTTTGGTGTTTCAGTCATGAAGCCTATGCCCATGCCTATGTTTTGAATGGTATTGCCTAGGTTTTCTTCCAGGGTTTTTATGGTTTTAGGTCTTACATTTAAGTCTTTAATCCATCTTGAGCTAATTTTCATGTGAGGTGTAAGGAAGGGGTCCAGTTTCAGCAAAATAATTGATTTCAGTTTGTTCAGATTTTCCACGTCATAATGGTTTTCCCCATTGCATGTTCTTGTTAACTTTGTTAAAGATCAGGTGGTTTTAGGAATGTGGCTTTGTTTCTGGTTCTCTGTTCTGTTTCATTTATCTATGTATCTAATTATCTACCAGTACCATGCATTTTGGTTACTATATCCTTGTAGTATAATTCGAAATCAGGTAGTGAAATGTCCCCAGCTTCATTCTTCTTGCTCAAGACTGCTTTAACTATTTGCCCTATTTTTTAGTTGCATATACATTTTAGAATTTTTTTTCTCATTCTTTGAAATATGAGATTGACAATTTGACCGGAATTGAGTTAAATCTGTAGACGGTTTTGGGAAGTTTTCAACAATATTGATTCTTCCAATCCATAAGCATGGGATGTTTCTTTATTTGTTTCTGTCATTTATGATATCTTTCATCAGTGTTTTATAATTCTCCTTGTAGAGGACTTTCAGCTCCTTGGGTTAAATGTATTGCTAGGTATTTTGTGCATGTTGTGTCTATTGTAAATGGGATTGAGAGCTTGATTTGCTTCCCAGCTTGAACATTATTGGTGTATAGAAATGGTACCTATGTTTGTATGTTGATTTTGTATCCTGAAATTTTACGGGATTCATTTTTCAAGTCTAGGAGTCTTTTGGAGAAGTCTTTAAGGTTTTCTAGTTATAAGATCGTGTCATCAGAGAACAGAGGTAATTTGACTTCTTCATTTGGAATTTTAATGCTTTTTCTTTATTCCTCTTACCTGATTGCTCTGGCTAGGACTTCCAATACTATGTTAAATAGAAGTGGTGAGAATGGGCATCCTTATCTTGTTCTAGTTTTTAGGAAGGATGCTTTTGACTCTTCCCCATTCAGTATAATGTTGGCTATGGGTTTGTCATATATGTCTTTCATTATTTTGAGGTATCCTCCTTCAATACCTAGATTGTTAAGGGTTATTATAGTAAATGAATGCTGCATTTAATTGAATGTTTTTCTGTATCTTTTGAGATAATCATATGGTTTTTGTTTTTCATTCTGTTTATGTGGTGGATCATATTTATCGATATGCATATGTTGAACCATCCTTGGATCCTGGAATAAAAACCACTTAATCATGATTTGTTATCTTTTTTTATATGCTACTGAATTTGGTTTGTTAGTATTTTGTTGAGGACTTTTGCATCTATGTTTCTCAGGGATATTGGCCTATAGTATTTTTGTTGTTGTTGTTGTGTCCCTGCCTGATTCTGGTATCAGGTTTATACTGATTTTGCAGAATGAGTTAGGGAGGAATCCCTTCTACTCCCTAAATAGTTTCAGTAAGATTGGTAGGAACCCCTTGCAAGTCAGGTAAAAGTTGGCTTTAAATTCATCTGGTCCTAAGCTTGTTGTTGTTGAGATAATTTTTATTACTGCCTCGTTTTATTACTTGTTCTGGTCTGTTCAAGGTTTATATTTCTTCCTGTTTAAATCTTGGGGTTGTATATTTTCATAAATTTGTCCTTTTCTTTTAGGGTTTCTAGTTTGTGAATGCACAGATACTCACAGCAGTGTCTGATGATATTTTGTATTTCTGTGGTATCTGATGTAATGGTTGGTATCTTTATTTCTGATTGTGCTTATTTGAATCTTCTGTGTTTTTCTTGGATAACCTAGTTAGCAGTCTATTAATTTGGTTTCTCTTTTCAAAGAACCAAGTTTTCATTTCATTGATTCTTTTTATCTTTATTTTGGTCTCAATTTTACTTAGTTCTGCTGTTGTCTTTGCATTTCTTCTGTTATTTTTAGTTCTTTGAAGTGTGGCTTTAGGTTGTTAATAACTAATGGGTTAAGATAACTGTGGCTTTTTGATATTGCTAGGTAATGCTACAAACTTACTTCTTAGCACTGTTTTTGCTGCATGTCAGAAGTTTTCGTAAGTTGTGTCTCTATTTTCATTCATTTCAAAATTTTTTCTCTGATTTCTTGCTTTAATTTCATCATTCACCCAAAATTGCTCAGGTATATATAGTTCAGTTTTCATGTTCATATAGTTTTGAGAGTTTCTCTTGGTATTGACTTCTAATTTTAATCCATCCACATTACTTGTCTTTCCAAGGGTATGGTTATACCAACGTTATAACACTTTTTACCTGGTAGCTTGCTTCCAAGGAGGAACTCCCCTAGAACAAGTATTCTAAAGAGTCAGGCAGTAGAAGCTGCCAGATTATTTGGCAGTATACCAAGAAATAGCACAGCCTAATATACCTTCTATAATCATATATGGTTAAAGCAGCCGCAAGACCTACCCAGATTTAAGAAACTGAAGACAACAGATCAACATCAGCTCTCTTATTTGTGAAGTCAAATTGTGGGATGGAAATATATAATAAGATGCAATTTTCATTTCCAATTGCTTTGTGAAAATCTGCTCCCAAATTTAGTAGCTCTAAAATCAATCTCACGATTTTTATGGGAGCAGTTCTCTCTTGAGGCAGTCATAGTTAGATACTAGATAAGACTTCAGTAATCTGAATTCTCATCTAGTCTAGATATCCAAGATGGCACACTTGCGTGGCTGCAGTTGATGCTGGATTTTTGCTAGGATCTCAGTGTGAGCTACTGACTGGTTTGTCTACACTTGGCTGCTTCATGTGGCTTGAGTTTGAGAATGAGTGTTTTAAGAGACCTATGCAAAAACTGTAAGACTTTTTATGACTTCACCTTGGATGTCTCAGAATTTCATTTGATTTACATTCTATTGGTAAGGCAAAGGATTTTGGTTAGCTTAGATTCAAAGTGATGAGAAAACAGCCTCTTGATGGGGTTGTGGAATAGTCAGTACAGAAGAGTATATGGGGTGGGAACCGCTATTGTTACCCTCTTTGGAAAATATAATTTATTTGCACATTTTTGTGTTTGGCTATTGTATTTTCCAACTCATTTTATAGAGGCTCTTTTCATATTGCTCTGGTTATCTGTTGTGTCATAAACTACCTTGAAAGCTCAATGGCAGATCGACAATTTATAATTTTGTTTTATGGTTTGAGGGTTAATAAACACAGTTGGGTGGTTTTTGTTTGTTGTTTATCATGTTAGGGCAATCAGGTGACAATTGGAACTATAGTTATCTGAATACTTATTTATTTACATAAAGAGCTAGGGGCTAGTCTGGTATCTCTCTTCATGCAATTTCTCAGTGTGGACAGTTTAGGCTTCCTCATCACCACGGTGGCCTCAGGACTCCAACTGATCAAGGCAGAAAGTGCTGATCTTTTTAAAGGAAAGGCCTGAAACAGGCGTAGCATCACATTTGCTCAACTATAGTTTCAAAATAATAAGTGTCAGTCCAAAGCTGAGGGGAGGGAAATATACTATATCTCTGAAAGGAAGAAGTGTTAACAAACTTAGAATTATCTTTAATCTGTTATATACATAAAGAAAAATAGAAAATATCTCCTTCTTGTTATGTGAGTTGGAAGTGATGTTTCAAGTTTGTTTCTTGTCATGGTTTTTTTGTACTTAGCAAATTAAAAAAAATAATAATTTGTGTTCAAATCTACTTATATTTTTACAGTTCTTTGTTCTGTGTTTAGAAATACTTTTCTTATTCATTACTTACTTTAAAAAATTTTTACATTTTCTTCAAGTGCTGTTACAGACTTCTATTTCTGTGTTTAAGCCTTTGAACTACATGTAATTTATTTTTCTTTATGTTTATTTTATAAAAATACTTAAAAAGTCTTAGGGCCACTCAGTGTCTTCAATGTTATTTATTAAGTAGTATATTTCCCCCCCACCAGTTTTGTTATCTTATAATCAAACATCTTATGAGTCTAGTCCATTTCGAGGATTTTCATGTGTTCTTTTATCCATACATGTGTGAGTAAAATGGTTTTAAAAACTGTGGTTTTATATCATCTAGAAGGTATGTATTCCTCAATGTAGTTCTTTGTCAGAATGTTCTTTGAAACGCTTATTTTTTTTTTCCATTAAAATATCAGAATTAGCTTCTCTGGTTCCAAAAAGTTCTAAAAATTAACATGTTCCTCTTTTAGAGGAAATGTGTATGTTTTTTAACATTTAATGCACCTATCCAAGAAGGCAATATGACTTTGCAATTATTTTTCTGATCTGTGGTGGTTTTAATTAAAAGCGTGGGGTGAAATTCATGCTCATTTCTTCTTTATCAGCCTCTTAAATTTTGTTTTACATAGATATTATACATGTTTTGTTTAAATTATTCCTGGAATTCTCTTTTTAGCCTAGTTATTATTTTCTTCCAAAAATACCATCAAGTATGTTATCATTTTTATACACTTTTCTCAGACATACTTCTGATTTCTCTATTTATTATCTTTTTAAATTTTCTTTGAGTTTTCTGAGTAAAAAATTATATTATCCAAAATGATAGTAATTTGTATATCTAAAAGTATACATTAAAAAAAAGTTTAAATGACACAATTTTCTGAAGCATATTTGTCTACTAGGGTAGAAGGACATATATTATTCCAATGGAAATATTTATATGTACATATAATTAAATATCACATATTAATCATAACATGAATTTACCAGTGGAGTTTCATGAACTTTTGTTTGGCAACATTTGATCTTGTTCAACTTCCATGTTTTACATATGAGAGAAGAAAGATTTAGGAATTTGACTGACCCAGTGGAAACTTGCTGCCTAGTATTGACTCAGATTTAAGATGACTAAGTCATCTGGGTCAGAGAGAATTGACACAGCATATCTCTATAGATTACTCCTTCCCTTAGTTATACTTTCTACCTCGCTTAAATGAAACTGCTTGCCATCCTTTGCCCTGGCTCCATGCCTTTGCCTGTGCTATTCTTCCTGCATATGGTGCCTATCTCTGTTATCCATAAATCTAGTCTCTTGCCAATCATTTTGAAAACTCACATCTTGTTTTTATCATCTTTCCATGCTCCTCACTCTCCATAAAGTACAACACTGCCCTCGCAAACCAAGTATTGCTGTGTGCCTTTCTCATGGCTCACATAATTTTTGTAACTTATGTTCACTTATGTGCATGTATTGCATTCCTTTCTAGGCCATATTTTATTGTTGTGCTTAGTCTTGTCATACTTCCAATTTTTAGCACATAATAGAAAACTGAAGATGTTTCTTGAGTTAATGACTAATAACATTCATATTTATTGAGGCATTATGTACACATATATAATCTATTTACACCAAAATTTATGTGCAAGTACACGGATATATACACATACCTCCATACATATACCTATGCAGATATAAGCTCTAGTGTTGATAATTTTCAATCTATTTAAATCATCAATGAAGACATTATATAATATTGCTGATAAGAAAGTTATTTTCAGTATTTTGAAGGTCAAATAAGAAAGTTATTTTCAGTATTTTCAAGGCTAATGTTCTGACATTAGCATGTAAAATGGATATTAACATTAGGTAGATAAATGTTTTTTGTAAGTTTATTATACTAAGGAGAAGCATTGTATGTTTCAATATTTGTAATTGATAATCAGAAAACGTAAAATTTATAAAATAAAATGTTTAAAAATTAACACATTTTATTTATGAATCTAAAATTAGAACATTATATATATGGGTAGTATATAACTTACTAAAGAATCACAATCACATTCTCATTGTTTTTCAAGGCTTAGGTCATTGCTTAAAATGGAAAGTTTCCTGCTATTGGTATAGTATAAGAACAGGAGGCAAATACTGTTAATTAGAAACACAAAACTCTATAAATAAATGATAAATATGATGGGAACATGTTAAATGCATAAAGTTTTGAGAAGTAGTAGCACTCAAGGTAAGAGTTTCAAGTCTGTTTTATCACAAAGGAATAGATTGGAAAACCTGAATACATTACCAGACCAGGTAGGCAATAAATAAGATTAACTTCTTATATAAAATGTATTTTCTATCAAAAAACGTAGGTTTTCTTACTTGACTTATTTAAATTAATTTTCTTTACAGAGTATGCCATCTGTTACTCTGACATGTTATATGGTGAAAGGGCATTCTGGATCCTGCTGCAGGCCCCAATAAGCATTCTTTTCATTATTCACAAGTCAAAATTGAGAATACATCACCTATATTATCACATGCCTTTCTCAAAAGTCAACCACTTGAAGAGTAGCGCCAAATGAGAATTCTTTTGACATAAAATAGCTTAAAAAGATTTTATTCTATTTATTTGAACTTTTTTTTATAATAGATTTATTTCCTCCTTGGTGTTTAACCAAGAGTTCAGAGGTAGATTACATTTTCTTCCTTATTTATTTTGCAGGAAAGTTTATTTGTACTTTTCTTAAGGAAAAGTATTCACTACCTATTATGTAAATTTCTATATATCAAAAGCTGGTAGTAATAACTGTTAAAGAAAAACATATACATACCATAATCTAAGACCTAGAAATCCAATAGAAATATGTACATATATTCACCAAAAGTTATGTAGTAGAATGTTCAAAACAGCCATATTTGTATTAATCTCAAACACTCTCCAAACACCTGCTAAGAAAGAAATGGGTAAATATATTATAGCATCCTCACAAAATAGAATGCCATAATGAAAATGAACAAACTATATTGTACCTAATAACCTGGAGTGGTCACACAAACATGAATGATGAGTGAAAGAACCCAGATACAAAAGCTGGCATGTTAAATGGGTCTATATAAACACAGTTCAAAACAGGCAAAAATAACCTGTCCTGTGAGAAGTGAATATATTTGGGGTAGTGACTGGAGGAGGCATTTGAGGGACTTCGGATGCTGGTAATGCAGTAATGTCCAGTATGGGTGTTTATTAAACTCTGTTAAAGAAAGTCATTAAGCTTATGAACTTATGGTATGCGTACTGTTCTGTATATATATTTTAATTTAATACAAACTTTTAAAGTACCACCAATTAGCTGGAAAATCAGATTTGTGGATTTACAACTAAGTTATTAGGGCCACTTTATTGCAAATGGCGCAATTTACTATTCAAAAAATTTAAAAAGTAACTTTGCCTTTGTCAAGAATGAAAAATAAATGCTATTTATATAGGAATAGCATGCTTTCCTGTAAAAATCTAGTGAAAAAAGTGTAATATATATTTATGGTATTTTTCAAATTTACAGAGTGGTTTCAGACACATTATTTCATTTTCTCCTCATTCCTATGATTTGTCAGGCTAAGCAGAGGCTATTCCTAATTTTCAGAAGAAAAGGGCTTTGACTTGTTTAAGTTTATGGCACCTGTTTAAAAATAATGTTGTTTGTAAAGCTGCTATAATCACAGTATAGCTTAATATTATAGTAAATACACCAACAGAAAATAATTTGATGAAATGTATATAACACTGGCAAAGGTGTTGCTGCTGAAAGGTATATAAACTCTCCAAGTTTTCCCCTGACAATTATGACCATATTTTAAGGTACTCTGGTTTTAGGCTAAAATAATTATCTGTTATTTGTAATTTTGCATTTAAGAACGTTTTCTAGGCCTTAGATTGAATGAACAGAACATATTTGGAGAAGTTATCTTTACTTTTATTTTATCCACATATGTGGATAATCATTAGTTTTAATTAGTTATCTCATAAACATTCTGGACAAACTCATCTTATTAAACTTTAATAAGTAACTCACCCTGATGATATAAAGGTGAATCATGTAGTTTCCATCAGGAAACAGAAGCTTGAATTTCTGTGACTTAAGCCTGACACCTGTTACACCTATTTGTCTTTCCTGCAGTTAAAATAGAACCATCTGTGGCTATAATTAGAGACAATAAGACTTGGACTTAAATGGCATGTTTGGATTTATGGTTAAAGTTTTATTTCTCCTCAGTTGCAGATTCTTTAAGACTTTTAAATTATACGTCATCCCTCTCATAAAATTGAGACTCACCGACACTTCTTACAACTTCCTTGTTCTAATATGTAAAAACCTTTTGTTATGATTAAGATAATGTGTGAAAAGTATAACTGCACCTCATTTTTCCTACTTACTATCACACATTACAATTATCCTCAGCAGTGAAGACAGATATTAGATACTTAATAAATCCTTGGTGAATAAGTCATTATAAATTGTTCTAAAATATCCTCTACTTTTATCTATAAGAAACAGAGGATACTCTGGTCTAGAAAAAATGTACTAAATTCTCTAGTGATTACATCCACATAAAAGAGAATTTTACCTATTGTTCAAATACAGAACATTTCACATGAGTTTTTTTTTAAACTAAGCATTTTATTTTACAACAGTTTGACACCTGGTGGTGGTAATGTTTGCCATGTTTCTTCATTGCAAAGTTATTACCCCCTTTCCATACTCTACTATGTGGAAGCAAGTCACTGCATGACCCACAGCTAAGGAGCAGGGAGTTATGCTCCACCTCCTTGAAAGGGGATATACACAAAAACTGGAGTTTTTCTAACCATGGGATTTTTCCCTTCTCCATTTTTTTATTCAATCATTTATTTATATCAGCATGGATGTTCATTATGTAACTTTATAATAAAAATATACTGTAGGTTACAATATAGCAATACATTATTTTATTGCTCACATTGTTCTATCTGTGACTACTGGAAGCTCTTTCAGTTGGCTCCTGTGTCACATTGATATACCTCCCTGCTCTTATTTTTGAGCACTGCTTTCCTTCCTGGTGCTATGAGTTGCTCAAGCTCATCTTGTATATTTCCTATCCCAGTCCTTGAATTAGCCATGTCTCTAAGGAGGGCTGGTCCTTTTATTGGACAATGGTAGCAGAAATCAAGATCCGGGCACTGGGTTTGCATAACGTTTATCCTCAAATGCTGTCCTAGAATATCCATGAAAAAAAATTCTGTCCGTTTCTAATAATTTGTTTCATAGTCTCACCAAAATTGTACTATAATGTATATTACACTAAAATTTTGGATAGGTTATAAAAACAAGAGATTTTTTCTATGAAATAAAAATATTGTTCATTTTGAAGGATCATGAACACAACATAAATATACAAGGCTGATATTAATTGCTGCAGTTTAAATCCTTAAGACAACACACATTTTTGTGATGCAAAGCAATATTTTCTCAAAGACTGAAAAAATGCTTTCAGTGATTTGTGCTATAATTGCTAAAATTTTCCCTTTTAACACTAGAGAATGTACTTTTTTTCCTGAGATTTCATGGCAGTATTTTTGATTATATACACTACCACTAAGGTAAAGAGAAATAAATTCAAGATGTAAAACACAGACGTGCTCAACATCACTAATGATTAGCGAAACGCAAATCAAAACCACAATGTAATATGACCTTACTCCTGCAAGAATGGCCGTAATAAAAAAATCAAAAAATAATAGATGTTGGTGGGAATATGGTGAACAGGGAACTCTTCTACACTGCTGGTGGGAATGTAAACTAGTACAACCACTATGGAAAATTGTGTGAAGACTCCTTAAAGAACTAAAAGTAAATCTACCATTTGATCCAGCAATCCCACTGTTAAATTCTATCCAGAGGAAAAGAAGTCATGAGAAAGAAATCATGAGATTTTTTTGTTTGTTTGTTTTGAGGCGGAGTTTCGCTCTTGTTTCCCAGGCTGGAGTGCAATGGTACAATTTCAGCTCACTGCAATCTCCACCTTCTGAATTCAAGTGATTCTCCTCCCTCAGCCTCCGTAGCAGCTGGGATTGCAGGCATGTGCCACCACCCACAGATAATTATATATTTTTAATAGAGACAGGCTTTCTCCATGTTGGTCAGGTTGGTCTAGAACCCCTGACCTCAGGTGATTCACCCACCTCGGCCTCCCAAAGTGCTGGCATTACAGGCACGAGCCACTGTGCCCGGCCAGAAGGCACGAGATTTATACAAAAAAGATACTTGCACATGCATATTTATAGCAGCACAATTTGTAAGTGCAAAAATATAGAAACAGCCCAAATGCCTATCAATCAACAAGTGGATAAAGAAATTGTGATATATGTATATATATATCCCATTATATATTTATATATAATATAATATATATATGATGGAATCTACTCAGCCATGAAAAGGGAATGAATTAATGGCATTCACAGCAACTGGGATGGAACTGGAGACTAATATACTAAGTGAAGTAACTCAGGAATGGAAAACAAAACATCATATGTTCTCATTCACAAGTGGAAGCTAAGCTATGAGGATGTAAAGGCCTAAGAATGATACAATGGACTTTGGGTACTCACGGGAAGGGGTGGGAGGAGGGTAAGGAAGAAAAGACTGCAAATTGGCTTCAAGGGATACTGTTTGGTGATGGGTGCACCAAAATCTCAGAAATCACCACGAAAGAACTTAGTCATGTAACCAAGCACCACCTGTTTCCCAAAAACCCGTGTAAATAAAAAATTTAAAAAAATGGAAATTTAGGACAAGTCATTCACCCAAAGGTAAAGTGTACAGAATTGACTTTTTCTCCTTTAATTATATAAAAAATATAAATTTTTTTTTTACTGCTGGTTTAGACTCTGTCATCAGTAAATGCCTTTTTCTTACTTTGTTTCTGTTTCCTACTATAAGAAGAGAGGAACAAGCATTATTTGCTTATTTGCTGTAGTGACTGTCTTATTCAAAGTGTTTCCTAATGTTCAATAGTTGTAACTTTTAAAGACGAACAAATGGATGTCTAGCACTGCCATTGATGCCAATGGAGTGTCATTTGAATCAAGATGTCACTCTATAAAAGTGTCTATTTTCTTTAATTTCATACACAGAAAAATGGAAATATAAATTCAAACGTGTAACCCTGTCTTCTATAAAATGAAGATGAATTAGTCATGAGATGATTTTTCAAGTCCCATCTAGGTTTTAAAATTGAATAAGTGTGAAGAGACACTTAAATGTAATGGTTACATATTCTGTTAAGATTTCTGCAGTCATTACGAAGGTGGAAATTTTCAGAACAAATAAAGAAAAATTTAGTTTTCACTTTATACTGGCCACGGTGACATGGGCTACATCGCTATCTCCTTTGCAAAGCTGAAATATGTTTCAAGAGTTCAATCTTACTAACTGATTTAGGAGTTTGAACTTACTGACTTATTTGTCAATTTACTGTTGATTGCTTTTGCTGTCTAGTGACTGAAGATTTGAGAATCAGCAATATCTCAAGAAGACAGAAGAAAATACTATTATAATAAGATAGAGGTATGATTAGAACAGAAATACTTTCCCTCGTTTCTTTTATTACCGTTTCCTCACTGCCTCTTAGACCTATTATGAACTGTTTTATAGTCTATGTGCTGTATCGCAGCACCCATTTCTCGTGATCCCTCCTGATTTCTTATGTGGTTTCCTAGTAAATATTCCAATCATAAATGTAGAAATCTGCACCAAAGACAAAACTCAGCATTGTATACAGATTTGTGTTTTAAGAGAGACCTGCATTTACCCAATTTTGATGACCAATCATTATTTAACAGTAGAAAAAGATATTCAGACCTTTTTGTTCTGATAAAATATTATTTTATTGAGAGGCATAAGGAGAACTCAAGAGATGCCTATTTTAAATTTAAAAAACCTGAAAAGAATGAGAATTGAAAGAAAGGTAATAACCATTATATGCTTAATCTCCCATCCAAAAGCGAAGAAATACATGTGAGTTCTCATTTCAAGATGCACGTTGTGCAGAATCAGGACCATTTTTAAGTTTACTATGGAGCAAGGTTGAGAAGAGAAGAGGGAAAACAGATTTTTATAGTGCCTATAATATCCTAAGAAAATTTACTTGTTTTACAAAAAATAAAATTATAAACACAGCCCATAAAATATATCAATTATATGTATATGATAATTAGAATTATTATTCAGTTTGCTAAAAACATGATTCTGTCATTTGCTACAACATGAATGAAACTGTGGGTTGGCTGGGCAAAGTGGCTCATGCCTGTAATCCCAACGGGCTGATCACCTGAGGTCAGGTGTTCGAGACCAGGCTGGCCACCATGGCAAAACCCCACTTCTACTAAAACTACACACAAAAATTACCTGGCTGTGGTGGTGAGCATCTGTAATCCCCAGCTGCTCAGGAGGTTGAGGCAGGAGAATGACTTGAACCTGGGAGGCAGAGGTTGCAGTGAGCCAAGATCATGCCACTGCACTCCAGCCTGGGCGTCAGAACCAGACTCCGTCTAAAAAAAAAAAAAGAAACTGGAGATGTTATGTTAAGTGAAATAAGCCAAACATAGAAAGAACATACTGCATGATTTCTTTTATATGTAGAACCAAAAACAAAAACAAAAAACAAAAACAGAAACTAAAAACCAGTGAAACAGAGAATAGAATGGGAGTGGGAATGGGAAGATATAGGTCAAAGGGTACAAAGCAGCAGCTAAGTAGAATGAATGAATGTAGAGAACTAAAGTACAGCATGAGGTCTGTAGGTCTGTAGTTAATAATTTCGTATAGTATTGTATTGTATTGCCTGTATTGTATTGTGTTGTATGTTGGACATTTTCCAAGAGGTAACTATGTGAGATAATATACATGTTACATTGTTTACCTCCAGTAATTATTTCACTGTGCATATATATCACAACATCACATTGTATACCTAAAATTTAAACAATAACAAATTTTTGTTATCTTATAATGGTACTATGGGTAGTGTATAGTTAATTATCATCATCTCCTTGATAGAAACTTTGCAGGACTTCAATAATTTGCTTGTACATTTGTTTTACTTTGTTGCAGATAATTAGATGCTTAATAAGAAGTTTTTAGGTTACGGTGACTATTTTTGACTCTTTCTGTATTAAGATATCCAATATCCCTCTTGTTAACTGTGTCTACAAATAAAATGGGATTTTTAGTTGGAAAAATGATGGAGAGTAAATTATCTAATTTACTCTTCATAGTTGTGTTGGCATTTGTCTTTTATAAACAAGGATAGCCTTCATCTTGCTCATAATAAGCCTGGCAAAAGTATCTATAACAAGCCAACTTGCATGTATTCTGATGGTCTCTTTCCTAATTTAAATGGGAAAGTAGGCCTAGGGGCATAAGTTCATTTTTCTTTCATTTCCTTTACCTGTCCCAATTTTTTTCTAAAGTCTTTACTCTTGATCTTTTTAATTTTTTTTCTTATATTCTTAGACTAGTCTTCCTGTTTTTTTTTTTATTTTAAATTATGCTCAACATGGTATATACAGTAGTCCAGGCATATAGGCTTGAATTTCATGTAAAAATTTATGTTGGAAGAAATCACTATATCATCGTCTTTTACAAAAGCCAGGGGAATTCAAATGTAGTGATTTTAAGCTTAGTTTAATTCAGAAGCTGATATTTTAGGTTTGGTAAGCTTGGCACTAATAAGCCATAGGCTTTGCACATATCAATTCTAATCACTGAGATTCTTTTTAAAACTTTTTTTTTTAATTTTTAAAAAATGTACATTTAAAAATTAACATATAATACTGTACATATTTAAAAGCTACAGTGTAATATTTGAAACACGCACATAAAACGTGTAATGATCAAATCAGGGTAATTAGCATATCTATCATCTCAAACCTTTATCATTTCTTTGTGTTAACATTCAAAATTATATCAGCTATTAAAAAATACAACAAATTATTGTTGACTGTAGTTATCTCACAGTGCTATAGAGCTCTACACCCTATTCTTCCTATTTAACTATAATGTTGTATGCTTTAACCAACCTCTGCCTCTCCTGCCTCTTCCCTACCCTCTTCAGCCTCTAGTAGCCACTCTGCTACTCTCTACTTTTTTTTTTGAGCCAGAGTCTCGCTCTATCGCCAGGCTGGAGTGGAGTGGCACCATGCAGGCTCACTGCAACTTCCGTTTTCCTGTTTCAAGCAATTCTCCTGCCTCAGCCACCCGAGTAGCTGGGACAACAGGCACGCACCACCACGCCTGGCTAATTTTTTGTACTTTTAGTAGAGACGGGGTTTCTCCATGTTGGCCAGGATGGTCTCGATCTCTTGACTTCATGATCCACCTGCCTTGGCCTCCCCAAGTGCTGGGATTACAGACGCGAGCCACCGCGCCCGGCCCTACTCTCTACTTCTTAATCACTTGGATTCTAATTTCTTACCCGTGATTATGATCCTTTTCAAATTTAATCTTTCATAAAAAACAGAAAATAATTAATGTAAATTTAAATATAGTTTTAAGAAATCCAATACAAACAAATCATATAAAATTTAGAAGATAAACATTATTCACACTTGCCTTACTGTCATATAGCCAAAAAAAGAAATATAGAGTATGAGTCAACTGCGTAGACAGATGAGAGAAATCATATGCACATTCCTGTAATGGTTCCTGCATCAAATAGCACTTAATAAATACTTTATTTCCTCTTTTCTTTCCATTTCATTGTGACATATCCTTTATATTCTCCAATTATTTATTTAGCTACTCAGCCTTTCATGTATTTTTTAATTTTTTGAGCTTAAATAATTTTCTTACCATTAGTTTCTTTTTCTAAAACTCTGAACAATAACATTTGAATTAATTATGTGTTTAAATAAGTGATATTGAGATAGTATGACTAGTTTTATTGCCTGGATATACATGATATATTCTCACATAATTTACCATATATTTTGACCTTCTTTTACCCCTTATTTTGATTTCTTTATTTTTTATAATCATATTGAATTATGTAGACTTCTCTAAACTATCACAAAAGCTTTGAGATATAAAACAGAGTGTAAATAATTGACAGATACATATTCTCTTCATTCTAATACTTGACGAATTCTCCAATTTAATTCATATTTTTAGGTCCCTATGAAAGCCCGTCTGTAACTAATACCTCAAATAACTCCACCGTTCGCCATCATTATCATTCTATTTAGTTATGCATTAAAAAAATGGTGTCTGGAGGATCTCCTACTTGATTTACATGACATGACACCACATGCTTTGAACAATGCCTATTTAATCAGGCCACTCTCACTGATAAATTCAATATTATCAACATAGTCAAGGTTAAAAGCTTTAATATGGCATAAAAATTCCTTAGTGATTTGTTTCCTTAGGTTTTAGAAAGTTTATTTCCTGCTGTACCCTTCTGTCTACCTTATATTACACTCACATAGATCAATTAACTATTTTCTCAGGAGTTATTAGTTCCTGAATGCCTCCACGTATTCTGTAGGTATCACATCTTTAGGCACCACATCTGAGACCAGGAAAGGAACCTAAGAAATCTCTAACTCTCAAAATTCAATTTTTATTAGCACAGGTATAGCTTTCCTTAATTCCTCAGGCAGAATTCTTTAATTTCTTTGTGTTTGCTTAGTGCCTAATCATATCTTTCCTATGGCATCTATCTGACTGTATTTTTATTTATGTCTTACTTCTTCTCAATAAACTGTAAGCTGAGGCTAAAGCCTTAAGTAGGACTCCACGAATGTCAAAAGAATGAATGAATAAACAAAATAAAGAAATGAGAAAGAAAATATTTCATTTTAGGTATCAAGGTAAATGAGAATTTTTAATAGACTATAAACAAAATAACTTTTTTTTCCTTCATTATGGAGAGTGGAGGAAATCGCAAATAGATACCATCGCACACCAGTTAGGATGGCGATCATTAAAAAATCTGGAGACGACAGATGCTGGAGAGGATGTTGAGAAATAGGAACACTTTTACACTGTTGGTGGGAGTATAAATTAGTTCAACCATTGTGGAAGACAGTGTGGCGATTCCTCAAGGACCTAGAAATAGAAATTCCATTTGACCTAGCAATCCCATTACTAGGTATATATCCAAAGGATTATAAATCGTTCTACTATAAGGACACATGCACACAAATGTTCACTGGATCACTGTTTACAATAGCAAAGACTTGGAACCAGCCCAAATGCCCATCAATGATAGACTGGACAGGGAAATTGTGGCACATATACACCATGGAATACTATGCAGCCATAAAAAACGATGAGTTTGTGTCCTTTGTAGGGACATAGATGAACCTGGAAACCATTATTCTCAGCAAACTGACACAAGAACAGAAAATCAAACACCACATGTTCTTACTCATAAGCGGGTGTTGAACAATGAGAACACATGGACACAGGGAGGGGAGCATCACACACTGGGGTCTGTGGGGGGGGAACTAGGGGAGGAACATCGAGGGGTTGGGAGTTGGGGAGGGATAACATGGGGTGAAATGCCAGATACAGGTGATAGGGAGGAAGGCAGCAAGCCACATTGCCATGTATGACCCTATGCAACAATTTTGCATGTTCCTCACATGTACCCCAAAATCTAAAACACAATTATATATATTATATATATATATAATATATATATGAAAAAGAAAAATTAGGTCACTTTTGTAGAATCATTGCTGCCAATCTGAAGGTGTTTCAGAGATGAGGGGATTTTAAGAGTAGAAATAATCCCCCGAGGTGGCCTCACCTTTTTCTCATATAAGCTATAAACTGCCATAAAGCACCTGAGTACATCAAACGAACAAACAAACAAAAAAGCTAGCACACTATGGATGCAAAAACCTGTGTTTAGAGAGATTGAAAAAAAAATGGCTTCACTGGCATTACCTGTAAGGTAAATTATTTTATTTAAACTCAACTGACCTTTAGTAAAATATACGGGGAAAATATGAAAAAAGCTATGTATTGTTTCTAGTTTATTACTTGGTTTCATAAATTTTGTCAGAATACAGGTTCAAAATTGAATAAGAGGGACTGTAATAATACATCTTAGTTTTAAAGAAATCAATGGTTAAATATCTAAAATATTTAAAGTATGTGTGTGTGTGTGTGTGTGTGTGTGTGGTGTGTGTGTGTTAGCCCGTTGGCTCACACACACACACACACACACACACACACACACACATGGTGGAGGGAGAGAGAGAAAAAAGAGAGAGAGGCAGACATGGGAACAAATATAGATATATACACATACATATGAGACTTTTGAGTTTCCCTGCAGGATAAAGGAATCTGTTAGTAACTCATTTTGTTCTGTTACGGATAATTTAACATTTTTAACATTCAGCTGATATGCTGTGTTAGAATAAATCTAGTCCAATAAGTAGTGCAGATTGCTTCTTTATGACTTATTTGTTGCAGGTTTTATTGATCCTTTCTTCTTGACTTCAATGAAAACCAAAGAAAATATTAAGAAACAAGTCAAAAAGGAGATATAAAAGTCAAAAAGTAACATACTTATTGGCCTGGAGAATTATGGTTTCAATAGAAAGTGGAGAGTATGAGTTAGAGTCAAAATAATTAGATTGAAAGCGAAGGCTTTGTTCTCATACCTTTGACTCTAGAAAAGGCAGGATGGATAGAAAATAATTTGGACATTTCAGGAAATGAGAGGAAATTACTTTCACAACCGACATGTACCTGAGAGCCCACTTTTCACACTCTGCAGGAAGGAAAGTCAGACAAAAAAGCAACTGATTAGATTTCCTCTACCTTAGTTATTTTGTATTTGAAATGTTTTCTTAACTGCTGTGACCTTAGGACTGCACCATTTATACATTATGTTTACAAAAAGTGCAAAAGACACTCTCTGCTACTAAGGGACTAATTTTAAGACTATGAAAATGTACCTGATAAAGACCTTAACAATGAATGGGTAAACACAGGAGCAATTACGATCTCCAGGTTATTTGACAGTCTATGAAAAACTGGAATAAATTAAAGACCAGAAACCAGACATCTCTCTTGGGCATACATTTTGAAGACACGGAGCCATAAAATGAGAGGTGTTTACATCTTATTGTGCTGCTCCTTAGCCTTCATTTAGGTGATGTATAGTAATGATACCCTGGTCTCAATGCAAAAGAAATGACTGATGATGCTTTTAACGCTCAAGAATGAAAAGTTAATCATGTCACAATAGTAATTCCATTTAAAATATGCCATGGACCTTTGATGACCACTTGAAATTTTTCTCAGGGGAAATATGCTTGTATAACATCATAGTAAATATGACTGGAAATATCATGACTGGTCATAACATAATTGCTAATAAATTATATGAAATACTACACAACCTTTGAATGTGTTCTAGAACTATTAATGTTAATGGGAATAACCTAGCAGGTAGAAATGGAAGCTAGGAGGCATTTGAACATCTAACAGTTTAGAAACATCATGGGCCTAAGCAAAATCAATAGGACTTGAGCCATGTGCTTTATGTGCATCTGTCCTTGTAAATGGCTATAATTTGACATAAAAACAAGTTCTTCCCTCACCGTAACTACCAGTTTCTTTCTGGTTGTGAGTCACTATAGCAGTAATAATATCAAAAGCCTTATGCCATTTTTGTTCAGTAAAATAATATTGTAACTACAAAGTGCTATATTTTAAAAATCGATTTGCCTGATAAAGCAGTTCTTAGAGACTTAAAAGACTGTCCAGGAATGATGAAATCATATTTTAT
The DNA here is from genome assembly GCF_001604975.1 of Cebus imitator. Classification (NCBI taxonomy): domain Eukaryota; kingdom Metazoa; phylum Chordata; class Mammalia; order Primates; family Cebidae; genus Cebus; species Cebus imitator. The sequence continues at coordinate 5,223,406 of NW_016107355.1, read as the reverse complement.
TATTCTGGCTCCATCATTGACTTGCCTTTAAGATTCGGGATAAATTCTGGATCTAGCCTTTCTTTGCTTCGGCTTATGAAACTATGAAATTAATATTAAGAAATTATCATGCCCTAGATTAATCCAGTGAGAAAATGAACGTAAAATACAATCTGGTTAACCAAATAGACTTTTTCAAAATAACAACTTTGCTAGAAATATTTCTATTATATAAATATGGGTTTGAAAATTAAGATTCTAGATAAATTCTGGATCTAGCATTTCTGTGCTTCAGCGTATGAAACTATGAAATTAATATTAAGAAATTATCATGCCCTAGATCAACCCAGTGAGAAAATGAATGTAAAATACAATCTGGTTAACCAAATAGACTTTTTCAAAATAACAACTTTGCTAGAAATGTTTCTATTATATAAATATGGGTTTGAAAATGAGCACTGAAGACCATTTCAATGCTTGCAACTTCCAGGTGGTTTGGGACCTCTTCATTTCTACTAGTGTTTTAGAGGGAAAAACTTCTATATTTATCCCTTTTTTTCCCTGCCACTACTTCTTATATCTAATATTCAGTGTGATAGTATTTTTTGTTTGTTTGTTGAGACGGAGTTTCACTCTGTCACCCAGGCTGGAGTGCAGTGGAGCAATCTCGGCTCCCTGCAACCTCCATCTCCCAGCTTCAAGCAATTCCCCTTCCTCAGCCTCCCAAGTAGCTGGAATTAAAGACACATGCCACCGTGCCCAGTGAATTTTTAAAATATTTTTAGTGGATACAGCTTTCACCATGTTGGCTAGACTGGTGTCAAACTCCAGACCTCTGGCAATCTGCCCACCTTGGCCTCCAAAAGGGCTGGGATTCCAGGTGTGAGCCACTGTGCCTGGCCAGCCTGATAGTATTTTAACAGACTGAAAGATTTATAATTTGTCTATTTAACAACTATTTACTAAATAACTTCTAAGTGCTAAATGGATCTTTGTGCTGTAGATTCAATAGTAAACAATAAATAACAATAACAAGAATCTCTGTCTTCAGTAAGGTGACATTCTGGTGAGTGGTCAGAGAAAATAAATGAGATCACTAAATTATGTTAGAAAAATATTATTCATAAAATGAGGAAGGGCAGGGTATAGGGTATACTGATGGGATGTGTTGTAATTTTATGTGGAGTCATCAAGGAAGGTTTTCAGAGACAGTGATATTTGCATAAAGACTCTCTAATAAGGTCAAGAAGGAAACATGGGATATCTGATGGAATGGAATTCAAGGCAGCAAGGTTTTGCAAAATGAGCGAGGAGCAGGTAGTGGGAGATGAGGCCACAGAAGTGGCTGATGAAGGCTTTGGCATTTACTCTGAGTTAATTGGAGAGCAAGGGGGAGGTTTTAAGCTCAGAATAAAATGTTCTGAATTGTATTTTAAGGTGATCACTCTGCCTGTTTGAGAAGAGATAATAGACAAAGACTAAGAAGAGTTTGCAGGCAGTTACAATTATCTGTGGGAAAAGTGATGGTGGCTCCCCTTCCTCAACCATATTGATGCATAATTCACAAATAAAAGCTGTGTATATTGATACTGTACAATGTGATGTTTTGATATACATATATCGTCAAATGATCACTATAATCAAGCTAGTTACCTTATCCATCGCCTCACATTTACCTTTTTTGCATTTGTGGTAAAAACACTTAAGAATTACTTTCTTAGGAATTTTCAAGTATATAAAACAAGACTTTTTAACTGTAGTCACTGATGAATTAGTTACTTCTTGCTTCTATAACAAAACAGCATAGACTGGGTAATTTATAAATAACAGAAATTTACTTCTCACTTCTCAGGGACTGGGAAGTCTAAGATCAAGGCACTAGCCAATTTGGTGTCTGGTGAGGGCTGTTCTTCGTTTCCAAGATATCACCTTGCTGCTGCCTCCTCGGCCCCTCCCATGGCAGAAGGAAGAAGGGCAAACAACCTACCAAGTTATCTCCAGCTTTTCCAGGAAAGGCATTCATCTCATTCATGTGGGTGTAGCTCTCATCACCTAAAAGCTCCACCTTTGAATATCATGACCTTGGTGATTAGATTTTAATATATAAATTTTGGAGAAACACATATCCAAACCATCGTAGTTACAATGACATGAACTAGATTTCCAGAATGTATTCATCCTCTATAATTGAAATGTACCCATTGATCAAAAACTCCTCATTTTCTCTACCCTCTTGTCATTGGCAATCCCCACTCTATTTTTTGTCCCCTGGGTTCATCCATGCTTTCACAAATAACAGGATTTCCTTCCATTTTAAGGCTGAATAATATTCCATTGTGTGTATGTATGTGTGTGTGTGTATATTTGTATACATCACATATTCTTTGTCCGTTCTTTCATCATTAGTTGCTTAGGTTGATTCCATATCTTGGTTATTATTAATAATACTACAAGTAACATGGGGGTGCTCATTGAAATACTGATTTTATTTCCTTTGGATTTATATGCAGTTACAGAATTGCTGGATCGTATATTAGTTCTATTTCTGATTTTGTGAGAAACCTCCTGTATCAGTCCATTTTCATTCTGCTGATAAAGACATATCTGAGACTGGACAATTTACAGAATAAAGAGGTTTAATGTTTAATGCACTTACAGTTCCACATGGCTGGGGATGCCTCACAATCATGGCAGAAGACAAGGAGGAGCAAGTTACATGTGGATGGTGGCAGGCAAAGAGAGAGAGCTTCTGCAGGGAAACTCCTGTTTTTAAAACCATCAAATCTTGTAAGACTCATTCACTATCATGGGAACAGCACAGGAAAGGCTCACACCCATAATTCGATTGCTAGACTCCTCCCAGGACATGTAGGAATTGTAGGAGCCACAATTCAAGATGAGATTTGGGTGGGGACAATACAAATTCATAGCATTCCACCCCCAGCCCCTCCCAAATTTCATATCATCACATTTCAAATCCAATCATGCCTTCTCAACAGTCTCCCAAAGTCTTAACTCATCTCAGCATTAACTCAAAAGTCCACAGTCCAACATCTCATCTGAGACAAGGCAAGTCTTTTCTGCCTAGGAGTCTGTAAATTCAAAAGCAAGTTAGTTACTTCCTAGATACAATGAGGGTACAGTCATTGGGTAAATACAGTCATTCCAAATGGGAGAAATTGGCCAAAACAAAGGGGCTACAGGCCTCATGCAAGTCCAAAATCCAGCAAGGCAGTCAAATCTTAAAGCTCCACAATGATCTCCTTTGACTCCATGTCTCACATCCAGGTCACAAGAGGTGGGTTCCCATGGTCTTGGGCAGCTCCACTCCTGTGGCTTTGCAGGCTACAGCCTCCGTCCCCATGCTTTCATAGGCTGATGTTGAGTATATGCATCTTTTACAGGTGCATGGTGCAAGCTGTTGGTGGATCTACCATTCTGGGATCTGGAGTAAGATGGCCCTCCTTTTACAGCTCCACTAGGTGGTGCCCCAGTAAGGACTCTGGGTGTGGGCTCAGACCCCACCTTTCCCTTATGTGCTGTCCTAACAGAGGTTCTCCATGAGAGCCCCACCCCTGCAACAAAATTCTGCCTGGATAACCAGGCATTTCCAAACATATCCTGAAATCTAGGTGGAGGTTCCCAAGCCTCAATTTTTGACTTCTGTGCACTTTGTAGACTCAACACTATATGGAAGCTGCCAGGATTTGAGGCTGGCACTCTCTGAAGCCATGTCCTGAGCTCTGCATTGGATCTTTTCAGCCACGGCTGGAGTGGCTAGGACACAGGGCACCAAGTCCCTAGGCTGAACACAACACAGGGACCCTGGGCCTGGCTCATGAAACCACTTTTTTCTTCTAGGCCTCTGGGCCTGTGATGGCAGGGCCTGCTATGAAAACCTCTGACATGACCTGGAGACATTTTCCCCATTGTCTTGGGGATTAACATTTGGCTCTTTGTTACATATGCACATTTCTGCAGCTGGCTTCAATATCGCCTCAGAATATGGGATTTTATTTTCTATCTCACTGTTAGGCTGCAAATTTTCTGAACTTTCATGCTTTGCTTCTTTTTTCAAATTGAGTGTCTTTGATAGCACCCAAGTTACCTCTTGAATGCTTTGCTGCTTAAAAATTTCTTCTCCCAGATACCCTAAATAATCTCTCTCAAGTTCAAATTTCCACAAATCTCTAGGTTAGGGGCAAAATGCCACAACTCTTTTTGCTAAAACATTAGAAGAGTTACTTTTGCTTCAGTTCCCAACAAGTTCCTCATTTCCATCTGAGACCAACTCAGTCTGGACTTTATTGTCCATATCGTTGTCAGCATTTTGGGCAAAGCCATACAACAAGTGTCTAGGGAGTTCCAAACTTTTCTACGTTTTTCTGAATTCTTCTGAGCCCTTCAAACTATTCCAACCTCTACCTGTTACCCACTTCAAAGTCACTTCCACATTTTTGGGTATCTTTTAAGCAGTGTCCCACTCTCCTGGTACCAATTTACTGTATTAGTTAATTTTAATGTTGCTGATAAAGACACACCTAATAATGGGAAAGGTACAAAAGAAAGAGGTTTAATGCACTTAGAGTTCCACGTGGCTGTGGAGCCCTTACAATCATGGTGCAAGGCAAGGAGGAGCAAGTAACACCTTATGTAAATGGCAGCAGGCAAAAAGAAAAAGCTTGTGCAGGGAAACTCCTGGTTTTAAACCATCATATCTTGTGAGCCTCATTTAGTATTACTAGAACAGCTCAGGAAAGACCTGCCTTCATCATTCAATCAGTTTCCACTGGGTTCCTCCCAGGACAGGTGGAAATTGTGAGAGTTACAATTCAAGATGAGATTTGGATGGGGACATAGGCAAGCATATCACCTCCATACTGTTATTCATAATGAATGAACCAATCTATCGTCTTAACAACAATATACAAAGATTCCCTTTTCTCCACATTTTGCCAAAACTTGTTATCTGCCTTTTTGGTCATAGCTATTCTAACAGGCATGAGGTAGTATTTTGTGGTTTTGATTTGCATTTCCTTGATAATTAGTGATATTGAAATACATAGTTATATGTTTTTCCTTATACTTTTTGGTCATCTATATGCCTTCTTTTGAGAAATGTCTATTCAGGTCCTTTACCAATTTTTAAATTGGTTTGTTTCCTTGCTATTGAGTTGTTGGATTTCCTTATATGTTTTAGATATTATCTCTTTATCAGATATATGACTTGCAAATATTTTTCCTATTCTGTAAGTTGTGTCTTCACTGTTTTCTTTGCTTTGAAGAAGACTTTTAATTCCATGAAATTTTATTTGTCTGTTTTTGCTTTTGTAGCTTTTGTTTCAAGGTAATATTTTAAATATCATTGGCCAGACCAATGTCAAGAAGTTTCTTCACATGTTTTCATCTAGTAGTTTTAGAGTTTCAAATTTTACATTTAAGTCTTCAATCCATTTTGAGTTTATTCTTATATCTGGTGTGAGATAAATGTATAATTTTATACTAGATGTGGATATCCAGTTTTCTCAGTACTATTTTATTTGAAGCAACTGTCCATTAACTATTGTGTGTTCTTGGAATCTTCATCAAAGATCAATTGAATAAAATTGTGTGGGTTTATTTCTGTGCTCTCTATTCTGTTTTATTGGTCTATATATCTGTTTTTATGTGAACACCATGCTGTATTATTACTATGGCTTTTTAGTACATTTTGAAAGCTGGTAGTGTGATACCTCTAGTTGTGCTCGTTTTGTTCAAGATTGCTTTTGCTATTCTGATAAGTCCTTTGCTATTGATAATTATTTTAAATGTGGAGGGATTTAATTTGCCAATCAAAAGACATACAGTGGTTGAATGAATTAAAAATAAATAAAACAAGATTCAAAGTTTAGTGTCTACAAGATACTCATGTTAGCTTTAAGGGCACACATAGGCTTAAAGGGAAGGGATAAAAAATAAAATATTCTACATGATGGTAAGCAAAAGAGACCATGAGACATACACAAAGCATTCCATTCACAGTAGCAGAATACATATTTTTTTATAAGAACATACAAAACATTTTTTAGGATGATTTATATGTAAGGCAACAAAACAAATCTTAATAAATTTAAAATACTGAAATATATCAGGTACCTATTCTGTTCACAAGTGTATACAACTGAAAACCAGTAACAGAAAGAAAATTAGAAAATTCCCAAATATGTGAAAATTAATGCAATCTGAACAACCAATAAGTCAAAGAAAAAAGAAATAAAAAAAATACCTTGAAAGAAATAAAAATGGAAACAACATACTAAAACTTATGGGATGTTATGGAAGGTGATGGTGACTTCAAACAGGGTAGTGGCAGAAAAGGTGCTGAAAAATGGTCAGATTCTGGATCTATTTTGCACATAGGGCCAAGAGGATTTGGTTTTAGATTTGAATTTTGGTGTGAAAGATAGGATGTCTCTGAGGTTTCTGTCCTAAGCACCCAGAAGAACTGAGTTGACATTAACTGAGATGAAAAGAAATGGGTATAGGGGAAAGAAGTTTAGTTTTAGATAAACTAAACATTTGTTTATAACATATATTGAGTTTGCAATATATGTTATTATCAGAATAAAAATTGTGCATAGACAGTTGTATGTTCTAACCTGTAGTTAGAGAGCAGTCCAGTCTGGAGATATAGATGTGGGAATCACCAGCAGATGATGCTCTTTAAAGCCAAGAAACTGGATCAAGTCACCAATGGAGTGAATATCAATCTAGGCCAAAGTCCTGAGTACATCCATAGAAGATCAGGCTGTCAAGGAGAAGCCAACAAAAGTGTCTAACTGATATGGTTTGGCTGTGTCCCCACCCAAATCTCATCTTAAATTGTAGCTCCCGTAATTCTGATGTTCTGAGGGAGGGACCCAGTGGGAGATAATTGAATCATGGGGGCGGTTTCTGTCTTATTGTTCCTGTGGTAGTGAATAAGTATCAGGAGATCTGATGGTTTGATAAGGGGTTTTCCCTTTTGCTTGGCTCTCATTCTCTCTTTTGCTTGCTGTCATATAATAAACCCCTTTGCTGTTCCTTCCTCTTCTGCTATGATTGTGAGGCCTCCCCAGCCACGTGTAACTGTGAGTACATTAAACCTCTTTTTGTTTATAAATTATCCAGTCTCAGGTATGTCTTTATCAGCAGCATAAAAACGGACTAATACACTATTAGCCAATGAGGCAAAGTGAAATGGAAGAGAGCAGTTCCCAAAAGCCAAAAGAACATGTTAGCTGGGCACAGTGGCTCATGCCTGTGATCCCAGCACTTTGGGAGGCTGAGGTGGGTGAATCACTTGATACTAGAAGTTTGAAACCAACCTGGTCAACATGGCAAAAATCCCTTCTCTACTAAAGATACAAAAAATAGTTGGGCATGGTGTGGGTGCCTATCATCCTAGCTACTCGGGAGACTGAGGCAGGTGAATGGCTTGAACCCAGGAGGCTGAGATTGCAGTGAGCTGAGATCGCACCATTGCACTTCAGCCTGGGTGGCAGAGTGAGTCTCCATCTCAAANAAAAAAAAAAAAAAAAAAAAAAAGAAGAAGAAGAAGAAAAAACAACATGTTTTGGGGAGAAAGTAACTGTTGTATCACATGTTGCTGACAGGCCAGGTAGGATGAGGACAGACAACTGACTTTGGGTTTAGAAATGGAGGACTATCAGTGTCTGTGACAGAAGCAATTTTGGAATAGTGTTGGAGAAGAAAACTTGACAAGTGGATTCAGGAAAGAAAGAAAGGAGAGGAATTGATGACGAGTACAGATGTACAGACACCTCTTTGAAATGTTTTTCCTCAGTAAAGTGAAGCAGAAAAATGGGGGAATGGCTATAAGGAGATGTGAGGTCAAGAGAAAACTGTGTTATAATGAGAAAGTTAACAGAGTATTTTCTGATGCTTGAGCAATTGCTGTTTTTCACTTTTTTCTCACTGATAAGAAGGAAATTTATCATCAGAAAGTAACTACAAGGGAAGACATCTTGGAAGCTTTAGGATTGGAGAGATAGAAAGTGAATACATACTTAAAAAATTCATGGATAATCTAAAATAATGTCGGGTATTACAGAAACTCACAGTCGTACGAGGATGCAAATGTGCGATTGTGAGATTTGGTAATCACGTCTAAATCTCCATACACTTTTGCATTCAGTTTCTTTTTCCTTTCCTTTTTTTTTTTTGGTTTCCTTCATTTTTCTGCCATTATAGAGTCTTTTGGACATCTTTTTAGATTGTCTCAGTATAGCTTGAAAGATATAAAGGATGTTTCAGGTTATAAAATAACAGTATTTATTTAAGTAATATTCCAAGTGACTATACACTCTGACAGCCTTCTAAGTCTTAACAAAAATTCAATTTCCATTTCTGGGGATTTTCCTCCTGTTGTTTCTGTTGCTGTGTGACATACACATGCTTTATTTCTTACTCTTTTGACAGGAATCCTGCTGCCTTTTTCTAAGCCCAGGCTCATGACATCTGCTCCAGGTTGCACATTTAATATTCTGTTTTTAGGTGATTCTTTTTTCTGTATCCTCATTGCCTGAGCCTGACTTTGGGCCCTCATTATATTTCACTTAGACTATTGTATTTCCTTCCTGACAATGCTCACAGCTTCTCATTTTCACATTCTGAGATTCAATACACATGCAATTTAAACAAGACTGATCATATCTCTTTCTGGATTAAAAAGATGCAATGGACTATATTGTCATTGTGATAAATTATAAATTTCATAATCTTGGCTAACCTTCCTGGTCTTTTTCTTACATACTTTCTTCTTATATACAATGCTCATCACAAACCCTTCTCTCTTTTCCAAATGCCCATGTTCTTTAAGCCTCCCATCCATGTATATACAAATCTGTGTGCCCTTTCCACTTACAGAAGGGCCATCCAATAGATCTAGCTCAAGTATCTCTGCCAGAGTGAAGTCTCCATTCAATTTTTTTTTGTGTAATTACCAACTCCCTGATTTGTGTATTCCTGTTCTTCCTAGAACATCAAGTTTTCGAAAGGCAGGATTTGTGGTTTACTGCTTTATCTCTCATGTCTGGACCTGTTCTTGGTTTAATACAGATGCACAATAACTGCTTGCCCAATGAATAAAAAATTCCCAAACCCATGTGGCAGAATCTGGAACATAACGAATAATTTAAAATGACTATTCAGTGCTTCTCTCTACTTTGCCTCTAAGTATTTTCTAACTTTAGATACCCCATTATAATTTCTCATATAATCCTTTATGGACTTCCAGTTGTGGGGAGATAACTCATGTAACTTTGAGAATCACAATATCTTGTTCATGGATATCCAAATAACTTCTTATTTGATAACCTAGATGCAAATATGGCCCTACACATATTTTCCAGTCTGACAGGTGTTTACTTAATTTTGAACAGGATTGAGGATCTATATGGAAATAAAGTAGCTGCATTTTATTTACAAACGTTTATTAATAAATAGGTGAGTTAAATAAAGATGGCCAAAATAAATTCAAATAATTAATTAAAACTCCTATACCATCCTTTCTATATAATCTGTGTTGTTTATGAATGCAAAATCAAGCATGTAAAAACAGCACAACAAAAATAGTGAAAGGTGATTTACTTCATTTTTGGGATGGAGTGCACAAAGAAAGTGATAGACACTAACTTTCCATCTGCGTTCGGTCCCGTTCCTCCATTGCTATATAGAGGAATTTCTATCTGAGACTGGGTAATTTAAAAGAAAAGGTTTAACTGGCTCACAGTTCTGCAGGCTTTACTGGATACATGGTGCTGGCAACTGCTTGACTCCTGAAGAGGCCTCAGGAAGCTTACAGTCATGAAGGGAGGTGAAGAGGGAGTAGATGTGTCACAGGCAAAGCAGGAGGAAAGGGGTGAGAGAGTTGGGGGATGGTGTCACACACTTTTCAATAACCACATCTCACGAGAACTCACTCACTATCACACCAAGCCATGGGGAGTCCTCCCTCATGTTCCAAATACCTCCCACCAGGCCCCACTTCTAATATTAGGGATTACATTTCAACATAAGATTTAGGCGGAGACAAATATCCTAACTATATCACCATCTCTTTAATGTTGCTCTTAAGATTATAGAGCAGGGCTGTCTAAAGGTTTGCTTTTCCTCTCAGGATGGCCAAACGTAGCAAAAAAGTGGTTGAAAGTTAAGTCCCCTTTGATGGCAGAACAAAAAGTTTTATTGAATAAAGATTTTAGGCCTTTCTGAATTTGCCTCTCTTCTGATTAAATTTTAATTGAAAATCAATTACATTATTTACTAATGAAGTGTTATTCTTACAATGAGAGGACCAAAAAAGCATTGATAGGAATTATTCATGTTGAACACTTTTTCATATGCTTCATAGCCATTTATATACCTACTGTAGAGAAATGTCTATTCAGGTCTTTTGTTCATTTTTTAATTGACTGTTTTCTTGCTATTGAGTTGTTTGAGTTCCTTATATGTTTTGGATATTAATCCCTTGTCAGGTTGTCAGGTGCATTGTTTGTTGTATGAACCTCGAAGTAATGAGATCTCACCCATTCACTGTTGTTATGAGCTGCCTTCCCAAAGCTGACAGCTTTGTCAAAATTGAATTTTTCTAGGTATAAAAATAGAATACTACATCTTTAATTCTAGACCTGTGCAAGATGCCAACATGGTTAGCTTGTCACAGTTGTTCTCTCTTTACTTTTGATGTGTTTATTTCCATATGTTCTTACTTCAAGTAGTTGGGCTCATTATTATCTGACAAAATATAATTATCTGAAAAATATAAAATAAAATATAATTATTTGACAAAATATACTACGATGCTCACCAAAATGGAAAGATTGTAATGACTTTCACTTGTCTTTAATTAATAGACTTTAAATTTTAGAGAAGTTTTATCCTTATGAAAATTGAGTGGAAATTACAGAGTTCCCATATACTCCTTCACCCTCAAACACAATTTTTTTCATTAACATATTGCATTACTGTTGTACAGTTTTGATAATTGATAAGCCACTATTGATACATCATTATTAAGTCTATAGTTTACAGAAGAGTTAACTGTTGCTGTTATATGTTTTATGGCTTTTGACAAATGTTTAATGACATGTATCCTCCATTGGAGCATCAGGTAGCATAATTTCACTGACCTAATAATCCATGAGTCCTACCTATCATCTTTCTCTTTCTCACTCTACACCCTTGGCAACCATTGAACTTTTTCATGTTTTTATAGTTTTTTCTTTTCCAGAATGACTTTAAATTTTACCAGTTGCTTGAAAATGAACCAAGTCATTCTTTGGTTGATGTACTTATTTTTATGACAATTAAATTCTGCTTATTTAAAATAAATTGTTTAAAAGATCAACTTCTGATTGCAGTATTCCCAGGTGATGTGTGGGTTACTGTTGCCTATCAGAAGTCACCCAGTATCTAGATATTTTATTTTCAATTATGACCTATACGAAGTTCTCCTGGCAAAATAGTTTAGTGTATTGATGTTGATAGAATTGGATGCACACTAACCTTAGGTATTTAATTTTGTCATTGGTGAAACTAAGAGATATCTCAGAAAAATGAATGTAATATCTGTATGTGTAAATTTCACAAATATTTGGGAGATGCTCTAGGTTTTAAATTTAACCTGAAATGTAATGTTTCTGATTTCATCAATTTTCTGCCAAGTTGCCATGATGTTACTTCCCTTCTCCCTCCCTCTCTCCTTCATTGCCTTTCCTTATTCCTTTCCTCATCATTTTTTTCTGTGTAAATAATTTTTTAAAAATTAATGTCATTATTTGCTTCCCTTCCTCCTACCTGTTATCCCCGCTATTCTTTTAATGAACAGTGATTTAATATTTATTAATACCAAATAAGTAATACAAATATGATGTTCACTAAAATCTCTCCCAGTTCTGACTTTCTGATCCAACTACTTTTCAGTAAGTCCACTGCCACTGTTCTCCTTCAAGACACCATCATCTCATGCTTATTTTACTGAAATCAACTTCAAATTGGTCACTTTACATTCTTGCCACCTCTTCAGTCTTCTCAGTGTCTTGCAGCATCATTAAAAATATTAACTGGAGGCCGAGTGTGGTGGCTGACACCTGTAATCCCAGCACTTTGGGAAGGTGAGGAATGCAGATCACCAGAGGTAGGGAGCTCAAGATCAGCCTGACCAACATGGAGAAACCCCGTTTCTACTAAAAATACAAAATTAGCTTGCATGGTGGCACGTGCCTGTAAACTCAGTTACTTGGGAGGCTGAGGCAGGAGAATCGCTTGAACCCTGGAGGTGGAGGTTGCGGTGAGCCAAGATCGTGCCATTGCACTCCAGCCTGGGCAACAAGAGCGAATCTCTGTCTCCAAAAAAATATTAATTGGATAGTGACACTTCACTCAAAATCTTTTAATCACTCCCTCTTACAATTAGAATAAAGTCTTAATGTGGGGTTCACGATTCTGTCTAACCTGGCTTCTAGTCATTACTCCAGCCTCATTTGATCCCATTTTTATGGGTTTTGACTCTTTTTATAGTTGTTAAATCATCTTGTTCCTTTGCCACTCCAGGTCATTTTGTGTGCCGCTTCTTAAGTCTAAAAAGCTCTTCCTTTTCTCCCCATTTCCTAGCCAGATCCCCTCATCTGGGTTAATATTTTCAAATATTAACTCAAAGTTACATCCTCAGAAAAAAAGACACTCTTCTGTCATGTAATTGAATATGTTGTGATTTTATTTTATTCATATATCTTTTGTAATTATATATTTAATTTTATAATTATTTGATTATATACTATATATACACCACATGATTTATATAGTGTATATTTATTTATACCATATGATTATATTCATACCATATGATTTATATAGTAATTATTTGATTATATACTGTATATATGCCATATATATACACCATATGATTTATACAGTGTATATATACATATATAGCATATAGTATATATACCATATGATAGATATACTAGATACAGTATATACTATACCATTACAGAAAAAGTATATATATGTGCATATATATGTATAAAGTATATAGTATACAGTTACAGAAAATAATCATGAAAGTAAATAAGTATATATAAATTCCATGCAGACTGGCCTATATTTGCTTCTGAAATTTGAATTTAACTTCAAAACCCAACTCAGCAGAGTGCTTCTAATCAATGTGACAACATAAACAATATATCTTTATTGGGTGAAAGAATAAGTCGCTATTTCCTTCAAGAAATGTTTTTTTTTTTTTTTTACCAAATAATCACTTATTTCAGTTTTCTCCTAGTCAGGATAGTTTTGTAGTATTTATAATTTTATATTGCTAAGTGGTAAATAGTGTTTGGTAAGTAACAAATTAACTTTTTTTTGCTAGCAGGTAAGTGAAAATGAATGTTAGTTGGAGTAATTTCCTAGCGCATGGGTTATTTCCATCTTAAAAAATGGTTTTTTTTTTGTTTGTTTGTTTTAGGAGTGCTGTATTACTTTTTCTCAATTTCTGAAATTCATAAACAGTATTGTTCTAGTTTATAAATGTCTTTGTGCAATTAAGAATATTCTTTAAGTATCAACACTGTCAAATCAAATAAATCTAAAACATGAGTGAAAATGATGCTTGTATTTTGGATCAAAAGCACCTAAAGACATCTACAGTTGCATGTATGTTTTGGTGAGCCCTTTTCTATCCTTCTCTATAGACTGCATGAGTCCACTGTTTTTCTGGTACTTGATTTCTTTTTTTTTATGTGCTGTAATAGTTACATTGCAAACTCTACTTTGGATAAAGGAAAAAGAATAAAAGCACAGTTTAGTTCACTCATCTCTGTTTCCCCTTCCTGCCTCCACACCACTGTAATGTCCCCTGCGGCTCTTCTCCCCTCCTGCAGATCAATATTTCTTGTCTTAGTTTAATGAATACTCTTACATTGACCTCTCTGAGGTGCTGTGCTACTTTATGACAGGTTTCTTGGTTACAACTCCCTCTTAGCTAAGTCAAGGGAAGGGAGCACCTTGCCATTCCCTACATAATACAGACTGCAACAATGGAAACTTTATTCATCATAGGTTAATGTGTGATTTTTTTTTTGCCTTTCTTTGAAAGTAATAAACATATACACTTTTTATTTAATTCTTAAACTTCATTTTTTAGTTACCTTCTTTAAAGAATTATAGAAACAACTTAAGAATGATATGAAAAAACAAAGAAAAAGAAAGCCAGGAATCTTTAAAGGCTTCGGAAACACTTTCCTACAAACTGAAAGAACAGTCTTGTTAGTTATTTTCATTCACTTTACATCTTGTTACCGTGGTAGCAATTCATTGAATAATCCCTGTCTCCAGGAAGATTAAACCAGAGGTAACAGAATCTGACAAGTAAGTCTCACATCCAAAGGCAATGCTCCCATCTTAGTTGTTCTGTGCTGGTGGCAAGAGAGAAATAGAGAATGGGTGGAGGGCACAATAAGCCCTAGGACAGTGTCTGTTGATCTTCAGTTTTAATAAGTTCTCATGATTTGTGCCTTTTTTCTCCTTTTGCACTGTGCATGATTGATTAACTAAGCAACTGCCTCCTCCTAAGACATATTAAGTCAATTTTATCTTCTATATTTGTCTGTTTTACCTCATCTTCCCTTATGTACCTCCAGAAAATTTAATCAAATAATCACACAAATAAACATATAATTACAAATAAGTGAATATAAAATAAAAACAAAAGATATCATTGAATTCTATAAGTGTGTCATCTATTCTGATACTTTTTTCTGAAGATGTGACTTTTGAGTTAACACTTGAAAAAATGACATGTCTTACTCAGATGAGGGGATCTGGCTAAGGAAGGGGAAGAGAGGGGAATAACTTTGTAGACCTCAGAAGCAGCACATAAAATGATCCTGAGTGGCAAAGGAACACGACGATTTACTGCTGAAAGAAGGGCCAAAATCCACAAAAATGGGGCCAGATGAGCTTGGAATAGTAGGTGGGAATCAGGTTAGACAAAATCGTGAACCTTATATCAAGGTTTTATTCTAATTGTAAGGGTGAGTGATTGAGAGATTGTGAGGGATATGAAGAGTGACTGTCTAATTAATATTTTTAAAGAGTGCTGCAATATGTTGAAAAGGTTCAAGAGGTGGCAAGAGTGTTTGTAAAGAGACCAGTTAAACAGTGATTTAAATTATGGTTGGGATCCGATGTAAATTTTTTCACGCATTTTAAATCTTTCTTAAGCTAATTCTAACTCAGTTTACTTTTTTTTCTCTCATTGTTGTTTTGTGCTCCTTCTTCTGTGTTTTCAGTAATTACTGTTTTGTTGTTGATTTTCTTAAAAAAAAATCTGCAGTCTGTAATACCATCAAGTATGACTCACTCAACAGGGAGAAAACCAACATCTCCGGATTTGCAGGAAAAATAAGGATCAATTCCATGACTCTAATTAAATGTCGATCAGTAATAGAAAGCCACAAAAACTCAACGTCAACATTGACTCATTTTCTTTTCAGCAAATTTAAAAAATCTACTTTCAAAAATGTTCACTAGCCTACTATTTCTCACAGCTTCCATTGCTTTCCATTCTGTTTCCATTCTATTTCGACTCCGTTTCCATTCTATTCTATCACCATCGTCTCATCTCTAGGATAGCACACAAGGGTCTTAATCTGATTTTACATTTACCTTTGAAAAAAGCTAATTTCTACACAGCGGCCAAAAGTTGGATTATATCACTTCTTTCTGCAGAAGAATCTACTGACTTCTAAGTCAACATCTATATAAGGGCCAATAAATTCCTATGTGGCCTAGACTATTCTTATACCTCAGAACTGATCTCATCTTACTGCATCCTTAATTATTCCATCCAGGTACACTTTTGTCCTTGCTCTGGCTCAAATACAGCCAACACAATTTCACTGCAAGATTTGTACTTACTGTTACTTCTGCCTGAAAAGCACTTCCAGTGGTGGATTCCACAGGGCTCAATCCTTCCTTTCTGGCAGGCTTTTATTCAAAGATCAGCTTATCACCAAGGCCTTTCCAATGAACCTATTCTAAGTTTCACTCATTCTTCACCCTATTTCATTCCTTTCCTATGCTATTTCTTTGTTTTACTTTCTATCTTCTCTGATTAGAATATAAGCTCCTTGAAGGCAGTGTTTTTGTCTATTTAGTTTATATCTACAGCATGCAGAACACAGCCTGTGATATAACACTTAATAAACTCTGTTGAATGAATAAAATGCCATTATTAATAGTATTTTTAATGGGAAAATTCTCTTGGTACATCATAGAGATGGGCCCCAACTCTACTACCTGCTGGACAAAGGAAGCATAGTTAAGATTTCTGAGAGCTCTCTTGAGAAAGTAGTACCCATATGTTGGATGTTGTTAGTTCAGATTTGTAAATTCTATGTGGTAGTTTGGGAGGAAATAAGGGGAAGTATCCAAGGGTACTGTGATCTACTACTGATATAGGTCCTTGGAACACCTCCAACTTAGATCAATTCTCTAGCCAAGTCTTTTCTGTTATCTAGTTTTTGGCCTGTTCTTTGTCTCTGCCTGTTTCTTTTTTCCTACAATGTACATTTTCCTTCGTTAGCATATTGTGAAATAGCATGCCATTTCATAGCTGTTTTACTAAATGTTGAAATCAAGTTCAATATGTTATTTCCATGGAGAATGGTTAGAGGAGGTAAGAAGAAATATTTTCAATGAAAATGACAAGTTATCTCATCCTTCATTTTACCCTGACCTCCAATTTAAAAAACATTAAATTTGAATCACATTTTTAATAACTATTTCCCATTTTATTTAATCTGATGAAGTCACCAAGGAAACTGACCTACTTGGAGATCTAGAGAATGTCTGCTCTAAAACATTTTCGTACATCTCTTGTAAATATACAATGAACTTTGTAGCAATTTAATGAGAACAAGAAGGAGAGGGAGCGAGAATAAAATTTGAAACCATACATACATAATAAAGGATATACCCATTTCTGCTATCTACAAGCCATATTGACTTTGGGAATCTACCATATTTTTTGAGCCTCAGTTTTCTTTTTTAAAGATGGGCATAATAATGCTTGCCTTGCAGGGTTTGCATGAGGATTAATATAAATGAGAAGTGTAATTGTGATCACTTGCGATGTAAATGTAAGTGGAAGTATAAACATCCTTGGCACATACCCTTGCTCTAAAAGTCTTAGTTTCTTAGAATTTTTATTTCTTTCCTTTTCCTTTAGTAAGCACATATTGATTATTTACTTGTTTTGTGCTAGACATGTAAGCTGCAAAAATGTCATGTACACAGCCTTACATGACCTTATTCTACTTCTAGACATTTTAGATTCAGTTCTAATTTTGCCTATATCTGAAATTGCCCTCATCTCCTCTTTTCTCATTAGTGAATTGTAAATCTATTTTTTTATGTTGTAATGAGGTCATCATACTTCATGCCTGTATTCAGACTCAATATATAAATCACTTTGAAAAACAGCTAATTTCTGTAAAATAATTGATTATTAAAAAACAATTTTTATACTAAAAAATGTCCTTGCTTATTCCTTAGCTGAATTGAAATACATCACATCTTATAATTTAGTTTCTTCCTTCACTGATCAAAAATGATTATACACATACTGGAGACTTTTTTCCCCTGACAATTCATTACATTGAATGACACATGCAATATCCCACCTGTCTTTCTAAAGGGGCATCAATATTGGCCTACTTTGATTAAACCAGCTAGATCAGCAATTCATTAACCTGTAACGCACTAGGACTGTTGTTTCATTACTGCTCCCTTAAAGCTTCTGTGTTATTCAGAAATAATGAAAGTTTCTAGTTTCTGCTTAGATATTTAGCTTAATAAAGCACAATCATTTTTTCTTTTACACAAGTTCTAGACCATGGCCCCTAGACATAAGTCTATAAGTAAGAAAATCCGCCAGTTAATACATGATGCTGAATAATAAATTTCTCACAATTTTTTTTCTTTGTACCTTATTGCATTTCCCCTATATTCTTACATTCTACATTATTTTTCTTCTTTCTATTTCTCATATTTAATTCGGTTGTAGGTTGAAATGGAATCCAAGAGATTATTTTCCTCTTTGTCGTCTTGATAACAAATTGTTCTTTTTTTGTGTGGTTGAATGTGACAGTGGAATACTGTAAATCATCAGATTCTCCTTGTTATTGGGAGCAGACATGTGAGTTATAACATCAGCTGACATTTGTAAATGCAGTTGGGTATCTTCTACCACTTCATTGTTGCTGTATATCTTTTCTCTCTCCCTCTGCTATATCACAATTATTTTTCTTATAAATGTCTATTGAGAATCATACCATTGCTCCTTAATATCTATTTTCTTTTTTGAAAAATCACATTTTATAATTTTTGAGACAATTGTAGGCTCACACGGCATTTTAAGAAATAACACAGAGAGATTGTGTACACCCTTTACCCAGTTTCCTCCCATGGTAACCTCTTGCAAAACTAGTATGATACTGCAACCAGGACACTGAATGATACAATCTAGATGCAGAACATTTATATCACAAGGACAATTTGCAATCCTGTTTTCCATTCTATAATTTTGTCATTTCAAGAGTTTTATATAAATGGAATCACACAGCATGTAACCTTTTGGGACTGTCGTTTTTTTCACTGAGCATTATTCTCTGGAAATTAATTCAGGTTGCTGTAGTAGTCCATTCCTTTTCAGTGCTGAGTATTATGCCACAGTACACAAGCACCACAGTTTTACCTTTCATCTATTGAAGAAATCTGGCTTGTTTTCAGTTTGTGGCTGTTTTATATGTATATATAAAATATGTATATTTATATATACATGCATATATATTTATGTATATTTATATATATGCATATATATTTATGTATATATATGAGTTTATGTTCACACAAAATTATATACATGAATGTCTAGATTAATAGGATTATTATATACTATTAATAATAATATATAGTATAATAATAATAGTATAATAGTATTATAATAGTATTATAATGCTATATAATAATGCTAATATAGACATACATGTGTGCATATATTTGTGTGTGTGTGTGTGTGTGTGTGTGTGTGTGTTTGTTTTTGAGAGAGGGCCTCGCTCTGTCATCCAGGCTGGAATGCAGTGGTGCAATCTAACCTCCACCTCCTGGGTTCAAGTGATTCTCCTGCCTCAGCCTCCTGAGTAGCTGCGACTTCAGGCATGTGCCATCATGCCCTGCTAATTTTGTGTATTTTTAGTTGAGACAGGGTTTCGCTGCATTAGCCAGCATGGTGTCCATCTCCTCACCTCGTGATCTGCTCACCTCGGCCTCCCAAAGTTCTGGGCTTATGGGCATGAGCCACTGCACCTGGTCTCATGTATATATTTTTGTGTGAACATGAACTCACATTTCTCTGGGGTAAGTGTGCAAAAGTATAATTGTTGGTTGTATGATAGTTGTATGCTTAGTTGCAAACAAACTTATATATTTTCTCTAGCAGTATATGAGAGATTCAGTTTCTCTGCATTCTAACTAACATGCATATGTCTGCTTGCTTTACTTTACTTTTTTACATTATTGTTTTTGTCTAAAATTACCACACGTTATACAAGCTCTCATTTACTGAGGTGCCACTTATAAGTAGCTTTTACATTTTTATTCAGGAAAACTACAGTCTTGTCATCATTTTGCCTTGGGATGCTAATATTCTGAAATGACATTAACCTTTACAAAACACCTTATACTTTAAGACTGAATATAAACAAAACTTGAGGCAGGAGTCTTTTATTTTCTTTAGTGCTAGAAAAAAAAGCTTAAACATTTAAAATATACTATGTTAAAAAGAATATACAGAATAAACTTGTTATAAGTAAATTTTATTGCAAATTTCTGCAAATATCTTATCACCTACTTCTACTAGAACTATCTCTAATACTCATTCCCCTAACTGGATGTAATTTCTTCTTCTTGTGAATTGGCATACCATTTTTTTCTTTTTTTTTAAATGGATTTTGACATAGAAAAATCTGTACATAATGGATTTATACAACTTAAGGACATTGAACATAAGTGGAGACTCAATGAAACCATCACCACAGTCTGTGTCATAAATCTATCCATCGCCTCCAAAAGCTGCTCTTTGCCCTCTAATTTATAAATTTTATTACCATTAACTTTATTCTTACAATTGTGTGATTAGAACACAACATAAGACTACCCTTTTAGTAAATTTTAAAGTATATAATATCATATTGCTCACTATAGACACTAAGTTGTACTGTACCTCTCTAGGAATTATCTATCTTGCATAGCTAAAGCATTGCACTCTCTGCCTAATACGTTTCCATTCCCCCACCACAAGCCCCTGCCATTCATCATTCCCTTCTCTGCTTCTATGAGTTTGACTGTTTTACATCCACCACCTAAATGGTATCGTGTAGTAGTTTTTGTTCTGTGTCCGGCTTATTGCACTTAAGTGTATTATCCTCCATGTTCATCTATGTTGTTACAAATGGAAAGATTTCCTCATTTTTCAAGGCTGAATAATAATCTATTGTATGTATTTGCCACATTAAAAAAAATCTACTGGTTGATAGACATTTAGGTAGCATTCCATGCTACAGTGAACACAGGGGAGAAGATATCTTTTCAGAATCATGATTTTATTCCCTTTGGATATATGTCCACATGTTAGATTGAGGGATCATATGGCAGACCTGAAACTATAAGACAAGTAGAAAAAAAGGCTTCAGGAAAAATGTTCTGGACAATGGCCTTGGTCATTAACTTTTGGAAATAGCACCAAAATCACAAGCATAAAAAAGCAAAAATAGACAAGTGGGATTACTTAAAACTAAAAAGCTTTCACACATAAAAGAAAATAATCAACCAAATGAAAAGGCAACCTACAGAATGGGAGAAAATATTTGCAAACCCTGTATCTGATAAAGGGCTAATATCCAAAATATGTAAGGAACTCCTACAACTCAATAGCAATAATCATAATCATAATAGGCTAATTAAAAATGGACAAATGACTTGAAGAGATATTTATCCAAAGAAGACATATAAATGGTAAGAAAAGTTGCTCAATATTACTTATCATCAGGGAAATGCAACTCAAAACCACAATGCGATATCACTTCACACCGGTTAAAATGTCTTTTATGAAAAAAAAGTATAGATAACTAATGTTGGCAAAGATGTGAAGAAAATGGTACCCTTCAGCACTGTTAGTGGGTATGTAAATTGGTGCTGCCACTGTGAAAACTATATGAAAGTTTCTCAAGAAACTAAAACCAGAACTATCGTGTGTTAGTTGATATTGTAATTGGAAGGGGGAAAGGATAAGCAGATAGATGTATGTCAAGTGATACATTTTATCCCTGCCTGAAAACTATGGAGACATTCTCAACTGAGTAACATGATGATGAATTTGAGCTGCCTGTTAGATATCCAAGACTAGCGAGTAATATATACCAAGAGTTTGGGAGGATATTTAGAATAGAGCTGTAGATTTAAAATGTATTAGCTTGATATTAGCTTGGTTGTGGCTGAAACTATGAGGCTTGTTTGTCATCCAAGGAATATACTTCTAGAAAGAAGAGAAAGGGTTTTAAGGTAGATTGTGAGGGGGAAAAAATGGCATTTAAATTAATGAATATGAAGAACATCTACAAAATCCCCTGCAGAACAGCAATCAGAGAGATAGAGAGACAGACAAATGATGTCTTCAAAAACAGGACAGTTTCAGGAAGGGACTGCTTAACGATGCTAAGCATTTTATGAATCAGGTTACAAATCAAATGAGTTCTTTTTGATCAATGAAGACAATCACTTACCTTAAGAAAGGTAGATGTAGTTTAAAAAGCAATACAACAGTAACTTCATAATTTTTTTCCTCTTTTTCAGAAGGAAGGTGAAAAGCTCTCCTGTGATTGAATGATCATTATCTGTGGAATAGTCGATTATAGTGAGATGTAGTAACTGATATCTACCTAGAGTGAAGTGAAGATGACTTGCTAAGAAAATAAGGCAATTTATTGCAAATTGAAATAACATAGACCTAAGTCTCAATTACTAACTTGTTTGAACCTTTGAAAGCTGGAATCCTTTTGACTAAATATATTTAGATAGGAAAAGGAAAGATATAAGTTTTAGTTATCTCAGTTATAAGGTGTTGGTAATAGAAAATAGAAAAGAAGCAATGGCAGTAAACGATTTCATGGTTTATAGAGGGTAGACCACATTTTGGTTTCACCTGAAAAATTAGAAGACTCTCCTGATCCTTGATTATATGAGACCCCAAATTCTCAGGTGAGGGATATCCATAGACTGCCATAATCCCTGCTGGACTGACCTGAGTTATACACAGAGAAGAACCTTGTTTCCCATGTTGATATGACCTGGGAAAATCATTGGCATTTCAGAATACATCTCTTTATCATCTATATTTTATATCTTACTTCTGGTCTCCATTTCTGAATACAATTTTTAGGCAAGTGGTAATACAAAGATCATAAAATCAAAGGACAGTTTTCTGGTCTCTTAATTTAGAAGAAATCCTTGAGAAAATTCCAAAGGTCTTGAACTGACAAAATGAATATATAACAAGGGAATCTGAGGGCAGTTTGGGCCATGATTCTCTCCATGAGCAGATGGCTGAGTTAAGAAAAATCATCATTCTTAATCAATCCTGTGAAATCTTGAAGGATGCTAGCCCTTATGCTGGATACTCTTTTGCAAAAGGTTTGCTAAAGCCACTCTCAGACATGAGTTGGAATAACGTTTGGTTTTAATATAAAATATTTTTTCCCAATGTCTGTTAGTAGTTTAGGATAAGGAAAGAAGTTAAATGCTGATATGATTGTAGTTGGATAAGCTGTCATTAATATGATTATATGACATTTCGATCTCACATTCATAAAAATCTTACCTGCACGTTACAGTGAGAGGTAACATGCCATCATAAAAAGATTGCAATATGTAACTAAAACTGATTTTTTCACACTGTGGCTTAAACATACTAGGTAAATTCTCTGAATTTTAAGTAGTTATAGTGTGGATGAATGTGTCTATAGAGATAATGACTACTAGATTGTATAACTAATCTATTATAGGGATTGGCACTCAGCTGGACCCTAATGCAGGCCATTTACCTTCTGATGTCTCTTTTCTAACTCATAATCTCTTCTTTCTGTTGTCTTCTTTCATCTCTTCCTCATTTCTTCCCCCCACCCACCTGTTTCTGTTTCTTTCATTTACTCCCTTACTGTGCTCCTTCCTTCATATTGTTCTTCTTTTCTCCATTTCTTCTCACTTTTTCTTCTAAATCGTTATGCAATTCTTACTCTATGATCAAAGTCCTACACTGTTTTTTTCAAGTCTTTTCAACCATATCACCCTCTTTTAATTGGCATGAACATTTCATTCCAGGAAAGACAATTTATTCACTGCTCTCAGGCATGGTTTTCTCTTTTCTGATCCTATATTTTTGCTCATTGTAATTCCCCTTAAGGGGAATATCTTCACCATCCAAATGTTGTAGTATAAACTAGAATTCTACTCTATCCTGTTTTTTTTTTTT
>NW_016107355.1:5168502-5199772 GCF_001604975.1 Cebus imitator | reverse complement strand
GTCTCTGCTCTTTTTGAACTCCTACAATTATATCCCCTTCATTTATAACTCAGTTTGATTTGCATCATTATTTGATTCATCAAATAAAATTTAAACATAAATTATATGTATATATTTTTTTCATCCACTCATCCATGCATTCATCAATGTCTTTATTCATTCAAGCTTCTAAAACAAAATACCTTAGACTGGGTAATTTACAAACAATGAAAATTTATTGCTCACAGATGTGGAGGATAGGAAGCTCAAGATCAAGGCACCAGCATGTCAGTGTCTGGTGAGGGCTTGGTCTCTGCTTCACCTACAGCACCCTCTTGCTGCATCTTTACATGGTGGAAAGGACCAATGAGCTTCCTCGGGTCTCCTTTAGAAGGGCACAAATCCCACTTATGAATTGGGAGTCCTCACAACCTAATCAATTTACAAAGACCCTGAGGGAATGTACTCCCTTTCCGGGTCCACGAGGTGGCGTAGTTTCAAAGGCAAGAACTTCCTAGTGTCATAACCCCACTTCTCCATCTGGTTATCTGGCGTGCATGGGAAAAATCAAAGATCAAACACTCCAGCGGAAGTTTGAAGGAACTCCTTACATAGGCCAAAGGCTTGGATGAGGTGGGAATTCCTCCTAAATGAAAAGTCCCCTTCTTCCACACCTCTTTGGACTCCTTGTCTGGATCCCCTTCCACATCATTGTGGAAGCTTTTCTCTCTTATCTTTTTCTTTCTCCTTTTTCTCTTTTCTCTGCCTAAATAAATCACTTTCTGCAAAACTCTTTGGGGTCTGATATTTCCTTGCGAACACACTGCGCTTGGCGTGGTCCCCTCTTGCATTTTTGGGTGAGTGAGAGACCAAGAGCCTGGAAGAACACAGCCCACCGGGGTGCGAGCTGAGCCTCCCCCAGGTCCCGGAATTCAATCACAATCCCACCTCTTAATACTATTCCATTGAGTATTAGATATCAGTCTATAAATTGTCAGGGGGCAAGAGGGGAGGAGTAAATGTTCAGACCATAACAATCAGAAGAAATAAAATCATGTGATAAATTTATGACATTCTCATTTTTTTTCCAGAAAGAAAAATTACTGTGGATAAAAGAAAGCAAGAGAACTACCAATATAATACTTTCTGAAGTTACAGTCATGCTGACACAGTAGTTAGGTGTGAAATTGATCACTATGGTTGTAGAGGTACCTGAAGAACATGCCTTAAGATAATAGTAACAGGGCATCTGAATTCAGACCAGAAGCCGAGATTCCTTACGGATAGCCTCTTTCTAAAAATCAATACCTCATTTTTTCCAAATCTAGACCCATAAGTGGATTTGCTCATATACCTCTTTTATAAATTGGTGCTTGCTTCAATAATGCTGATTATAAATGATGTCTTTATATTTTCCTGTTAGGAATTGATATTTTGAGTTGATAATAATATTTACCAGAATATTTTTTTGTTAAAATAAAGACATCTTACTTTATAGAAAATATAATTTTGCCATACATTGAGTTTCTCAGGGATGGATGGTAAATAAGCACTAAACACCACTATTCCCACATCCTCTTCCATCTTTGTATAGTCAGACACATATTCAAATCTTATAATGGTATTTGATTTATAGTCAAATAAAGTGTTTTTCCTTCATGTAACCAAGGTATATTAAAGGTGCACACAAATAAATTCTGAATCAAGGTAAGACTGAACACATCTTATTTATATATGCCTGGCTTCAGTTCAGCTAGAGTATAAAAGAATCTTATTTTATAAAATAATCATTTTCAGTTACTGTTTAAAGCTTGTTGCATAGCAACTAATAGTCATGGAGCGCTAACTAATAATGTCTGACCCATGTTGCATTACATCTATTTTTTTTTTAATTTAAATTCCATTTCTTAAAGAATTAAGGTAGATAATTACAGCGACCTGAACATTTTAAAGATAAAGGTTCACACATGTAAACTAATGTTGATGAAAGTTCTATTCACAACATTTATTTTTTCCTAGAGATGCATGTCACCTTAAAATTGTTTTAATTCAGAATGAACTAAAACAATTTGTTTTAGCTAAGTTACATAGGTCAACGTCAGGAGTAAGATTTGACTGGTAGCTCACCAACTGACCAATAATTTCTTAGTGAAATAATTCTTATAAAAATAGCTAAAGTTGACATTTCTATTTTAAGTTGCTAGTGTTTTAATGCTTTGAGAAACATTTGTTATTCTATTGCATATTTCCAATTTAAACCCCAGAATTGTATTTGGGTTTGGTAACAAAACCTCTCAATTTTCTTGATAGAAAAACCTGGATATTAACATGTTTCAAGTCTTTTTATTCACAAGGTTATGATACAATGTTTTTATAAATGTAAAATGTCAAGAGGGTTTGAGTCACAGCTCGTTCACTAGCTAGCAATGTTATTGTTAAGGAAATTGTTGTTTTAGCACAAGTTAAGAATACCGCATATGAAGATAGCAAGTACCAAACGGTGGAAATTGTGGAGATTAAGCATGATAATGCATGCTTCTTACAGGGCTTGACATATGGTATATGATTCAGTCATATTGTACCTAAATTCTTAATTTCATTTAGATATATCAAGCTCTTTTTATTTACAGAATCTTTTGCTATTACTATTATTTTGTGGTTGGAGTTTTGGTAAATAGTGTGGTGACTTTGTACTTTTGATGTGATTCTGGATTCTAATGGAAAACAGCACTTCTTTCTTTTTCCAATGCTGATAGGTTAATAGGAGCTAGAACTCACTCCTTTATGCTATAGTGGGAGGCAGGAGAGTGTAGCAGGAGCTCTTCGCCATGTCCTTCCTCAGAGGCAGAGACCAATCAATACAAGCCAGGTGGCAGATTATGTAAAATAAACATTGATTCCAGCATAATAGTTACATAATATAAGTGTATTAGTCTGTTCTTGCACTGCTGTAAAATAATACTTGAGACTGGGGTATTTATTTTTAAAAAAAGAGGTTTAATTGGCTCATGCAGGCTGTACAGGAAGCATCGCAACTTCTGCTTCTGGGGGGCCTCAGGAAATTCTAATCATGGTAGATGGTGAGAGAGAAGCAGGCACATTTTACATGAACAGAGAAGGAGCAAGAGAGAGAACAGGGAGGTGCCACACACTTTTAAACAGCAAGATCCTGCGAGCACTCAGTATCATAAAAGCAGCATTAAAGGAAAAATTTGCTCCCATGATTCAATCCCCTCCTATACCAGGCCCCACCTCCATCCAGCATTAAGGAATACAATTTTACATGAGACTTGTCAGGGATACAGATCTAAACCTTGCCATTCCACCCTAACCCCTCCCAAATCTCATGTCCTTCTCATATAGTAAAATCAATCATGCCCTCCCAATAATCCCCAAAGTCTTAACTCCTTCCAGCATTCCCTCAAAAGTTTAAATTCTCATCTGAGACAAGGCAAGTCCTTTTCACCTATGATCCTGTAAAATAAAAAACACGCTAGTTACTCCTAAGATACAATGGAAGTGTAGGCATTGGGCAAATACTCCCATATCCAAAAAGTGAAATTGGCCCAAAGGAAGAGGCATGCCTTTCATGCACTTCTGTGACTTCCCATGCAAGTCTGAAAACCAGCAGTGTAGCCATTAAACGTTAGAGCTCCAAAATAATCTCCTTTGACTCCATGTCCAGACTCCAAGACACACTGGTGTGAAGGATAGGCTTCTAAGGCCTTGGGCACCCAATCCTTGTGGCTTTGCAGGATTCAGTCCCCATAACTGCCTTTACAGTCTGGCGTTAAGTTCCTGTGACTTTTTCAGATGTGTAGTGCAAGCTTTCAGTGGAGCTACTGTTCTGGGGCCTGGAGGACGATGGCCCTCTTCTCACAGCTCCACTAGGCAGTGCCCTAGTGAGGCCACTGTATAGGGACTCCAACCCCACATTTTCCCCTCCACACTGTCCTAGTAGAGGTTCTCCAGGAGGACGGCACCCCTGTAGCAGGCTTCTTCCTGGGCATCCAGGTTTCTCATATACCCTCTAAAGTCTAGGTGGAGGCTCCCTACCCTCGACTCCTGCATTTTGTGTACCTGAAGGCTTAACACTACATGGAAGCCACCAAGGCTCTTGTACCCTCTGAAGCAGTGGCCTGAAGTGAATCTGGGCCCCTTTGAGCCACAGCTGAAGCTAGCGAGTTGGGAATGCAGGGAGCACTATCTCAAGGTTGTGCAAGCCAGTGGGACCCTAGGCCTTGCCCATAAAACTATTCTTCCCTCCTTGGCCTCTGGGCCGTGATATGAGGGACTGCCACAAGGGCCTCTAAAATGCCTTCAAGGCCTTTTCCTCATTGTCTTGGACATCAGCACTTGGCTCCTTTTTACTTATACAAATTTCTGCAGCTGACTTTTACTTCCTCTCCTGAAAATTGGCTTTTCTTTTCTACCACATGGCCAGGATGCAAATTTTTCAGACTCTGCTTTCCTTTTAAATGTAAGTACCAGTTTCAGATCATTTATTTGCTCGTGTATATGAGAATAGGCTGTAAGAAGCAGGCGAGTCATATCTTAAACCCTTTGCTGCTTATAAATGTCTTCCACCAGATAACCTGAATTATCACTCTCAAATTCAAGGTTCCACAGATCCCTAGGGCACAATGCCATCAGGCTGTTTGCCAAAGTATAGCAAAACTGACCTTTACTCCAGTTGCCAATAAGTTTCCTATTTCCATCTGAGACCTCCTCAGCCTGAACTTCATTGTCCATATCATCAGCATTTTGATCACAACAATTTAACAAGTCTCTAGGAAGTTTCAAAGTTTCCCATCCTCCTGTCTTCTTCTGAGCCCTCCACTCTCTTCCAACTTCTGCCTATTACCCAGTTTCAAAGTTGCTTCCACATTTTCAGGTATCCTTATAGCAATGCCCTACTCCTCTGTGCTGATTTTCTGTAATAGTATGCTTTGGCTCTGCTATAAAGAGACACCTGAGACTGGGTAATTTATAAATAAAAGAGATTTAATTGACTTGCGATTCTCCAGGCTATACAGGAAGCATATAGCTGTTTCTACTTCTGGGAGGCCTCAGGAAACTTACAATCATAGCAGAAGGTGAAGCAGCAGCAGATGCATTTTAAATGGCTGGAGCAAGAGCAAGAGAGAGATGGGGAAGGTGCCATGTCCTTTTAAACAACCAGATCTCACAAGCACTCACTAATGTCACAAGAGCAGCACTGAGAGGGAAATCTGGCCCCATGATTCAGTTACCTCTCACCACTGCCCCCTCCAATACTGGGGATTACAATTCAAAAGGAGACTGGGGCAGGGACACAGACCCAAACCATATGAATAGGGTAGATGTACCAAAGTTTGAGAAGGAACAAAAGTGATGAGGCTAGTAAATATGGTCAAAAATGTGCATTCAAAATTATTAAAGTAACAGAGAAATGGAAGGAATGCATAATACAAAATTTAAAAATAACTAATGTAACTTGCTTTATGGAGTTCTTAAGAACAAACTGCATAAGGACCACTTGGCTTAGAATTAATATGGATGAAAATGACTTAGGAGTTGTGTCAGTTTCCAAACACTGCTATAATAGATTACTATAAATTTAGTGGCTTAAAACAACACAAATTTATTATGTTACAGTTGTAGAAGTGAGAAACCCCCAAACGAGTCTCAATGAGAAAAAGATCAATGTGTCAGCAGCACTGTGTTCCTTCTGGAGGCTGAGAGGCAGAAATCCCTCTTTTCCTTTTGCAGCTTCTAGAGGCTGCCTGCATTCCTTGGCTCTTGGCACCTCTCCAACAATAGTATACGGCTCTGACTTCTGCTTCTGTGACTTCTTCTCTGACTCTGATCCTACTGCTTCCTGCTAATAAGGACCCTTAGGATTACACTGGGTCCACCAGATGATCCACGGAATTTTTTCCCATCTCCAGCTATTTAATTTAATCACAGCTGCAAAGTCTGTTTGCTATGTCAGGTAACAATCTCAGATTCTGGGGAATGGGGTATGACATTTTTGAAGAGGAGTCATTATTCTGCCTACAATAGAAGTTTTAGGAGAAATAAGTGCAAGAAAATGCAGCATGTGAGTAAAACGAATATGATGTTATACTTCAGAGATAGAAAAACAAAAGTTCCTAATGGAAGAAATAGTTCAGCTCACCTCTGCTGGTCACAGAGGTTAGACTACAGAAGATGCACTAGGATGGCAGGTGAAATTAAAAACATGTTGTGTTGTAGAAACGTGAAAATATTTACATATAAAAGGAAAATATAATACCTTTGTTCAAGTATTCATATGACTATGATAGGAAGGAGAAATTAGTAGCATTTTGCTAGGCTCAAAAGCTAGAATAGAACCATTAAGCCGAAGTTATAGTATGGCAAATCTTTGAATAAGCATAGAAAGGAAAAATGTTTCTCTTCCCTTTATGTCTTTAAGTTTGGAGTTTGCTGAACCTTTTATGGGTGTGTGGAAATGGTGACTAAAGCCTTAGATAAGAGGCTGGATTAAACTACATTATTTTGCAGTTACTTTAAAAACTTTGATTTTACCGTTCTTTGATTTTACTATCCTCCGGTTTACACTTAGGAAAGAGTCAGTCTAGTGCTTACTATTGTTAATTTTTTTTTTCATCTGTCAAATGAGATCTTGTTTGTATAAGCCAGTAAGTAAGAGATCTTTAATCAGGCATATAGCGAATCAGAAGTAGAAGTAAAGGATCTCTATGAAAAGCTCATGCGCTGTATCATGAATGAGAAATTTATATTTAAATGAGAAAACCTAGGATAAAAATTCACACTTTGAAGAGACAGTATGAAAAAGAACACAGAAGGAAAACTTTAATGTGGTTATAGCAAAGAAAACAGAAGCAATTCATTTCCAATTACGTATAAGAGGGCCACACCGTAAATGAGAATTGTATCTGTTCATCTTTGTAAAATGATTATAAAGGCTTGGTGTTGTGGCTCAGGCCTGTAATCCCAGCACTTTGAGAGGCCAAGCTGAGTGGATCGCAAGGTCAGGAGTTCAAGTCCAGCCTGACGAACATGGTGAAATCCCATCTCTACTAAAAATACAAAAATTAGCTAGGCATGGTAGTGCACACCTGTAATCCCAGCTACTCAGAAGGCTGAGGCAGCAGAATCCCTTGAACCCAGAAGGTGAAGGTTGCAGTGAGCCAAGGTCACACCACCACACTGCAGCCTGGGCAACAGAGCAAGACTCTATCTCAAAATAATAATTATAATTGCAAATACCATATATAAAATCTGTTATTAATTCACTGAGAGAGGGAAGCAGAGATGACATCTATAATGGTTAATACTGAGTGTCAACTTGATTGGACTGAAGGATATCTAGTGTTGATCTTGCATGTGTCTGTGAGGGTGTTGCCAAAGGAGATTGACATTTGAGGCAGTGGCCTGGGAAAGGCAGACCCACCATTTATCTGGGTGGGCACTATCTAATCAGCTACCAGCATGGCCAGGCTATAAAGCAGGCAGCAAAACATGAAAAGCCTAGACTGGCTTAGCCTCCCAGCTACATCCTTCTCTCATGCTGGATGCTTCCTGCCTATTATGGGTCCTTGTGATCGTATGAGTTAATACTCCTTAGTAAACTCCCATATACACATATATATGTGTGTATGTGTGTGTATATATATATATATATATATATATGTGTGTGTGTGTGTATATATATGTGTGTGTGTGTGTATACTAATAAATATGTATATTAGTTATGCCCCTCTAGAGAACCATGACTAATACAGATTTTAGTCCCAGGAGTGGTTTTAGAGGGACAGAATATTAAAGATGAAGTTCTTTCATTGGTTTTGGGGTTTCTGAATTTGGCTGCTTAATATGGCCCCAAAATGCTAAGGACTCTACTTCTAACAGTATGGAAAACACTGATAGTCCTTGGCATGAACTGTGTAGAGAGTTATGCAAAATAAATGCATTTGACATTCCTAATTCACTGCTTGTGAGAGGCAAAGAGTTTATAGTAACTCTGTAGACAGTACCTTTGACCAAGGAGCATCATGAAGCTGGTTGGTGGCCCCTAAGTTCAGTGGACAAAGTGATGAAAGCAAATGATGAACTCAGGTATTCTAACTCCTGGCTTCAGAAGCAGATAATGAGTCTTAAATCTGCTAAGAATGCCCTGAATGAAAGTCTCATCTCCTGTGGAGAAAGAGCTGAAATTATGGAAAAACAGACACAAGCTCTTATCATGTGAGTAGCTGACATTCAATGAAAGGTGCTTGCTCAGCCTTGCCAAGTGTCTACTGATAACGCGAGGGCACTTATTGGAAAAGAATGGTACCCTGCAACTTGGAATGAGGATGTATGGAAGGACCCTGATGAAATCGGGGACACTGAGCTTGTAAACTCTGATGAACATTTTGTTTTTCCAGAAGAAATAGCTTCCCCATCCCCAGCAATGGCAACATCCCCACCCCAACCCATGCTGCCATCAGCCTTTCCACATTTTTCTGAGGAGATAAACCCTGTGCTGCCTGATGCAACAGTGATGGCCTCCCCCAAGGCAGTTGTCAGGCAAGATAATGTTGATTCTCCTCAGGACCCACCCCTAACACCCCAGTTCGCTTCTAGACTTATAACTAGGCTAAAGCCTTGGCAAGCCCCTAGAGCTGAGTTTCAGAGTATGACCCACAAGAGGATGTGCTACACTGGAAAATAACTGCTTGAATTTTCTAATTTTTACAAGCAGAAACCTGAAGAACAAGCATGGAAATGGATATTAATGTGTGAGATGATGGAGGAAGGAACACACAGATGGATCAGGCTGAATTTATTGATTTTGGCCGACTAAGTGGAGAGTCTGCATTTAATGTTGCAGCTTGGGGAGTTAAAAACTGTTCTAATAGTTTATTTGCTTAGTTAGTGGAAGTAAGGATTAAAAGATGGCCCACAGTAAGTGAGATGGAAATGCCTGATTTCTCTTGGTTTAATGTAGAGGAAGTGATCCAAAGGCTTAGGGAGATTGGGATGGTGGAGTGAATTAGTCACCTTAGACCCACTCATCCCAGGTGGGAGGGTCCGGAAAATATACCTCTGACCAAACTTTGCAAAACAGATTTGTGGGGGCAGCACCTGCATTTTTGAAGAGCCCTATAATTGCTCTTCTCTGTATTTCAGATCTAACAGAGGGAACCAGAGTCACTCAACTACAGAATTTAAATACAATGGGAATAACTGGATCCCCAGTTGTCAGGGGCCAACTGGTGGCACTCAAACTGTCAAAGGCAAGGTGGGGGTAAGCTACCATAAGGAACAGCAGGGGCAAAGCAGCAATCAGAATAGTCTGACTCGTGTAGAGCTCTGGCCTTGGCTAATTAATCACGGTGTTCCTAGAGGTGATATTGATAGGGAAGCCTACTGCATTTCTGCTTAATTTATATAAGCAGAAAACTTCCAGGTCGAATGGAAAAAAGATTAATTTGAATTATGAAAACCGAATCTTGGCTGCTCAATCAATTTCCAGACTTGAGTCTGTTTATAGACCCAGAACCCTTTGAATAAAGGGAGGTTTGGTCCTCTTGAAGAAGGACCCCACCACACTATCGACAATTTAATCTTTTTTCTACTCTTCCCCAAGAAGACCTCTGGCCTTTTACCAGGGTAACTGTGCACTGGGGAAAGACAAATGAGCAGACATCTTGGGGTCACTGGCTCTGAGCTGGTGTTGATTCCAGGTGACCCAGAACATCACTGTGGTCCTCCAGTTAAAGTTGGGACTTATGGAGTTCAGGTAGTTAATGAGGTTTTTGCTCAGGTCTGACTTCCAGTGGGTCCAGTGGGTCCCTGGACTCATCCTGTGGTCATTTCCCCAGTGCCAGGAGGTATAATTGGCATAGGCATACTTAGCAGTTGGCAGAAGTTGCACATGGGCTCCCTGACTGGTAGGTTGAGGGATATTATGGTGGGGGAGGCCAAATGGAAGTCATTAGAGCTGCCTCCGCCTAGAAAAAATAGTAAATCAAAAACAATATTACATCTACCATCATCAAGGACTTGAAAGATGTAGGGGTGGTGATTTCCTTCATATTCCCATTCAACTCTTTTATTTGGGCTGTGCAGAAGACAGATAGATCTTGGAGAGTGATAGTGGATCATCATAAGCTTAACCAAGTGGTGACTCCAATTGCAGATGCTGTACCAGATATGGTTTTATTGCTTGAACAAATTAACACATCTTCTGGTACCTGATATGCAGCCATTGATTTGGCAGATGTCTTTTTCTCCATTTTTGTCCATAAAGTACACTAGAAGTAATTTGCCTTCAGCTGGCAAAGCCAGTAATATACCTTTACCTTCCTACCTTAGGGGTACATCAACTCTCCAGCTTTGTGTCATAACATGTGTCTCCAGCTTTGTGTTATTCGGAGAGATCTTGATCACCTTTTGCTTCCACAAGATATCACATTGGCCCATTACACTGATGACATGATGCTGATTGAGTGCAATGAGCAAGAAGTAGCCAAAACACAAACACACTGGACTTATTGGTAAGACACTTGTGTGCCAGAGGATGAGAAATAAATTTGATTAAAATTCAGGGGACTTCTACCTCAGTAAAATTTTTAGGTGTCCAGTATGGTGGGGACTGTTGAGATATTCTAAGGTGAAGGATATGTTGCTACATTTGGCCCTCTACAGCCAAGAAAGAGGAACAATGCCCATAGGCCTATTTGGATTCTGGGGGCAACACATTCCTCATTTGGATGTGTTACTCCAGCCCATTTATCAAGTGACATGAAAGGCTGCCAGTTTTGAGTGGGGTCCAGAAAAGGAGAAACCTCTGCAACAGGTCCAGGCTGCTGTGTAAGCTGCTCTGCCACCTGGACCATATAACTCAGCAGATTCAATGGTGCTAGAGGTGTCAGTGGTAGATAGGGATGCTGTTTGGAGCCTTTGGCAGACTCCCATAGGTGAATCACAGTGGAGGCCTCTAAGATTTTGGAGCAAGCTCTTGCTATCTTCTGTAGATAACTACTCTCCTTCTGAGAGACAGCTCTTGGCCTGTTACTGGGCTTCAGTGGAAACTGAAATTTTGACTATGGGTCATCAAGTCACCCTGCAACCTGAGCTGCCTGTCATGAGCTGGGTGCTTTCTGACCCACCTATCTGTAAAGTGGGTCATGCACAGCAGCATTCCATCGTCAAATGGAAGTGGTATATGTATGATCGGGGTTAAGCACGTCCCGAAGTCTCTAGTAATTTACATGAGGAAGCGGCTCAAATGCCCATGGTCTCCATTCCTGCCTACGTGCCTTCTCTCCCCCAGCCTGCACCAATGGCCTCATGGGGAGTTCCCTATGATCATCTGACAGGGGAAGAGGAGACTACGGTCTGGTTCACAGATGGTTCCACACCATATACAGGCGCCAACCAAAAGTGGACAGCTGCAGTACACAGCCCCTTTCTAGGACATCCCTGAAGGACAGTGGTGAAGGGAAATCTTCCCAGTGAGCAGAACTTTGAGCAGTGTACCTGTTTGTTCACTTTGCATGGAAGGAAAAATGGCCAGATGTGCAATTACATGCCGATCCATGGGCTGTAGCCAATGGTTTGGCTGGATGGTCAGGGACTTGGAAGAAGCATGACTGGAAACCTGATGACAAAGAATTTTGGGGAAGAGGTACGTGGATGGACTTCTCTGAGTGGTCAAGAACTGTGAAGATGTTTGTATCCCATGTGAGTGCTGACCAATGGGTGACTTCAGCAGAGAAGGAGTTTAGTAATTGAGTGGATAGGATGACCTGTTCTGCGGACACTGCTCAGTCTCTTTCCTCAGCCACCCCTGTCATCAGCTAATGGGCCCATGAACAAAGTGATCATGGTGGCAGGGATGGAGGTTAATCACGGGCTCAGCAACACGGACATCCACTCACCAATGCTGACCTGGCTATGGCCACTGCTGGGTGCCCAATTTGCCAGCAGCAGAGACCACCACTGAGCCCTCTATATGGCACCATTCCTCAGGGTGATCAGCCAGCTACGTGGTGGCAGGTTGATTATATTGGAACTCTTTCATGATTGAAAGGGCAGAGGTTTGTCCTCACTGGAATAGGTACGAGTTTGCTTATCCTGCATGCATATGCCAAGACTAACATCCGTGGACTCATGGAATGCCTTATTTATAGTCATGGTATTCCACACAGCATTGCCTCTGACCAAGGCACTAACTTTATGGCTAAAGAATTGTGGCAGTGGGTTTATGCTTATGAAACTCTCTGGTCTTACCATGTTCCCTATCATCCTGAAGCAGCTGGATGGATAGAAAAGTGGAATGGCCCTTTGAAGTCACAATTACAAGCTGACAAGGTGACAATACTTTTCAGGGCTAGGACAAAGTTCTCCAGAAGGCTGTGCATTCTCTGAATCAGAGTTCAATACGTAGTACTGTTTCTCCCATAGCCAAGATTCATGCGTCCAGGAATCAAAGGGTGAAAATAGAAGTGGCATCACTCACCATCACCCCGAGTGATCCACTAGCAACATTTTTGCTGCCTGTTCCCATGACATTATCCTGGAGAAACACTGCCACCAAGAGACATTAAACTATGGGTTTAACAATTCCATTAAACTGGAAATTAAGATTGCCACTTGGACACTTTGGGCTCCTCCTACCTTTAAGGCAACAGGCTAAGAAGTGAGTTACAGTGTTGGCTGGGGTGATTGACCTGGACCATGAAGATGAAATCAGTCTACTACTTTACAATGGAAGTAAGGAAGAGTATGTGTGGAAAACAGGAGATCCGTTAGGGCGTCTCTCAGTATTACCATTCCCTGTGATTAAGATCAATAAAAAACCATGAGAGCTCAATCAATGCAGAACTACAAATGGCCCAGACCCTTCAGGATTGAAGGGTTGGGTTACTCCACAAGGTAAAATACCATGGCCTGTTAAGGTGTCCGCTGAAAGCAAAAGAAATACAGAATGGGTGGTAGAAGAAGGTAGTCATCAATACCAGCTTACCAGCTGTGACCACATGACCAGTTTCAGCAATGAGGACTGTGATTGCCATGAGTATTTCCTCCTTCTTTTGTTAAAAACATGTTTGTGTATGGAGAAACAGTACCATATATTGAACTCTGATTCAGAGGATGTATACACTTGTACTAAGAAAATATCATCATTTTATTTCATTTTCCTTTATTATGTGAAAGATTTATTGAATTCATATCAGCATTTAATTATTATTAGCTTTATGTGATAGCATTTGGGTTGGGGATTGGTGAGTATCTGGTTGTACAAAGGATAGTTGTATTATGTTATCCATAATTATGACCTTATTTTGTCTTTATTTGAAGATTACGTATGATCTCAGGAGATGTGGATGGGTTCAACTTGACAAGGGGTGGACTTGTGATGCTTAATACTGAGTGGCAACTTGATTGGAT
Organism: Cebus imitator; assembly: GCF_001604975.1. Taxonomy (NCBI): domain Eukaryota; kingdom Metazoa; phylum Chordata; class Mammalia; order Primates; family Cebidae; genus Cebus; species Cebus imitator. The sequence continues at coordinate 5,186,362 of NW_016107355.1, read as the reverse complement.
TGAAGGATGCATAGTACTGATCCTGGGTATGTCTGTGAAGGTGTTGCCAGAGGAGATTAACATCTGAGTCAGTGGACTGGGAAAGGCAGACCCAACTTTAATCTGGGTGGGCACCATCTAATCAGCTGCCAGCATGGCCAGGATATGAAGCAGGCAAACAACAACAACAAAACAACAAGAAAAGGCTAGACTAGGCAAGGCCAGTGCAGCGTGCTTCCTGTCCTTGAACACTGGACTCCAAATTCTTCAGCTTTGGAACTTGGGCTGGCTTCCTTGCTCCTCAGCTTGCGGACGACCTATTGTGAGACCTTGTAATCATGCGAATTAGTACTCCTTTATAAACTCTCCTATACTATTAGTTCTGTTTCTGTAGAAAACCCTGACAAATACAACATCACCTAAATTTCTATATAAAATCATGTATTTATGAAATTATTTTCTCAGATGTAAACAAATAAAATAATGATGTCTTCTCTTTTGAGAAGTAGGATTGATTTTCTTCCCAAATTATAGAATCTGAAATGTTGAGGAGCCCTGTATATCATTTTATTTATCTTAATTCTTTAAAGCAGTATTTTAAAATTAACTGTAATCCCCAAAGACTTAATGGAGTAATAAGAAAAATGAAAAGAAAAGGAAAGACATGATTTTGAAGTTTTTCTATACATGAATTACGTTGATGTATACTAAGGAAAAAGTAATTAGGATAAAGATAGAAATTTAAGCGTAATAATAGTCCTTAAACAATTAGGATAAAGATGAGAGGTTTTGGGTACACTGAAATATAAATACCCAAAACTGAAAATCTTGCAGAATGAGGCAAAATTAGTTTGAAAAAAAAAAAAAAAACATTTTTAATTGGTAATGTAGAATTACCTTATAATGTTTTAAAGCACAAAGTTTGCAAGAATTAGGAACACGTATAAGAATGAATGAATATATTTAAAATATACAGTTAAATAAAAAGAGAGGAAAATAGGAGAGTCCAAGTGGGTAAAATAGTTGAAGAGGTAAATGCCAAAGAGTATCATTTAAATTTCATATTTTATTTATACCTAAAAGTCATGTTTTTCTAAGGAAACTCAAATTTCATTTCAGAGTCTGTTTAGAAAGAAGCAAAATTCACAGTACTTTATAACAAATGATAAAGGCATGGATGACACAGAGACAGTCAAGCCAGCTTAGAGGCATAAACATGCCTATTTTCCAAGAACCTTATACAGAAGTTCAACATTGACATGGGGAAATGAATTATTCGCAGAGGAAAAAGCTCCAGAAGATATTTCTAATGGATAATGACAAATTAACTAGATTTAAATCTACAAGACATTCATCCATGTTTCAAAAACATAAAATCTCTTATAAAGTTATGTTCTATCTCATCTCATTAAGACTCTAATCTACAAACCAAGTGAGAAGCCAGACACTGCCTAGGGCACATATTTATTGATTACATTTATTTTCTCCCTGTGCTAGGAGATAAAGAATAAGACTATCTGGTGTTAATCTGATTTACAATCGTTAAAGTTAAGAAAGAATTGACTCCTGAATGTACTGTAAAAATGTTTTAACGTGTTTCAGTATAAAGTTTAAAATCAGATAAGTAAACAACAATAATTATGATAGTATGTACTAAAGTGTCTTGGAAATGATCAATTTCATTTAAAAAAGATACATCATAAACTTTATTCAAGATAATTTATGCAAGTCATTTTAAGCTATAAAATAAATATCAAACAGGCTGTATTGATAAGAATCTAAAGAAGCTCATTGGAAGAATAGTACTTTATACCACTTAAAAAATAAAACACAGACTTGATTTTAAACTTCTTTCAAAGATGTAAACAGTATTTTTTAATTTGATTACCTTTGTCATCAGTAATTCAGAAATCAATTGTGCATATGCAAGCTGTTCAATATGAGACAATAAGTAAACAAAGAGGATCAGAGTTACCACAGGCATGATAAGGAAGGGAATGAGCACTTGAGATTGCACAGGAAGGAGAGTTACATCCTGGGCAATGTGCAATCCGTTTACCTTTCCAGCCAATTGTGAGGCAATTCTTTTTGCCAAGAATGGATACAACCAATCACTCTAACCTTCAAAACATACACAAAAAGATAAGGTCTGTAACAAAGGATCAAAGGATTTAGAAATAAAACAGTACTTTCTTTTAATCACATGTGTAAAGAGTTATTATTCATTCTTCAGGAAAAGGAACTAGATTTGAATCAGATAGCATTGTATAACCTTGGGAAATAGCCTGTATAAAGTTCTAATAATAGGATGTGTATTCAATCACTTGAGCAAATTTTACTTTTATGAATTTTGAGTTTGAAACGCTTTCACTGCATAGTGCCCTATGTATGAAAGCAAACAGAGCATATTCGGAACTTACCTAGGTTATTATTATTATGCCATTAAATAAATACGATAAAAATGAGTAAATATGCCCCTGAGTGGGCAAACCAGGTGGTAAATCTTTGACAGGTAATACATCAATTGAAGCATGAATAAAATCAACTTTGTTGTGTTTATGAAGCCTTCATATTCCAAACCCATGCTTAGAAATTGACTCAATAATACAAGAAATGTGTCAAAAGAAGAAAATCTTAACAAGTCTTATTTCTCTCTGAAAGTTGTTATAAAACACACAGACTCAAGAATTGGAGTTATTCCTCCACCAGCAAAGGACTGACATGGATGCAAATATGTTTGGAAAGTTATTTTACAGGAAGAAATTTGGAAAACACATGTCCATTTAACATGCGGTGCCAGCTGTTATATATTGCCCCCTAATAGACTGTGGATATGTTATGAGAACAGATGGTTTTTCACCTAAAGACATTAATCTTAAGAAAAAGCAACCATCCATCAGTTAAATGAGCAGGTGGTACTTTCCTGATCTCTCTGCCCCTTACCCTCTACCTGTAGAAGAAAGACCAGTATAATTTGTCTTAAAATGACCTTATGAAGATGAAATAGAAACTGCTCAATAAAAATAGCTAACAAGAATGTAAATTTATTACACTACCAATTTAGAAAATTAGTTTTGGGTGACTGTCTTGTTTCCTAGCCTTAATTGGTTTGTTTCAATCTTAACTTGAAGATGAACTCATAGCTCCTATGATTTTACAGATAAGGATGCTGATAACATGGTACATTTGTTAGCTAACTAAGTTCAAAAAGAAAATTGATAAGGATATAAGATTTCTAATATTTTATCTTAGTAACTTAATTGTATTAGATGATTCTAATTTTAAAGTTCTTTCTGTATAAAAACTGAAGGTTCCACTCTTTTGGTGGTCCAAATCACACTTTTGCCTAATCACTTTCTGTAGCAACTTAGTTATCAAGATAGAGTAGAAAGACCATTTGTCTAGAAGCAAGAAAACATATAAGCTGTTGCTAACTAGTAGTTTTCTACAGGTTAGTGTGATGGCTATTTGCCTATTGACTCAGCTGGGACAGTATTCTGTATCTTACATTTCTGACTTTTTGGTCAGGAAAGCATTAGAAAGAATAGTCCAAGGGAGGCTTTGGAGGAAAACGGAAGGTGGAAGGAGGGAAGAAAGACCTCTTAATTTCAGCTCTTAACAGTGTTGTTCCATCAAGGGAAGACAGTTGCAGCTCCCAACTCTACCTCTTTTTGAAGTACTAGCTGCACAATAGCTCTTAAGACAAGACAACTAAAACTCCCTTCAATAGTTCCAAGCTCCAGCTTCACATTCTCACCCCCATTCCACTACCAAGGTGTCCAAACGCCAGCTAGGTAGAGGATATGTTTTTGATATCTTACTCTTTGCCACTGCTCGAAGTGGGAATCACCACTTCCTATTAGCAATATTTCTGGTTACTTCGTGTGCAGAAAGAATTAACTCGGCAGTCCTGGGTTGCTCAAATCCTGCAATTCATACACACAAAAGGCCAGCTCCTGGGAAATAAATTGTAAACTCTTGGAATTTTGTCTAACAAAAGTATTTTTTGTATGTCTAAGGTCTTGGGGTGTGAGGTACCTGTTTGATCAGATAGTTGATGTTAACGACAGGATTTATTGTGAACACCTGATTTTGTATGCCTGAGGCTTTGGGGCTGGGGGTGCTAATTTAATTAGATGGTATATGCTAACAATGTTATTTAAGACGACTATCTGTTTTTGCTCTGAGTAGCTGAGTCATTCACCGTATGACTTCATGACTGACTCATTAGAAAACCTTGGACTCTAAATCTTGGGTGAGCTCCCCTGGGTGACTAAACTTTGTATATATTGTCACACATTGTTGCTGGGAAAATTAAGTGTCTTCTTATGACTAAATTGGGAGAGGACACCTGGGACACTTGTGCCTGATTTCTCCCACATTTCATCCACTATGTCTTTTTCCTTTGCTACTTTTAATTCTTTTACTGTAATAAACTGTAACCATGAGAAATAATAGCTTTTCTGAGTCCTGGGAGCTGTTCTTGTGAATCATTGAGCTTAAGTGTGGACTTAGGGTTACTCAGCAGCTTTCCTTTTTTGAAAGGAAATCATTGAGCTTAAGTGTGGACTTAGGGTTACACTGCAGCTTTCCTTTTTTGCTCTTTTAGTCTTTCTAACAGCTATGTAACAGAATCCTCAATTACATGTCCTATCTCTTTAAAATATGTAGAATGCTTTTTACTTTTCTGATCGACTGTTTACTGATATGCAGTGCCAATTAACTACTTCAAGACATACTTACTCATCCGTGTAATGAGCGATTTGTAAGAGATAATTTTTATGACTGTGTGGTTCTTGCCCCAGAATATTTTGTGGCAAGGGCCACTCTGTCTCAAATAAATATGACTATTAATATTTTGTTATTTTTTAAGAGACTAGAGTATGTTATATCATAAGTTGATATAACAGAGCCTAGTTCTTCAGTCAAGAATTTCACAATTATTATTTCAGATAACTTCTCTTTTTGAAACTTCAGTAAAATAAAATCCAGACATGGTTTTTGGAGTTCAATAGCTTCACTATTTACATTATAAAATTAGAATACTTACTCTCTCTATGCTTCAATTTCCTTATCTTCAAAACTGCTATATAACTTAAAGAGTTATTGATAGGTTAAATGAGATACTATATGGGAAAAGCTTGTTATGGGAGAGTAACATCAGCACAATGGCTGACTACAGTTACCTGGCATCATGTCATTCAACAGTTTGTGTCCAAAGGTACCAAAACAATGAATAAACAACTATATTTTAACTAAAGTGACTGAATAATTATGCTAAAAAACACCAGATAAATGGCAATATCTTTTTGGAGGCTGGAAGCTCAGGATAGCACCACAGAGAAAGAAGTGTGTCCCTCTCCCTCTGCCATACTCTCTCCCCAACTGGGATCAGGTCAGACTCAGGGAACTTCTTCCCATAGGGAAAAGGTAAGCTGGAGATCCACAGTCATTCCCATTGTTGTCACAAATACCTGCAATCTATGATACAGGAGAGAAAGCCGGTCCTCACTGAACTTGAATTGAATTTGGGGAATATCTAGGAGTCCATGCATCAGTATTGCCTCATATAAAGATCCTACCTTGAGCACCTTCTCACTCTTGCAACCTAGGCAGCTATGGCTGGGCATTGTTTGAAACTAGATCTACTACTAGACTGTGCCTTTCCATGGGGATCAGTAGCAACTGACTGTCTCTATACCTAAGGCCCTGCCATCACTCCATCACATTTACACAGGTGCCTATAGTACAATAATCCTACTTGCCCAAGCATAGAACAGATAAAATCACTGAGACTCTGCTATCTAAACCCACATGGTACCCAATTCTCTAAGGTAATAGGCAGGCTTGCACAGAGGGAATGCAGCTGAACAACCTGCCAACCATCATGTTTGCATACACCTATGTCACAAAACCAGCTGCCCCTCACTGCTAACATATAGGTGCTGGCTCCCAACTTGACAGCTGGTCCTGTGGTATCCCCACCTCTAGAGCAGTCTTCTAGTGCCAACATGGCCACTCTGTGCCCACATAGGGCAGAAAACCATCTCATTGCTAATTCTGCAGCAGTCCTACCTCCTCAGGCCTCTGCAGGGCTGCTGGGCAAAACCACACCTGTCCAAGTTCTGATATCTATTAATTGATAAAGGCACCTAGCCTCTCTCTTCCAATGAGAACTCAGGCCTATCCTCTAATAGCCAGCCCAGCAGCAGCCATAGCTTTCCCAGAGAATATGGTGACAGTTTGTGTCAGCTCTCATGGCTGCAGTTGTCTGATACTGGACGTCCAGCTCAGAACACCAGCCTCTGGCAAAACCACACCTGTGACATCACAAATACCCACAGCCCAGGCCACTGAGGCAATCATAGACATCACTGACAAGGATTACAGCTGAAGAAACTGCACAGAGACTGCACTACTGAGTCCATACAGAACCAAAGCCAATGCCCCCCACAACCAATCCCAATGACTCACCTCCAGAAAAAATTGTCTCCTTACGAAAGCTACCAATAAAATTGAAAAAGGCAACGAGTATACTAGATGCACAGATAACAATGTAAGGAAACAAGAAACATTAAAAAGCAAGAAAACACAACACCACCCCCCACAGGAAAAATGAGGACTCTCTGTGCTACCTTTTTGGGGGGCATCCAGTAACAGACACCAAAGAAAACAAAATTTATGAAAACCCTGAAAACAAATAGAAAATAAGGATCTTAAGGAAACTCAACAAGATACAAGATAACAAACAATTTATTAAAATCAGAAGAGCAATTCATAATATGAATTAGAAATTCAACAAAGAAATATCATAAAACAATCCAACAGAAATTTTGAAGCTAAAGAAATTGATGAATGAAATAAAATGTATAATTGAGAGCTTCACAATAGACTAGATAAAGCAGAATAAAGAATTATAAAAAAGAATGAAGAAAGACTACATGCTTGAGTCACATAGGCAAAAAAAATCACATTATAGGTTTGATAGAGGGAGAAAAGATGGAGAATGGCAAAGAAAATCTATATAAGCAATAACACTAAAAACTTCCCCAGTATTGACAGATATACAAAATCCAGGTTCAGGAAGTTTAATAATATCTAATCAAATTAAATCCCAAAATTTCTTTGAAGCATATTATAATCAAAGTATCAAAAGTCAAGGACAAAAAGAGAATTTTGAAGGCTTAAAGATAAATTATATGAATTTTACAAGATTATAAGTAAATTTCTTAGGATAAACCTTCTAGGATAGGAGAGAATGTGATGAGATACACACACACACACACACACACACACACACACACACACACACACCTGTCAACTAAGAATACTATATCCATCAAAGCTATCCTTTAGAAATGAAGGAGAAATAAAGACCTTCCCGGATAAGCAAAAACTGAAAACATTCATCACCACCAGAAATGCTTAAGGGAGTGCTATAGCTGGAACCAGAAGAATGACAATTACAACATGTAAATGCATGAAAATATAAAACTCATCAAGAGAGGTAAATTCGTAAATCAAACTCTGTAATGGTACAACATAAATCTCACTACCTTCAAGTATACAAGTTTAAAGTGAAAATGATCAAAAAACCAAACAGCTACAATCAGAGGCATATAATAGATACACATATTACATATGTGTATACACATACATTATAGATACACATAAAGAAACATATAATACATTTAAAAAGGTAAGCTAAGGCAAGAAAAAGAAAACTTTATTAGGGGGAACCTCTAGAGTGTTTTCATATGGCCAAAGTTAAATTGCCATTAGTTAAAGCTATCTATTATATCTACAACACTGATTACATTAGCCCCTGGTTACCATAAAGAAGGAAATGATAGCAGATACACTAAAAAAAAAGAGAAAGTAAACAAAGCTTAGCAACATAAGAAACCACCAAAGTACACAAGTAACAAAAAAAAAAGAGAAAGGAATGAAATATACAATAATCTGAAAATAATTAACAACTAAATGAGAAAAGTAAACTTCTATCTATTAATAATAAACTTTATGAAAATGATTAAATTCTACAATTACAAAATGTAGAGTGACTGAACACATTTTTTTAAAGAAACCCAACTGCATGCTGCCTACAAGAGACTACCTCATACTTAAAGAGAAATCTGGATTAAGTGAAGGTTTGCAGAAAGTTATTCTATGAAAACAGAAAATGAAAGCAATTAGGAGTAGCTATACTTAGATAAGACAGACTTTTAATCAAAAACTGTATAAAGAGACAAGGCCATTACATAATGGTAAAGGGACCAATTTAGCAAGACACTGTAACAATTATATATGCACCTGACACAAGAGCATTCAAATGTATAAAGCAAGTATTATTAGATCTAAAGGAAGAAACTGACTGTAATAATAAAGGACTCAAATATCTCACTTTCAACAATAGACAAATATCTAGACAAAAACCAATCAAAGAAACATCAGACCTAAATTACACTGCAAATGTTAATATTCACTCAGGGTGGCTGGCAAGATATTAACTACTAGAAAAAGTTACAGATTGTAATCTCAGATCTTTTGGAAAGCCAAAAGTTTTTATTGATGCTTGCTGAAGGCAGCTGCCTCATTAACATTAGCATAAGAAAGAGATAGAGACTATCAAAGGCCTTCCCAGGTTAAGTCTGTTTACCACACATCCCTTTGTCTCCACTCTGTTTACTCACATAAATTTTGTGCTGGGTGGCCCTCTTTGGGAAAGCCCAAAGGGGAATTACCCATTAATAGTATTTACTCTGGGCCCTGGAAACTAAAGCTTTTATCGGTCTTAAAACCATTCTCTTAAGCATGTTAATTATCCACAAATGTTAACTTAGAACCTCTATTGTAAAGTCTACAGAATAAAGGCGTGGATGGACAGAAGGTCTTGGTCAATTGATTGCATTCCACCCGCTGAAAGCAGCCGACGGCCATCCTTAGCCCTCTTGTGTCACTGTAATGGTGTGAGAATGCAATCATTCATCATTGAGTCAGGGTCTGCAGGCCAGACTTTTGCAGGTGGTGGTCAACATCTCACACAGACCAAATGGAGACACAGCAAAAGTAGTTATAAGAGAAATTTATAGCAGCAAATGCCAATATCAAAAGAGAATAAAAAGGTATTTCTAATAAACAACCAAACCTGGCATCTCAAGGAACTAAGAAAACAAAAACCAAACCAAAAGTTGGTAAACAGTAGAAAGTAAAGCTCAGAGCATAAATAAGTAAAATAATAAATTAAAAACAATTTTAAAGATAACGAAAAAAAGAAATAGCTTTTTAAAAGGCAAACAAAATTGACAAATGGTTAGCAGGTTAATCCAGAGGATAAAAGACTCAAATAAATGAAATCATAAATAAAAAAGGCATTATTACTGATATTGCTGAAGTACAAAGAATCAGAAGAGACTACTGTGAGCAAGTACATGCCAACAAATTTGGTAACACAAAAGAAAAAGATAAATTCCTGGATAAACACAATATAACAAAATTAAATTATGAAGAAATAAAAATATGGACAGATCAATAAAGAGTGAGGACATTTAATAAATAATAAAAACATTTTCAATCAACACAAGAATGGCTTCACTGCTGAGTTTTCCAAACATTTAAAAAAGAACTACTTCCAATTCTCCTCAAACTATTCCAGATATTTGAAGAGGAAGAAATATTGTTAAGATCATTTTTCAAGACCAGCATCACCCTGATTCTAAAATCAGACAAAAATACAATTGAAAAAGAAAACTACAAGCCAGTATCCTTAATGAATATAGATGCAAAAATTTTGAAGTTACTAGTAAGACAAATTCAACAGCACATTAAAAAGATAATTTAATATGATCAAGTGGAATTTACCTTATGGATGCATGGATGGTTCAACATAGGAAAATTAATTAATGTAATGAATGTAATGCATCACATTCATAAAACTAAAACTAGATCAGAAAAAACAGACAAAATTCATCATTTCAATAGATACAAAATAAATTAGACAAAATTCAACATCCCCTTATGATAAAAATACTCAACAAATCGGGAATAGAAGGTATGTATCTCAAAACAATAAGTGCCATTTGTAACAAACCCACAGCCAACATCATGAAAAACAAGGAAAAGTTGAAAGATTTTCCTCAAGGATCAGAAACAAGACAAGGATGCTCACTTTAACCACTTCTATTTAACAAAATACTAGAAGTCACAGCCAGAGCAATTAATCTAGAGAATGAAATAATTAGCATCCAAATTGGAAAGAAGGTCATGGTTCCTGTTTGCAGATGATGCAATCTTATATACAGAAAACTCTAAAGAATCAACCAGAAAAACTCTTAGAATTAATAAAATAAATTCAGTGAAGTTGCCGGATACAAAATCAACACACAAAAATCAGTAGCATTTCTATATGCTAATAGCAAACTATCTAAAAAAGAAATCAATGTAATAATTCTAATTACAGTAGTAACAACAACAACAAAAAAACTGGAAATAAACATAATCAATTGGGTAAAAGATCCCAACCCTGAAAACTGTAGAACACTGATAAAATAATTGAAGAAGACACAAATGAATAGAAATATATTCTGTGCTCATGGATTAGAAGAATTAATATTGTTAAAATGGGATACTACCTAAATTGATCTACAGATTTAATAAAATCCTGATCTAAATACCAGTAAGATTCTTCACAAAAATAGAAAAAGCAATTCTAAAATTCATTTGGAACCACAAAGACCCCAAATTGTCAAAGCAACTCTGAGCAAAAGGAACACAGCTAGGGGCATCATACTACCTGACTTCAAAACATACCTCAAGCTATAATATGTATTGACATAAAAATAGACACATAGAGCAATGGAATAGAATAGAAATCCCAGAAATAAATCCACACATCTACAGCCAACTTGTTTTTGACAAAGGTGCCAAGAACACACATTGGGAAAAAGATAGTCTCTTGAACACATGGTGCTGGAAATTTGGATATCCATAAAGTAAAAAATGATACTAGACCCCTACCTCTCACTATATTTAAAAAAATTTACTCAAAATGGATTGAAGTCTTAAATGTAAAACCCAACTATAAAATGACTAGAAAAAAACATAGATCAAAATGCCTTACAACTTTGGGCTAGACAAAAAGTTTTTAAATAAGAACTCAAAAGAAATAAATGTAAGAACAGACAAATGAGATTACATCAAACTAAAAACCTTTTGCACATCCAAGGAAGCAATTAACAGAATAAAGAGACAACCTACAAATGGAACACAATATTTGCAAACTAAACATCTGACACAAGTTCATAACAGGAATATATAGACAATTTAAACAACTCAACAACAACAAAAAAATTAAGCCAATAAAAAATGAGTTAAAGACCTCAAAAGACAATTCTCAGAAGACATTCCAATGACCAAGAAGTACATAAAAAAATGCTCAACATCACTATCATTAGAGAAATGCAGATAAAAACCACAATGAGATATGACCTCACTCCACTTAGAATGTCTATAAACAAATATACGAAGGAAAACAAGTAGCATCACAGATGTGGAGAAAAGGAAACATTTACACACCACTGGTAGGATTTTAAATTAATACAACCACCATGAAAATTCCTCAAAATATTAAAAATAAAATTGTGATATGATCCAGCAATCCCATATCCCATCACCGAGTATATATATGAAAGAAATGAAATCAGTAGGTCAAAATATCTGCACCCCCATGTTTATTATAGCACTATTTACAAAGCCAATAATATGGAATCAATCTAAGTGTCCAAAAATGGATGAATGGCTGAAGAAAATGTGATATATATGCACGATTGAACACTATTCAGTTATAAAAAAAAGAATAAAATAGTTATATGCAATAATGTGGATGGAACTGGAAGAAAACATGTTAAGTGAAATAAGCCAGAAATGGAACAACAAATACTGCGTGATCTCACTCATATATGGAATCAAAAATTTAAATAAAAATTTGATATCACAGACACAGAGAAGGGCTGCATTTACCAGAGACTGGGGAGGGGAAGATGAGAAGAATTTGGTAAGTGAGTACAAGGTTACAGTTGAATAGAAGGAATAAATTCTGGCGTTTTTCTGTGCAGAAGTATGATGATGGTTAACAGTTATTATGATATGGTATATAGTTTATTCTTGAACATCGTGGGAGTTAGTGGCACTGAGCCCTTGTGCAGTTGGAAATCTGTGTGTAACTTTTGATTCCACCAAAACATAATTACTAATAGCTTGTTGGTGTCTGGGAGCCTTACTGATAAGATAAGCAGTCAATTAAAACAAACTTTGTATGTTTTATGCATTATATGCTGTATTCTTGCAATAATGTAAGCTAGAGATAAAAGTTATTTAAGAAAATCATAAAAGAAAATATATTTACTAATCATTAAGTGGAAGTGAATCATTATAAAGGTCTTCATTCTTATTGTCTTCATGTTGAGTGGGTTGAGAAGGTGGAGGAAGAGAAGGGCTTGGTCTTGCTGTCTCAGCGGTGGCCAAGGTGGGAGAAAATCATGTAGAACTGCACAACTCAAACCTGTGTTGTCCAAGGGTCAACTGTATTGCAAAACAGCTTGAAGGGAGGCTTTTGAATGTTCTCTTCACAAAGAAATGATAAATGCATGAGCTGATAGTCATTCCCAATATCCTGATTTGATTATTATACAAGATATATATGTATTGAAACAACAAACTGCATTCCATAAATATGTGCATTTATAATGTGTGTCAATTAAAAAAGAAAAACTTAAGTAAGTGTACAAAGTTTAGTTAGTACCGTTATTTTTGTAATGAATATAGCAGATTTGTTAAGAATACGCTATGAAGTTAAATATATGTGTGTCCAAATTCTGTTGTGAAAATTAGATGACATAATGATAATAATTTGACAACCATTAAGGCCTGGTACAGAGTAGCTGTTCAATAAGTGGTGAATTATCATTGCTATATTCCCTGTCAATTGTTTGGGTTCTGTGCTTTTATGTACTGAAGCGCTGTTTCCTGCGTTCCCTTTACTAATGAAAATTTGCTTCTTTATCTTTGTTACTGTAAGATAATCCACCCACTAAATGAATTGAAGACTACTTTCTTAACTCTAATATTAATATTTTTGAGTTTTATAATGTTCACATTAATCAACCTGAAATGTAAATTTTTATATTAAATATAAAACTTATTGTTTTAAATAATTTTTCCCTGAGATAAACCAGATAATTTGGATAATTTTCTGATATTCTTGATAATTTTGAAGAGATAATTTTTATCCTGACAGGGAAAATTTACAATATGCATTTGAGTACATAGGAAATATTGATTTACCAAGTTTTCCAGGTAAAGCGACAAATAATAATTTTTATGGCTGTTTTCATTTATTTTGAGGTGGTTGAAAAATATTTTTAATTTTTCAGATGGTGCTTTTAATGCCTGATGAGCACAATTTGTCTATGATTTAGCAGCAGGTTTGTTCATAATCTATGAAAAACAATGTTGGGTATTTTCTAACATTACCTTTCGTCAGGAAGCAAATACAGTATAATCCATAGTGATTTGGATATCACTATTACATGTTACAAATTACATGTTAAAATTCCATGTTACAAATCCAACATGTAATTTTGGCATTGTCAACATGTTTCTTTTAGTATTGGTGTGTTATTGTGAAACCAGTGATGTGTATAACTACTGTGCTATCTTGGTTCTTATTAAAAGAGGGAGTAGTCTTTAAATATGAATGTAAGTATTTCCAAAGAACATAGGGCCCAAAGATGAAGTTAATACAAAAAATGGAAATATCAAAAATTACTACGAATAACTGGGTAGAAACAGTGTACTTACAATATACCAGGCATGGTTTTGGATGTATAAGTTAGGGGCAATTGCAGTAATGTAGGTATGTATGTACGTATAGTCATGACTGGCTTCTTAGATTACAGTAGCATTAGCAGTTGTAAGATTCTAAATCTATTTTGAAAGTTGAATTGAATTGGATGTAGACTGTCAGAAAAAAAAAAAAAGACATACCAATTGCAGGATGGCTCTACGGTTTGTTTTACATTACAAACCAGAAGGATTGTGTTTTCATTTGTTGAAGAGTAGAAGGCTGGGGAGAAAAATTTGATGATGGTGTGGGAATAAGAATTGCAATTTTAAAGATGTTGGATTTGAGATGCTTTTAGTTATTGAAGAAATTATCTGATAAACGATTAGATGCTTGAATCCAGAGTTAACAGAAGAAATATAAGGAAATACAAATTTGAGAGCTACCATACAGATTGCTGTAAAGGCTATGAAATGCCAGATATAGGTGAAGGGGAGGAAGGCAGCAAATCACACTGCCATCTGTGTACCTGTGCAACATCTTGCATGTTCTTCACATGTACCCCAAAACCTAAAATGCAATTAAAAAAAAGCTATGGAAAAAAAGCATATAGGTTGGGAATGAAAAAATAGGAAAAAAGACGAGATCCAAGGATTGAACCTGAGTACCACTCTACATTCTAAGTAATATGAAAAGAACTCAGAAAGGATATATGAAATCATTTACATATGGAGTGAAGGACATTCAGGAGATGGTAACATATAATAAACTTAACAGACAATAGCCTTATTAAGATGGTAGTTTGTCAGGATTGCTATGCATCTCATTTTCCTGCATTTATTGCCTAAAATTATTTACTTAATCTGAATGTGAGGTACCTGATTACAACAATTCTTGATTGAGTTCTTTACATTTGGATATTATGAATATGAATAAGTACAAACATTTGTATATTTGTTGAGAAAGACTGGATATATACCATATGTAATCGTATACATTATACTTAGTTGACCTCAGTAACTATAATTGGCAAAGTATACAATGGGCTTTGCATCAACATTTAGCTTCTTTTTCTTAGTAATTAGTAAAGACTATTCTAGATTTTTTTCTATTAGTTTGATTTTTTTTTCCTCCCTTTTACCAGCCTCCTCTTCTCACTTAACATATGCATTTATCTACAGTCTCTTTTAAATTGTCTCTGTTAAATGATTATAGAATTCTCCCTTCAATGTGGTTAAAGCAAGAACATGTTCTGAATATGCTCAGGTGTTGATAATTTAAGTAAAAATTTATCAGCTTACTATGTCTTTCTTATAAAAGTATAAATGTCGAAAGCTTATTTTCTCCAATTCTCTGGTCATAAATCTATGCCCCTTCTCTTATGCAACTCATATGGGAAGATACAGAATTGAATAATCTTACCATTGCCATTGTATTGCCAACCTAAGACAATGTTCTCCTTCCTCAAATCCTGCTGACCCTGTTTTTAAGATATATGATGAGTCATTTTCTAAAGGCTAACAATGATAATCATACAAGATCAAATAAATAAGAGCACCTCTTTTCCAGGAGTAGGATATTGTAAAATTGTAGAAAAGCAAAAGATCACTTGATTTAATATGGGGCATATTAATTTAGCATGCAGAGAAATTGAAATGGAGTCAAATTACTTAGTAAACCCGTGTGTCCTATTCTTGTTTTTATTTTGCTGCACTAAAGTTTATATCAAGAGGACTGTTTTGAGTACTGTGACAAAGAAATTAGTTTACTGAATTCTGCTTGGTATTGCTTCTGCTTGGGCACATGGAAAACCACACTTACTACCTTGTCAGGCAGATCATACAACTATTTTTGATGGAAGATTTTGAGCATAAAGGACATTTGTCACTTCTGGCCTGGAGCAATGGAAACCCCCCGTGTAATTTTTCAATCTCTCTCCTTTGAAGCAGGTATCTTGATAAAGTCTATTTGAGATGGAAGAGCCACAAGATTTGAAGTAAACTATATTCCTCCTGCTTGAGGGCAGAACTATCTTGGGCTTTTTCGAGTGAGAAGTAAACTTTGTTTACATAAAGCCACTGAGATACGGAGTTGTTTGCTACACACGGAAAAGTCTATACTTTTTTGACTTATTCAAGTACTTAAAGATGCTAAGGGACAGCATTAGAATCTTTGTGACTACTAGAGTTAAAAAAAAAACAAACCAAACTCAGGGTTTTGTAATAGAAAACCACTGACTTAAAGTCAGATGCAAATGGGCAACCTTGCAAACCGGGGAACAATTATAACAAATTGAATGCATGCTATGTGGGACTGGTACCTCCAGTTTGACATAAAGCACTTTTTATTTCCTTTTAGGATCGACTTCATTTTCCACTGCAACTACATTGTCACATTTAGGAAAGGAGAAATGCATATTAAAAGCATAAAAATAGAATTCTTTCCTTGAGTAGACACCACCTGCTCTGTGCACAGTTTTTTAATTCTCTTTTTAATTTTAGCAAAGTGCATTTGACAAGATTTTTCTGTCTGTGGAATGCTGTCAATGAGGGCAGTGGATCTGCTTTATTCTGGAGAAATGCTATTAGTAATGATAGTCACAGATCAGCAACACCGTGGAAAGGTATTGTGGGATAATCAAATACTGCCTGCAGACTAGCAGAATCATTAAAGAATCAATCACTGGTTCTTGGAGAATTTTATGTCAGTTCAAAATGATTTAAACCTACTGAGGTATAGATTCTTATTTTAAAATTTCTTATATGCATAGACAACTGAGCATTATTTTTTTTATAAAGGTAAAATTAAGAAGTAGTCTGATAACAGAAGAAACAATTGTCATGTTGTGTACTTGGCCAAAAAAATACTGGCTCTAAATTGACTTGGCAGCAGAAACACAAGACTATTACAGGGCTGCTTTCCTTGGTACGATCACACTGGCAGAGGAGGACCATCTACTATCCCTTTAGAAAAACAAAATAACAAAGTTAGAAAAGCAAAATAACAAAGATTTGCATTTAAATTTTTAAAAGAATTTAATAAGATTTATAGCTCAATATAACTGGCAGCTGTTTGTGGTATATTTATTAAGCATATTTGTGTTTTTTTCACGAGAAAAACAGATGGTAATTAAAAAGCAGTGCTATTTGTACCTAAAAAAGAGTAGGTGACTTGAGAATATATAATTTTGATTAGCAAATATATTTGTGTATATTATAGCCATGTTATCTTATATGCATATTGTGAGCCTACAGATGAATGAATAGACATTTGAACACTTTGCATGTACTTGTAACAATGATAGATATTCTCTATGTTGAGATGTATGTGTAAAAATAATATTTTACAGGACTCTGTGAACATCTTTCCTTCATAAAACAGGTTCAAGATACAGGTATTAATGTGAATTAATTATGTTCTTTTGATGCCCAAAAGTTTCCGTCTCAATCTCGGATCCCTGTTGGGTTGATGAAATCTAAAAGGAATTTAAAACTAGACTTAGAATACTCTTCACTGAAAAAGTGCTCATTTCCAAGATGGAACTGTGGCTTAAGATTGAATTAAGGCCCTCATTCTGTACTCTTCCCTATATCTACTTCCTTTGCTCTATAAATTGTCAGTTTTTCTCACAAACAGTGGATCATTTCCCTACACTTTGAATTAGAATTCTGCCATATGATGTGCTTTGGTCAATGATCTGTCTGCTAGTGGATGGGACATGAGTTGAGACCTTGAATGTTTCATTATGATTGGGACTTCCTTTTATGCCTCTGCACCTACTTGGAGAAAAACATGCTTTAGCTAGCCCACTGATCTAAGGAGGACAAGAAATATGTAGATCAGATAAACGCTCTTAGATCTGCAATGTGTGGTGTGCAGCCACCACAGGTTGACCAGTAACCACCCCAACATACCCATGAGAGTAGTGTTGCATTGTTTTAAACTACTGGGTGCTGGGATGCTTTCTTTCTTTCTTTCTTTCTTTCTTTCTTTCTTTCTTTCTTTCTTTCTTTCTTTCTTTCTTTCTTTCTTTCTTTCTTT
>NW_016107355.1:5144472-5167892 GCF_001604975.1 Cebus imitator | reverse complement strand
TGTCCGTGTGTTCTCATTGTTCAACACACCCATCTATGAGTGAGAACATGCGGTGTTTGATCTTCTGCTCTTCTGTCAGTTTGCGGAGAATGATGTTTTCCAGGTTCATCCATGTCCCTACAAAGGACACAAACTCACCGTTTTTTATGGCTGCATAGTATTCCATGGTATATATGTGTCACATTTTCCTTGTCCAGTCTATCATTGATCGTCATTTGGGTTGGTTCCAGGTCTTTGCTATTGTAAACAGTGCTGCAATGAACATATGTGTGCATGTGTCTTTATGACAGAATGATTTGTAATCCTTTGGGCATATACCCAGTAATGAGATTGCTGGGTCAAATGGAATTTCTATTTCTAGGTCCTTGAGGACCCACACTGTCTTCCACAATGGTTGAACTAATTGACACTCCCACCAACAATGTAAAAGTGTTCCTATTTCTCCATATCCTCTCCAGTATCTGTTGTGTCCAGATTTTTTAATGATCACCATTCTAACTACCATGAGAAGGTATCTAAGTTGAAATTTCTAAGGTGTAAGAGAACTATCCTCTCCTAGTATTGTTTCCATTTATGAGCCCAGCAAGAAATATTAAAATGGGTGAGTGGATTTTATTATTTTTGCTCATGGGTGCCAATATCTACTCCCTTTTTTTAAGACATGGATTTTTTCTATCTTGACACTTGAGACCTTAAAATTCTCTGTAACATTTTACCTATAGGATAGGTTTTTTAAAAATATCCAGAGTATTCTGAAATTTCTGGGTTTCATTAAGTTTCTTTTTACTTAAGGTATCTGATTCTTTTAGCCTTAAAAACTCTATTCTGAATACATTTAAAGTTATCTATCTGATTTCTTTAGCCTCATATACTGTATTCCAGCTATACTTAGTTACCTATTATTGTCCTGCTAGGGTATAAGTCACCAGATAGACCTTAGTACTATATATAGTGCAATAATTTCTACTTTCCTTAAAATTTAAAAACATCAAATTGGTATGTAGACATCTAGCAACAGATTTTTAAAGATACATATTTATCTTTATTTTATCCGGGTCTCATTATATGAACAATAGCTGATAACCTGTTACTTATAATGCATCTATGATTCAAGTCTTAGTCTAGAAGCTGGACATGTTTATTATACATGCTGAGGCTGGATATAAGAAGCTAAAATTAAAAGTCCTAGAAAAAATATCTAATACTTTTTTTTTTAACATTTGAATAAGTATAGATAAAATAGCTCCAAGTAGAGACAAAAGAAGAACTAAAGTGATCAAAGTCAGAAGAGCAATGTTTGCCATCTGCCTTCCAGATTTATTATGGGCACACCTTATGACTAACTCGTGGGTTTATGTGGGATGTTATTGTGAAAATCACTACAAGATATATAACATGAGCAAATGGAAAAGCAGAAGGCTATCCAAACACATTTGAGCTATAGTCCTTTAGTAAAAGCTGGCTCATGTTACAATTTTTTATTTTAGACAGGGGAATATCCTGGCAGCAAAAATCCAAAACCAGTATAAATTTCTTTCACTTTACAAAAGCTTTTCTTTAACAACTATAATATGAAACAATAGGTTTGATTTCGTGATGCAGTTTTAAATTATGTCATCAGATATAAGTATATTTAGATAATTCTAGTATATAACTATGTGTGCTTGCACATTTTTTATCATGAGAGGTATTTTCTAAAATTATTCAATATTACATTTAAAATAGTTAATTGATTATGTACTGTAACTTTCAGAATACACAGAAATATACATAATTTTAGCACCAAGCCAGTTATGGAACTATTCATTAAACTCTAACTAGACACAATTATAATTCTGCTTGTTTGGGATTTTTTTAACCAAGGAATTAATGTTTAATATTGTAGTGACTGTCCATAGGAAAGTAAGATATATTTATATAATCTTTAAGTGCAATCTTTCAATGAAATATTTTATCTATGTATACATATGTACAAATTCCAAAGGTAAAGCTTTATACATTTTCACAAAGTGAATGTACCTGTTTAACCTATAATCAGGTAAAGAAATAAAATTTTACTAGCAGTCTAGAAGTTCTTAAACTCTTTTTTCTTTTTCTTTTTTTTTTGGGTTGGGGGGGGCACTAAACTGCAGTGGTGTGATCTTGGCTCACTGCAACTTCCAGCTCCTGGTTTAAAGTGATTCTCCTGCTTCAGCCTCCTGAGTAGCTGGGATTACAGGCATGTGCTACCATACCCAGCTAATTTTTGTACTTTTAGTAGAGATGGGGTTTCATCATTTTGGCCAGACTTTTTAATAACTCAGTAACTTCACTTCCATCGAGAATAACCACTAACAATAGTACATTAAAAAATCATTTCAAAATCAAATTTTCTGGAGTTTCTTTTTCTAGTAAACAAAGCATCTCTTTTTCATATGAAAATGGACTAAAAGTATATGTTAGAGTTTGATAATAGTTTATCATATGCCCACTGTAGTGTTAAGTCATAAATGTCCTCAAATCCTTTGACACTCCTCCCATCAAAAGTGGAATCTATGTTTCCTTCCCTTGAATCTGGATGATCTTTCGACTATGTAGGAAGAGATGCTGAATGCTTTCTGAGGCTAAATCAAATAGCACTTCTAGCTGATGGTTTTTGCAAGTTCACACTAAAACACAGTTTTCAACTTCTGATAGCCTAGTAGCCATATGAAGAGGCCACATAGAGTTGCTCCAGCCAATAGGACTAGATAGAGTTCCAGATAATAGTCAGCGTCACTTCAAGATAGGTGAAGGGAGAAAACTTTGTGGCTCAGCCAGGCTCAGCCTCCACCTGAATATAAAACTTGTGAAATCCTGGGTGAGAATCACCTAGTTGAATCCACTCAACCCTTAGGAACATGAAAGATTATAATAAAATGTCACTACTTTTTTGGGTGATCTGTTAGTTAAGCAATCATAACTAAACCAATTTTTGTATTTGAAAGTGCTGTAACAAAAATTTACAAAGTGTGTCATTTGCTTTGGAACAAGACAAGAGCTGAAAGGTACCCAGGAGTATTTTGGGAAAAGTTTAGGGTTGTGAGGAGAGGGTAAGCAGAAGTCTAAAGGGCATCAGGAGTCTATGAAGCCTTGAAGGAACATAACAAAATATTCTGTAAAACTAGAAGAGGATCTTCATTGGCAAAAGGTTGGTGACACGGACATGTGTGGTAGCAGGAAATAGGAAATGTCACTAAAGGACTTGAGAACACAGCTACATTGATTTTCATGCAGCCTATTAAAGGTACCACTTGCCTTTCTAGTTGACTATACTAAAATGTGAGAAGAGGGAGGAAATTAAAAAAGGAACTGTGCAGTTTTCAAAAAATAGGGAAAAGATCTATACAAGAGAAACAGGCTGCTCAATTAAAAACAAAAGCTTTTTCACTGCTTTTTTGATGGTACATATGTTTCAAGTTAAAAAAAATAAAATAAAATAAAAAAGGTTCTGTGCCACATCCCAGGTAGGACTGTTAAGTCCTTTGTGAAGACCTCAGAGAAATATAAGGTGGTACGTTGTCGAAACTTTTAGAAAGATAAAAGGCCTTCTAAGGGTCTTAAGGTCATGTCTTGCAAATCTTCTTCATTAACAACAGAACTTCTAAGGATCTTGAGGACATTGTCCTACAAGTTTTACTGGAGCACCAGTGAAGAAGGGCATGTTTGGTTTCAATTTATAGTTGTTTATTTTGCATAAAGAAGTGAACTCCAGTAAGACTGAAAGAAAACATACAAAGTTTTTAAAGATATTGATTTATTTGGAAACACTGCAAACATGGACTAAAAAGAAAAGAGAGTGTACAGGTTTAAAATAAAGTTTTGCAATTCCAACATTTCTGGACACTGAGTAAGCTGAGAAGAGTACCCAGCTGGAAGCTTCGTTTTCTTATGGGGAAAAGATTGTTGACTCAAAGTGTTGAATCAACAGCTCAGAAATGGAGCCAAGAGCCCTGAAGGATCATTCCCAGGAAACACAATTCAGCAATACGTGCCCAGCTAGGTCTCTGAATTGCTGCACACTGGTGACTGCTGAACTCATTTCAGTTCCTGCTTTTTAAATAGTAGTGTCTATTACTATAATGACACTACTGTATATGAAGTTTGTGTAGGGCAGATAATTCGTCTTTTCTAGTTCATAGGCCCTTATGTTGAGAGGAACGTTGTCAGGGGAGTTGCTCTCAGCGAACCCAAACCAACAGCCTCATTTCACCTTGGATTTTATTTAAATGACAAGATCATAGACCTCAAACTGTCAGGTGACAATGATAGGATGAGACTTTAGATGGGTCCTAGGTCTTAATTCCATCTGTCACTATTACATCAATTTAATTGGCTAAAATCCACAGCTTTCTCAGAAGGTCAAAATCCTTGTGTGGAATGAAAGGTTATTAAACATATGAATTGATTTTGAGTTATGTAAGATAAAAAATACATGTAACCTCATCTGGATTTCTGATGTTTTTAATATAGGAGGAATGTGAATAATTTATTGATTTATTACATGTACGTATGTATGATTTATCACAACAATCAATTGATGTTCCTCCCTTCAAGAGGTGGAGAATATTGCTCTTTCCTCTTGAAAATTCACCTTTTGGGTAGATTTGTGACTATGGAAGGGAAGATGTTATATAATTTCTTTCTGGCTCTCTTAAAGTACATTGACCTTGCTATAAAGAAACCGGGCAGCTATGTGAAGTAGCTATATGTAGAGGTCCTACTTGATGATTGCAGAAGAGATGCAAGCCAGCAGTATCAACCACCAAGGAGGAAGCCTCTGTGGTAACATCAGCACCAGACACCATCTACTGTAGTTGCATGAAAATCCCAGAGTCAAGAACCGCCTAGCTGAGCCTAGTCAAACATCAGAAACATGAGAAACAATAATAAATAGCTACTATTGTGAACCATAGTAGTTAGACACTAGATAATATATGAGAATTGAGCTCAATTTAAATAAGTGTAAATAAATTTAAATAGCAAAAGATGTTAGCTGCTGTTTACCAACAGCTCAATATTTCTGACAGTTCATTAGATCTTCTAGAGTAGTATTCTATTTTGTATCGGGGACTCTATGATTATCAGAAAATTACAAAAGTTAATAAAAATGCTTTTGACATAGTTGTTGATATTACTTAGAAATCCAGGTCAAATGGAACTTATTTTTTCATATATTTGATAATTCTTCCTTCCTAAGCAAGTATTTTGGAAGATAAAGTCTTTATAAAAAGGATATGTATGGTGGGAGGGTGCTATGATACTAGGGAACTATCCCAGAATCTTTAAATCTCCTTATGTACTTTGAATCTGTTTGGATACTGAAACATATTAAGTTTTAAAATGTTGCTTAGTATCACTATTTTAACCCTGGGCTTCACAAAGACATTATTTTTACAAGTTGTTTTAACTTGTCCCATGTTTCTAATATATAAGCTCTGTTTTTTCACAGATAGTTCGATCTATGTAAATGAAGATACTAACTTCACTTTGCTAGTGTTTTAGAAGGTCATCGGTGCTTTGTGTTCAAATGGCTTATTCTGTATTACCGGGAAATGCTTTCTTTTTTCTGTAAATTGACTGTTAACGAGGAGTTTATAAACCATTTTAATTAATAAATCCAGTGTTTTCCTCTGTGAATTAAATACACATCCATGTAGGTGGAGAACATAGTAAGCTCTAGTTCAAAGGCACTCGGGATTCCACCTACAACAGTAATCTGGGTTTAAAGCCTCATGTAAGCTTTATCTGGCATTACAAAAGCTCAAAATTCTATATACTTCTTTCAAGTAGAAAGTAATGGAATTTCAATTTTGCTACATAGATTTCTTAGTGATACTTGAAGAGTTTGATTTAACTAGAGAAATGAATTAAAGGGTTGAAAAAGTAAGCACAATTAATGAATTCTGTATGTGTATACTGGGATAGTTTATAGAAAAAATTTAATAGTGTTTATTTTTAATGAAGGTAGAAGAATAATTTGATTTAAATTCTAATTTGATTCATTGGAGAAGATAATGCTGACAGGTTTAAATACATTGGGAATAATTTCCTGAGGGATGTTGTAAAACAGCTTTCCCTGGAAGATAGCAGTTCTTATGAAATTACATAGTGGAAAGAAATGTATATATGGAGAGCTCATTTAAGGTTTTGAATTGTGTTTGCTCATATTGCATTTAATAACATTTTGAAAATTCATGCTCCCTTTTACCTATTTGTACGTTTCACCCAAATTTTTTCTTTGCAATTTTAAATAGTTCTCATGCACGTAATCTTTGGCATGTTGAAAAGTGAAATGGTGACATCACTTTAAAAAATGCAGTCAATGGAATTTAAATTCCAAATTGATTTGATATCTACCACAGTTCAGGTTGAAAAAAAAATACATGACAGCTTTTTATTAACATTCGGAATTTTACATTTTCCTTTTGTTCTTGACAAGAAAGTCATGAAGTATTACATATATTTTGGGATTTAGATAATGTAATTATAATGAATGCACAATTAATAATATATATTAAATGCTTTGTAAAGTTTAATAAATAACCAAGGCAAAAAGTAAAACTGTATTCAAACTGAATATTTTAATGAGACAAATCCTGACCAATATTTTTCGTGTATTTGATAAAGGAGAAATTTAAAGTTCATAAACACAAATTAATCCACTGGTTGGCCTATAGTTTTAGTTTTGTTTGATGGAAAGTATAAAATATTAAATCTTTAAAATTACAAAATAAGATTAGGAGGGATTGATCAGACTATTTTATGATATTATTTGTTAAAATAAACCTCAGCTATGTTCTTGAATAACATTAATTTGAAAAAAGTTACATGAATGTTTTATCCTTGGGTTTTATTCAATCTATCTTAAAAAGCATTGTTTTCTAGTAATGCATTTTTCTATTTAAAAGAACCAGTATTAATCATCTATACTGTTTTATCTGTTTGAAGGTGTGTTGCTTCTCATATTTCTCCAAGTAGTGGATAGTAAGAATAATTAAAATAATTGATAATCTATTAAAATATATATATATACTTGTGTGCTTAAATCTGATGCCCTCTACTTTGCTCTCTCATGAGTCTCTCTACAAAAGGAAACATTCTTTCCAAAACAGTGGAAAATGAAAAAGGAAAATTGCTAAAGTTGCTATTATTTGTATTACAGAACTTTGCCATATATTCCATTAAGAGGTAAACACTAACAGAGAGATGTGTAAAAGAGAGAAATAAATGCCCTATGGATTTGTGGTAAGATGGTTATATATTAAAAGAAATTTCTTGATTGGGCAATCTAAAAATATTTCTGTCTTGACAAAATAAGCATAAGATTTCAAATGGCTGGAGGTATGTGTTCGTACGAAAAGGACTATTCTGAACTCAGCTCGGGGTTCAAGTGTAGGATAAAAATACTGCTGTCAATTAGCTGTCTTTTCCAGGCAAGGGCAAAAACGATAGAAATCTGAAAGAAGGGAGTGGCTGGAGTCCTTAAGTAAAAGGTTGAAATGAGAATGAGTTAGGATGTAAATTCAGCAAGTTACGTGTGGGAGGTAGGCAGTGAGAAGTCATGCTTTCTTAGTGTTTCACTTGACAGACTGGAAAAGGGGTGGTCCCATAAATAGAGATTGAGAATTCCTGGTGTAATAAATTTTGGGGAAAGATGACTTCTGTTTTGAACAGCAGGATCTCAAGTTAACTTTGGAATATCATGTTAATATAATCAGCATTTACTTGGTCTCTGAAATTTGGAGGAAAAGTATGAACTGGAGACATGACTCTTGAATCTATGTCTCCAGCTCATACTCCTCCTTAGAATTTCAGACATATTGAAGGGGAAAGTGGAAGTGGGTGTGAAAAGGGCACAATGCAGTGGAAGACAAATATCAGCCTATCTTCTTTGGAGATCTGGTTACATATCCCTAATTTCTACCAGAACTCAGCATTCAGATTTTCTGTTCCTGACTCAAGTATAAAAATCTTAAAATTGAATCTGTTATTCTTTCACCAATTCCTTTACTGTGCTGTCTTCATCAGTTCCAGTTATCGAGGCTAAAATATCTTTGTTAATCCATTGCATTGCCTTCTGCTTCCTTCTGATATTAAATCAGACATTATGATTGCGCCTGTTTTACATTATCTTGCTTTTTCAGCAACCTCACACCTAATCTCACTGTTTTATTCTAATGAACGGTCGTTCATCCATTTTTTCTATTTACCACAAGGAACATTACCTCCATATTTGTTTTCCTAGGAAAACATTCTGATCATGTCGTTTTCTGAACATTTTAATGAATCAATTTCCGTCTGGCAATTATTTAACAATCTCTCAGCCTACTAACTCAAAAATTACTGTGGATGAGTTAATTTTCAAAATATGTGCAAGTTCTTCTTTTCTGTGAATGACAGCTTGAAAATATAAATATTTCAGCTTTTACTTATTCTTTACAGTGAGGAAAATATAGGACTCATCTTCAGACCAATATTTCTCATAAACATAGATGTAATAATATTTTAAAAAATCAGCAAATTGAATTAGGCAATGTATAAATAGGACTGAACACCAGGATCAAGTGAGATTTATGCCAGGTATAAAACCTGGTTCAATAACTGAAAATCAATTATTATAATTTTGTATATAAACAAGATAAAGAAGAAAAGTCATATGATCATATTAATAGATTCAGAAAAAGCATTTATCAAAATTTATCATCCATTCATAATTTCATAACAAAATTCAGCAAAATAAGAATACAGAAAACATTCTCAACTTGATAAGGAATATCTACAAAATATTGCCGTTAACATTATATTTAATAGTGAAAAACTAAATATTTTTATGCTAAATCAGATACTGGTCAGGATGTCTCCTTTCTTGACTTCTATTCAACATTGAACGGGCAGTCCCAGTTGATACATTAACTTAAAAAAATAAAATAACATGCATATGGCTTAGAAAGGAAAAAATAAAAATGTCTTTGTTCATGGATGGCACAACTGTACATGAAGAAAAATGCAAAGAACCAGCAAAAAAACCTCCTAGAACAAATAAAAAAATATAAGAAGGTGGCTCAATATAAGGTCAGTATCAAAAATCAATTATTTTTCCTTATACAATAATAAACAAATAGAATTTGAAGTTAAAAGCACAAGATTATTTAAATTAACACCCAAAAATAAAATATTTAGAAATAAATACAACAAAATATGTGCAAAATCTATTTTAAAAAATATAAACTCTGATGAAAGAAAAAAATCTAAAGAAATTGTAATGTATTCCTATTCATGGACAGGAGAATCAAATATTAAGCTGTCAGTTTTTACCAACTTGATCTATGGCTTCAATGCAATCCCAATAAAAATCCCACAAGCTATTTTGTGGATATTAACAAATTGACTCTAAATTTTATATGGAAAGACAAAAGACTTAGAATTGCCAACATAATATTAAAGTAGAATAACGCAGTTGGAGGACTGATACAACCTGATGTCAGCTACTATAAAGCTACTGTTCAGACAATGAGTTGTTGAAAAAAGAATAGGCAATAAGCAAATAGATCACTGAAAGCAAAGAGAGAGTCCAGACAGAGACCCACATAAGTGTAGGGAACTAATCTTTGAAAAAAGGTAAGAGACAATTCAATGAAGAAAGAATTTTTTTTTAAATATATAATTTGCAGACATTACCTTTTTCAAAAAGTAACTCAAAATTTATCATAGACCTAACTGTAAAAATTGTACATATTTATGGAGTATGTGAGATAGTTCCACATTGACATACAATGCGTAATGATCAATTCAGGGAATTGGGATATCCATCACCTCCAGCATTTATCTTTTCTTTGCCAATAGGGTGGCTATAGTTAACAGAAGCTTTTTAAAAATTGCAGTTAAAAATGCAAAATAGGTACAGAATTTTTTTCAGTGCCACTTCACCAGCCAGAAACCTCTGTGGCCCATAACACCTAAGCCCTTGCGTCGCTCGGCTATCTTTGGCCAGGCAGGCTGTGCTTGGCTTTGCTACCTGCCCCCGCTGGTGAGCCAGGCCCAGAGCGCTGAGGGATGTGTGAAAGAGCGAGCACAGGGTCTGGCCACAGCACACAGCGAGGCACTTGGGCTGCCGTGGCGGAGCGGGCAGCTCCAAGCACCTGCACTCCGCTTGTTCCCCAGCCTGGATTCCATGACAACTGCAGCTGCACGCTCAGCGTGCGGAGGGACCAGGTGTGCCATAAGTGGCTTCCTAGCCGGACACCAGAGTCCAGATGAAGGGGATGTGGTGGCACCTGAAAATTCAAGATGCCAGAAATCGCACAGCCCCAACAGGGTGTCACAGCTTCTGCTCGTGGAGTCCCGAAGTCTAAGCCAACAGGGAATGCCACGCTCTCTCTTTCATTTCCACCGTTCACAGCCCTGTGACAGGTGTGTGTTACAGCCCTGGTTTGGGGAGTCCTGAGAGCTAAGCCCCCAGAAGGGTTGCCACGATTCACTCCCGTAGTCCAGACCTTTTTGCCCTGCCATTCGGAGAGTTCCAGGTTCTTTTCCCATGACCAAGAAGAATGATGGATGCAGATAAAGGAGAATAAGTGAGGCAGAGAAGAATTTTATTGACAGAAAAGCTCTTGACAATGAGAGGGGACCTAAAGAGGGTAGCTCTCTGTGTAAGAGGGGGCTGAGTTCCCCGTTCTAATGGGCTCCGAATGGAGGAATGTGTGCTGACTGGTCCATGGGCGGGCCTGGAAAAAGTGCCATTTGATTGGTTGAAAGGCATCATAGAGGTGGTAATTCTGGTCATGAATTCTACCTGGAACTGGCAGGTTGGTTTTCAGGCTGTCTTTGGTTCGAAGGTTGGATTTCACCAGGGGACCAACTCCTAATGGCCTGGGAATTTTCCTGTCTCCTGCCGCTATCAAAATCACATAGCCACCTTGGCATATATTTTGATATTTCTTAGAAAACCAAACATACTCTTACCATATGATTCAACAATCAGGCTTTTTGGTATTTACCCATATGAGTTGTAAATTTATGCCTACAAGAACCCAGCACATGAACGTTTACAGCAGCCTTATTCATAAATAAGCAAACTTCAGTATATCCATACAATGTAATATTATCCAGTGATTTTAAAAATGGGCTCCAAAGACAGAGGAATCCAACTGCATTTTGCTAAATGAGCCAACCCAATCTAACAAGGCCTCATACTGTATCATCCTAACTATATGACATTCTAGAAAAGGCATAGCTATGGAGACAGTTAAATGATGAGTTATTACCAGGGTTTTAAGGCTAGAGAGCAAAGGATAAACTAGTAGAACACAGGAGATTTTTATGGCAGTGAAATCATTCTGCATAATACTACAATGGTGAATGCATGCCATTATACATTTGTCAAAATCTAAAGAACATACAACACAAAGAATGAGACCTAACGTAAACTATGAACTTAGTTCCAAATAATGTATCAATAATGAATCATCAATTACAGCAAATATATCACACTAATGCAAGATGTTAATAGTAGGGGAAACTGTGAGGGGAGAATGGGTAGATGGGAGCTATGTATACTTTCCCTTTAATTGCTTTTTATTCCTAAAACTTCTCTATAAAGAAAGTCTATTAGTTTAAAATGATGTGATACAGACGCACAGCTTGAAGTCTTATTAACAGGGATGACAGATTCCACTGCTTGTGTCGCATGACTTTACTATATCATGCATGGACATATTCTGAGTTTGTTTTGGATATATTCCTAGATGGCCATCTGTTTTGAGACTTTATATCAAGATAATTAACTTACAAATATGAAGATGCATTGCCTTTAATATCATCTAGGCCATAATTTTTATGTTGACAATATGAAATTTGTAGAATACTGAGGTATCTCAAATGTTCAATCCCATTTTCCTATTGCTTCTTTTTCTGTGAACATTTACAGACTGAGATTATATTTTTATTTCATACTTTAGGAGTGAAAGTATATATACTCAAGTTTCTCTAGAGGCACAGGACTTACAGAATAGATGAATATAGAAGGGAGTTTATTAGGAGTATTGACTTACACGATAATGGTGTAGTCCCACAATAAGATGTCTGCAAGCTGAAGAACAAGGAAGCCAGTCCAACTCCAAAATCTCAAAAGTAGGGAAGCTGACAGAATAGCCTTCAGTCTGTGGTTGAAGGCCCAAGAGCCCCTGGCAACCCACTGGTGTAAGTCCAAGAGTGCAAAAGCTGATCAACTTGGAGGCTGATGTTCAATGTCAAGACACATCCTGCACAGGAGAAAGACGAAGGCCAGAAGACTTAGCTAGTCTAGTCCTTTCACATTCCTCTGCCTGCTTTTATCCTAGCTGTGCAGGCAGTTGATCAGATGGTGCCCACCCGTATTGAGGGTGGGCCTGTCTCTCCCAGCCCACTGCTCAAATGTTAATCTCCTCTGGCAACACCTTCACAGACACACCCAGGAATAATACTTTGCATGCTTCAATCCAATCAGCTTGACAATGCTAACCATCACAAAGTACAACTTGAAAGATTGTGTTAACAAGTCGGTGGAAATCATCATAACTAAGCCAATTGTGATATGGAAAAATATGTACATTTTCTAGAAATTTTTATTATTTTCCCCAACCTCTCATTATGAAAAATATTAAAATATAGAAAAGTTGAAATGTTTGCACACAAAGCTCACATATGGCCTGTGATCTAACTTCTAGAATAAAAATTGTTGCTCTATTTGCTTCCTTGTATAGTCAGACATCTGTTTATCTTTTTTGTCCATCTGTTAATTCATTTTATTTATTTGGTGCATTTCAATGCCTACTGGAGACATCGGTATCCTTTATCCCTAACATCTTAGCCACAAAATTATTATGTAGTTTGCTTTAGTTTTCCTCTTGCTTTCAAGAGAGAAGAATCACAATTCTACTATCTTATGAGTTTTGACAAATAAAATAATCCTGCATGACCCAAGATTCAAAATACTGGTACCAACCTAGAAAGTTCTGTAGCCCTTGGGCAAAAGCACTCTTCTGATTTAAAAATAAATAATTTATCCTTTTCCTGGACTCCATATAAGTGAAACCACACAGTATAAACGATCTTATTTAAGGTATTTTTTACTGAGCAAAATATTGATCTGTTTCTTTTTATCACTAAGTAGTATAGTACACGTGTTTTTTCATTCTCCTGTTGGTAGAAATATGAACTACTTCCAGTTTGGAGGTATTATTTATAAACTGCTATGTATATGTTTGAACAAGTCTCATGAATGGACAAAGTCAATTGTCTACCTATATAGTTTGTTGAAATTTGAAATTAGATAAACATCATTTTATGACAGCACCAAACTAAATATAAAATAATTAGGTATAAATCTAACAAAATATGCACAGAATTTATGTC
This sequence comes from Cebus imitator, assembly GCF_001604975.1. Classification (NCBI taxonomy): domain Eukaryota; kingdom Metazoa; phylum Chordata; class Mammalia; order Primates; family Cebidae; genus Cebus; species Cebus imitator. The sequence continues at coordinate 5,154,479 of NW_016107355.1, read as the reverse complement.
AGGTTCATAAGAGAGTGATGAGAGAAATCAAAGTTCTATAAGTAAAGAGATATTTAGGTTCACAGATTGAGACACAATAGTATTAAGATGCCAGTTATTTTTGATTTAATCTTTAGATTCAACACAATGACAATCCAAATTACAAGTTATTTTGTGTACATCAGTAAACTGATTCTGAAGACAATGTGAAAATGCAAAAACTCCACAATAGCTAACATAAGATTGAAAAGTCAAAATCAGTTTTAACATAACCTGACTTAAAAATTTACTAATGTAAAGCTGTAACTATCAAGGCAGTGTGATATTACTAAAAGAATAGACATATAGTTTACTGGAAAAAAGTAGAAAGCACAGAAATAGACCAATACAAATATAAAGACAAATTGACAAATTGCAAAGACAAATTGAAGGATAAAGAATAGTTTGTTCAACAGATAATTTGGGAACAACTAGATATCCACATGGAAAAAAAAGTTCATCTAGACAGCATCTTTCAGCTGCCACCAAAGTTAACTCAAAACATATGATAGAGCTACATGTGAACCATAAAACTTCTAGAAATAGAAGTAAGATAAATTCATCATGAATTTGTGGCTGTCAGCAAATATTTAAATATAATATAAATAATCCAATGCATAAAATTTAAATATGATAAACCAGATTTTATCAAAATTTCAGATTTTTCACATGAACCATTTTTAAAGGAAATAATAAATTATTTCTGTATGTTGAAACAACCTTGCACCCTGGGGTAAACTCTACTTGGTTAGGGTGTGTAATCATTTATTTGTTCTGGTGAATTTGGTTTGCCATTGTTTTACTGAAGATTGTTGCTTCTATGTTTATCAGAGACACTGGCTTGTAGTTCTCTTTTTTGGCGGTATTTTTATCTGGCTTTGGTATCATGGTAATGTTGGCCTCATAAAATGAGTTTGGAAGTATTTTCTCTACTTTTACTTTATGAAAGAGTTTTAAAGGAGTTGGTGTAAATTCTCCTTTGAATGTTTGGTGAAATTCAACCAAGAAGCCATCTAGTCCTGGTTTTGTTGGGAGTTTTTTGATTACTACTCCAATTTCTTTGTTAGGGATATATTAGTTTGTTCACATTTTCTATTTCTTGATTCAGAATTGGTAACTTGCATGTCTCTAGGAATTTATTTACTCTAGGTTATCTAATTTGTTGGCATATAATTGTTCATAATAGCCTCTTATAATCCTTTTTATTTCTGAAGTATTTTTATTTCTTGAGACATTGTAAAGTCTTGTCTTTCATTTATAATTTTATTCAATTCTTTTCTCTTTTTCCTTAGTCTGCTTAAGAGTTTGTCAACTTTGTTGTATCCTAAAAAAACCTCTCAGTTTTGATACACTTTTTCTGTAGATTTTCTATTCTATATTTGATTTATTTTTTGTGGTTCAATAAAAATGCATTATATTATCATTTAAAAGTATCCATAGTATATTTTGAAACTGAATTCTAGAAAGCACATTTGGAAATATATAATCAAAAGAAAGTTTTACTAAATTTGAATTCTATACTATATAATGTTTATCATCCTTGATCCTCTCTTGGAAGCAGAGCCTTCAATGTAGTGATCAGTAAATATTCACACACCTCAGGCATGCATGGCATCTAATAATACTTGGAGAGGTTTTAAAAGTAGAATTTTACAAGGGTAAAGCCATTTATTTACACACTTCTAATTTCTTCTCATTAATGAAGTTGTATAGTTTTTTAGTCAATTATCCCATCTATCCTTAAAGCTCTGTTTATAAAACAAAGAGTGTTTGATTTATTTCTGCACTGATGTTCATTCTTTTCTTCCTTCTTCTAGCTTTGTATTTGGTTTGTTCTTCTTTCTCTAGTTGCTTGAGGTGTAAAGTTAGATGATACACACTATGAACAGAATAAATGATAAAAAAACATGCGATCATCTCAATAGATGATAAAAATCATTTGACAAATTTCAAAATTCTTTCATTATAAAAATTCAGTAAAATAGATATAATAGAAAGTGTTTTAAATATTAAAAATCATTAGAAAATGCTTATATCTAATGTCAATCAATGAGGGAAAAGCTGAAAATGCTTATATCTAATGTTCATCAATGGGGAAAAACTGAAAACTTTTTCTCTGAGATCTGGTACAAAGCAAGGATGCCCACTCTCTCATCGCTGCTATTCAACATTCACTTTTATTCAACTGGAAGTATTAGCAAGAGCAATCAGACAAAAATAAATCAATAAAATACATCCATATAAGAAAAAAGTAAAATTATTCCTGTTTGCAGATAGCATGATCATGTATGCTGAAAACAATAAAGACAAAAAGTCTTGATAGAACTAATACATAAAATCAGTAAAGCAGCAGGATAAAAAATAAATGTATAAAACTTATTTACAATTATATACATCAGTAACAATCTATGTGAAAAAGAAATACAAAATCTATCCCATTTACAACAGCATTTAAAAGAATAAACTTATAGGAATAAATTTCACCAAGAAATGAAAGATGTCTACTTTGAAAATTATAAAGTACTGATGAAAGAAACTGAAAAACACACAAATAAATAGCTATCTCATGTTCATGGATTAGAATAATTAATATTGTTAAAATATCCATACTATCCAAAGTGATCTGTAGATATAAATTCAATGCAATCCGTATCCAGAATTTAAATGATATTTTTCATTTAAATAGAAAAAAATAATTATAATATTTGTATAAAACCACAAAATAAGCTGAATAACCAAAACAATCTTGAGAAAGAAAAACAAAGTTGAAGACATATATTTTCTAATTTCAAATTATATTACCAAGCTATAGCAACAAAGCAGTTTGGCACTGGCATGAAAACAGAGACACAGGCTAATTAAACAGAATTAAAAATTCCCAAATAAACCTAAGTACATATTGTTAAACAATTTTTGACAAGATCAATAAGAAGACTCAATGTGAAAGGACAGTTTCTTCAATAAGTAGTGTTGGGATAATAGGATATCCATATGCAAAATAATAAAATTATATTTTTATCTTACACAATACACAAATATAGAATAAAAATTAACTAAAGAGCTAAACCAAAGATATGAATCCATAAAATATCTAAGAGAAAATAAGGGAAAACCACTTGACATAGGCCTTTACAATAACAATGGAATATTATTTGGCTTTAAAAAAGGAGATCCTTTCATTTATGACAACATGGATCAACCTAGAGGATACTATCCCATGTGAATGAAGTCAAACATGGAAAGAAAAATACTGCATAATCTACCATGTGTGGAATCTAAAAAGGTCAAGTACATAGAAATAAAGATAAAAACTGGTTTCCAAGTGCAGGGAGGTGGAAGAAATGGGCAGAAGTAGGTCAAAGGGTACAAACTTTTAGTTATGAGATAAATAATTTTAGAGATCTAATGGACAGCATAAAGGGTGTAGTTAATAATATTGTATTGCATACTGACAATTGGCTAAGAGAGTAGATTTCAAGTATTCTTACCATATTAAAAAGGAAACTATGGAAGTTGATGGATTGATTAATTTGCTTAAGTATCATAATCATTTCAATACGCATTGTGTATGCATATGAAAAAAGTATGTTGTGTATCTTATATACAATAAAATAATTAAATAGGTTAAAAATGACATGCCATAAACTGGAAGAAAATGTTGGCAAATCACATACCTGCTAAAAGACTTATATCCAGAATATACAATAACTTTTAAAACTCAAATATAAATCATATAAAAAGGTGTAAACAGCATTTGTCATTGGAAAAGTGGCACCACTTCTCAACTATAAGGATGGCTGAAATCCAAAAAGAACCTGACAATACCAAAAGTTGGTGAGGCCTGGAGGAGCAGGAACCCTCACTCACTGGAATGTAAAATGGTAGAGTGGAAATCAGTTTCATGGTTCTTGTAGATTTAAACATAGCCTTAGCATATAATCAATCAATTATGCAAGTTATTTAGAAATTAATGTTCACACTAAAACCTGCATATAAACATTTATAACATTTCTGGGATAATTGCTCCAAGCTGGAAGCAACCCAGAAGTCCTTCAGTATATGGATGGGTAAGCTTTGATACAATCATACAGTTGAAAACTATTAAGCAATAGAAAAGTAATGAACTATTGATTTCTATAGCAATATGGTGAGTCTTCTATACATTTTTCATGCCAGACTTTCACTTAGAGAGAAGTAGGACTTTCACTTTCACACACTGTATGATTCTATGTATAATGACATGATGGAAAAGGGAGAGAACAGATCAGTGGTTGCCAGAGTTTGTGAAAAGAGTTTCATGAGAGGAAGCATAAGAGAGGGTTTAAAGTGATTGAATCAATTTGTATGATGAACCTTAGTAAAAAATAATCAACCACATGTTAGGTATTCCTACAAACTGTGACAAAAGAGTGTGACAGTATTTCAATTGTGTACAAATGACAATTTCAGTGGTGAGAAAAGATGGTGCTGACCCAAATAATTTTGGAAAACTGTTTTGACTGGCAACGGTAGGGCTAAAGATAAAGGTGGTTGTACGTAAATATTGTGATTCAGTTGATAAAATAATTTCTCATTCCATTATGAGTTAACATTCGGAAACTGTTGTAAATGTATACTAGAATTGACCCAATGAATGAATGGATGGCAGATAGCAGAAGCCAGGTATTTCATTCTTGAAATAGAAGGTAACAGGTAACAAAAAGGGGAAGACTAGAATCATTCATGTGGAACTGGGTTAGAATGAAGACATCAGTATTAACTCTTGACTTAATTAAGGTAGATACAGATGAATAGATACAATAATTAAGGTAGATACAGATGAATACATACAAAAATACTTGTATCTATAGGTATACATGGGTTAGGATTCAAGCATATATATCATTCTTTTTTCTACTGACAGTACCTAGAAGCAATTATAACTTAGTGACAATGAGAACACCTCGTAACTAGATCTTGGTTTCTAATTTACTCTCCAACATAAGAAACCAGAACTCTTGGAGAATGGCTGATGCTATATCTGGGGTAAGAAATATACAAGATGAGCCTGGAATATTTCACAGTGCCCAAAACCAAAAAAGCATACAAAAAATGTGAGCACATTAGAGGAACACAGAAGTCAACCTGAAAGAGCTCCCAATAGCCAAAGTTCAAACAATTAAAGCAACTATATAAATAATACAGAATTATATTATAACCTAAAATAGAAAATAATATATTCAGCTGACTTCAAAAATGAAAGAAGAGACAAATTTTCCATATAAAAGAATTTCAAATAATTTATGTACATGGTCTCTCTTAAGAAAGGTGGAGCTTAAACTAAACCCTTGCTCCTCTAATATGTGGGTTCCCCTTACTTATTTGCTTCCAGATAGTACAGTTCGAAAAGGGGAAGGGAAGTGACTTTACAGTGAGTAAATCTGGAAAACACCTCCTTATCCAGTGATCAAAGTTAACATTATCAATAATAAGTCATATTGATAGCATGTGCACTTGATATTTCACCTCTGTGGTCTTCATCCCCAAAATACATATCGGTTAAGCCATGAGAAGAATATAAGATAAATCCAAATTGAAAAATATTCCAGTAAATATTAATACTTGACCAATACTCCTCAAAACTGACAAGGCTATCAAAAATCAGAAAATCCTGAGAAACTCTCACAAACCAAAGGAAGATAAGTCTATGTGAAAATTAAATGTAATGTTGTGGTCTTTTGGATTCTGAAATAGAAAAAAGAAATGACAGAAACACTAGTGAAATACAAATAAAGTATAAAGTTTTGCTAAAAAAATACTCAGAGATCACAAAAAATAATAATAAATTAGATTTTTCAATTGAAGAGATGGGCTCAATCCTAGCCTACAGATATTTTCATATTCATTAGCTTTTTTCTTCTCTTTCACTTGTGCAATTGACACATTTTCTCCCTAGTTGTTTATATTCTTTATTAAATGTGTTATCAAAGTCACAGAATCACTTCTTCAATATCTCCAATTTTGTATCTTTTCTAGTCATGTATACTGCATATCTCTGCATGTACACACAGACACACACAGACACACACACACACACACACACACACACACACACACACAGTTACAATTCTTAAACTTTTCCAGGCTTTCATTTGGCTCAGAAACATATATTATCTAGTCACACAGTCTATATTAAAACTGTACTTTTGGTCAACGAAATAAATAGCCAAATCAATAATAGCTGAAGCAAATTGGAAGTTTATTAGCCTGTTGTGTAAATCTAGTTTAACATTTCAAAGCTAAAGTGGCACCTCTCTGGATCAGGGACCCCCCAAACTCCCATTTTGTTGTTATACCATCAGAAGAGTATTCCTTTTCTCCACTGTCCAAGGTACTTTAACACCTTCCAGCCGAGGGCAGGAGACAGGACATGATTTAAAAGCTGGACACTTCCATTTCCAATCACAGCTCACTGGGCTGAAATTAGTGATTTTACCATAATTGCTCAACAGAGATTGGGGCATATTGTCTTATTCTACATGGCTATAAGCCCAGCCACAAATCCGTTGTATATATTGGGACAACTGGCTAGCTCTAGTTTCTAAGTATTCTCTGTTTTAGAAGTTATGCTAAACATTAGTGTTTAATTAGTTATAAAAACTTAGTAAAATATAATGTGCTAAATTTTATATATGTATACATAACATATATAGATCACAATATAAATTCATATACAATAAAAGTTATCCTGAGTTTGGCCAAGCTTTGCACTGCTCCTAAACACAATATTTATTTTATTGATTTTATTGCCTCTGAAGATAGATGATAGATAGATAATATATGAATTACTCTTATGAAAGAAATCATTTCCCAATCCAAAATTATAAAGAATTTCTCTATATGCTCTTCTAGATTTTCTAGATTTAGCTTTTATATTTAGGTCACTGGCACATTCGGAATTAATATTTGTATGTGTTATAAATTATGCATTGGAATTCCTTATTTTGCATATAAATATCAATACATTTTTACAGCATCATTTGTTGAAAGGACTACCTCCTCTGTATAACTCTTGAAACTCAATTGAACATATGTGCATAGGTCTATTTCTGGAGCCTTTATTCTCTTCCAATATTTTTTAAAATCTGTCTTTATGCCAACACTATAGTATCTTGGCTATTGTGACTATACAAGCCTTGCTATCAATTAGTGTAAGTTCTTCCAATTTATTTTTCCTTTAAAAATATTTTGGCTACTTTACATCCTTTGCATGTAGACTGAGATTGCATTTAGAAAAAAAATATTCCTTGAATTTTGATTGGAATTGCATTGACAGACACATAGATAAATAGAACTGAATAGAGAACCCAGAAATAAAACAATACACCTGCAGCTATCTGATCTTCAACAAAGTTGATAAAAATAAGCAATAGAGAAAAGACTCTATATTCATTACACGGTGCTGGGATAACTGGTTGGCCATATGTAGAATGAAATGGGACATATACAAAAATTAAACCTTCCACATATACAAAAATTAACTCAAGATGAATTAAAGACTTAAATGTAAGACTTCAAATTTTGAGAATCATAAAACAAAACAAAACAAAAAACTATCAAACACTATTCTTCACACTGGTCTTGAAAAAAAATTATAATGGTCCTCAAAAGCAATTGCAACTAAATGGAAAATTGACAAGTGAGACATAATTAAGCTAAAGAGCTTCTGCAGAGAAAAAGAAATTATCAACAGAGTAAACAGACAACCTACAGAATGAAAGAAAATATTCTCAAACTATGTATCTGACAAAGGTCTGATATCTAGAATATATAAGTACCTTAAACAGTTCAAGAAGCAAAAACAAATAACCCATCAAAATGGGCAAAAGATACGAACAGACACTTCTCAAAGAAGACATACAAGCAACCAATACACATGTGAAAATATTCTCAATATCAATAAGCATCAGAAAGCTGCAAATTAAAACCATATTGAGGTACCATCTCACATCAGTCAGAATAGCTATTTTTAAAAAGTAAAAAAAAAAAAAAAAAAAAAAAAAAACCGAGCTGGAGAGGCAGCAGAGAAAAGAGAATGCTTAAATGTTATTGGCAGGAATATAAGTTAGCTAAGCCACTTTGGAAAGCGGTTTGGAGATTTCTCAAATAACTTAGAACAGAACTGCCATTACACAATAGCAAAGCCATAGAATTAACCTAGGTATCCATCAGTGATGGATTGAATAAAAAAAAAATGTGATGTATATACCATGAATCCTACACAGCCATATAAAGAAAGAAATCATGTCTGTTACAGCAACATGGATGCAGCTGGAAGCCATTATCCTAACAAATTAACACAGGAATAGAAAACCGAATACTGCATGTTCTCACTTATAAGTGGGGGCTAAATATTGAGAACCCATGGACATAAAAATGACAACAATAGACTGGAGACTATGACAATGGGAAAGTACTGAAAAACTATACACTATTACATACTATTCTTACCAACTGGGTGATGGGATCATTCATATCTCAAACCTCAGCACCAAGCAATATACCCATATAAAAAATTTGCACTTGTACCCTTTGAATCTAAAAATAAAAGTTGAAGTTATAACAAAAAATAAAGAAGCTGATTTTATAAAAGTATATTTGAATAGTGGTTTCCAGAGTAGGATGGGAAAAGATGTAAGGAGCGATTGATCAAAGCGTACGAAGCTGCAGTTAGATAGGTGGAGAAAGCTCTGATGTTGTATTGTACAGTAGGGGGACTATGGTTAACAAAATTGCAATATGTTTTAAAGTAGCGAGAGGATTTTAAATGTTCTCAACACAAATAAATGATCAATGTAAGAGGTGATCGATGTGCCTCATATTCTGAGTTGATTATTATACAATGTACAATTAAACAGGGACAATTATTGTGTCAAGTAAAAAATTAAAAAAATGATATTTAATACAATTTTGAGTAGAAATGATAACAATTTACTTTCCTCATTTGCTATTTTAGGTGTAATGTATTTAGTCTTTTCCCACTAAAAATATTGCTTAAGATTTTTTCTAGATGCCTTGTTAGTTTAAGGAGGTTTCTTTCTCTTCATAGCTTGCCATGTGCCCTCCATTCCTCCTTCCTTCCTTCCTTCCTTCCTTCCTTCCTTCCTTCCTTCCTTCCTTCCTTCCTTCCCTCCTTCCTTCCATTTGTTCTTTGTTTTTTAAGACCAAGTCTTGCTCTGTCACACAGGCTGGAGTGCAATGGCACAGTCTCCGCTTCTCGGGTTTAAGCGATTCTCCTGCCTCAGGCTCCCTAGTAGCTGGGATTACAGACACACACCACACTGCCTGACCAGTTTTTGTATTTTTAGTACAGATGAGGTTTCACCCTGTCGGCAAAGCTGGTCTTGAACTCCCAAATTCAAGTGATCTACCTGCCTCGGTCTCTCAAAATGCTGGGATTACAGGCATGAGGCACCACGCCTGGTGTTATTTTGTATTTTTGTCAAGAATTGATGATGGTTCTTCTTGAGAATAAAAAATAGATTATGTAAAATGCTTTTTGCTGCATCTATTGAAACGAGAATATACTTTTTATTTTTTTTAACTCGATTAAGAGACCAACTACATTGATGATAAAATGCATTGATTGACTTTTTAATATCACATCAACCTTGTATTTCTTGAATAACTATATCTGATTTTGTTGCTGGGAAAAGTGACTTCATATTATAAGTTGTGAAATAGTCTCTCTTCTTTAATTTTTTGAAGACTTTTAGTATAATTTTTTTTTCTTTTTATTTTATTTTATTTTATTTTATTTTATTCCCATTTATTTATTTTATTGTATTTTAGGTTTTGGGGTACATGTGAAGAACATGCAAAATTGTTGCATAGGAACACACCTGGCAGTGTGATTTGCTGCCTTCCTCCCCATCACCTACATCTGGCATTTCTCCCCCTGCTATCCCCCCCCAGCTCCCCACCCCCCACCGTCCCTCCCCTATTTCCCC
>NW_016107355.1:5133580-5144110 GCF_001604975.1 Cebus imitator | reverse complement strand
CATGGAATATTATGCAGCCATCAAAAACGATGAGTTTGGGTCCTTTGTGGGGACATGGATGAACCTAGTATAATTTTTAATCACTCTTTTCCTCAAAACTAGAATAATTCATTTATATATATATATATATATATATATATATATATATATATTTGCATCTAGAGTCATTGTAGGAAAGCTTTAAAAAACTGATTTAGGGAGAGATCCAAGATGGCCATTTAGCAGCAGCTCAGGATTGCAGCTCCCAGTGAAGGCGCAGGGAGTGAGTGGATGCCAGACTTCCAGACAAATTTTTGTTGCCCACAGACCAGGAGATTCCCAGCGAAGGAGTCCCACGGGTCACCAGCGCAATTCTTTTGGCCGGCATGGCTGTTTTGCCAGTGTCCCAGCACGGCGGTTCTCAGTGCAGAGTATGCGGGACTGGGTGCCCTTTTAGTTGGCGTTTGGAGCTCCGGGAAGGCAGAGTCGCCCATTCAGCTGATTGAAAGGGGGACTGAGGTGGGGAGCCAGACCAGGAGATTCCCAGACAGAGAGGTGCCACGAATCTTAGCGCTGCTGTTTCAGCTGGTGGGGTCCCCGCACGGAAAATTGCATAGATCCCAGTGCCGTTTCCGCTGGCGACTGGGCACCTGGGAGAGAATCCACTGTTTATTCAGGAAAAGAAAAAAAGGGGACTCCGAGGCGGGGAGCCAGGTGATCGGGCTCGGCTGGTCCCACCCCCACAAAAAAACAGCAATTGGAAATGCTGATGGTTGAGAGTTTCACAGCAAGCACAGCTGAACCGGGAAGGTCCAGATATGTGGGGGAGGGGCATCCACTGAAGGAAAATAAAGAAACAGAATAACATCACTAACAAGCTGGACGTCCACTCAGAGATCCAATCTGAAAGTCAGCAATTACAAAGACGACAGGTGGATAAATCCACAAAGATGGGAAGAAACCAGTGCAAAAAGGCTGAAAACATCCAAAATCAGAATGCCTCTCCTCCTTCAGAGGATCACAGCTCCTCATCAGCAAGGGAACAAGGCCTGATGGAGAATGAATGTGATGAATTGTCAGAATCAGGCTTCAGAAGGTGGCTAATAAGAAACTTCTGTGAACTAAAAGAACATGTTCTAACCCAATGCAAAGAAACTAAGAAACTTGAAAAAAGGCTTGACAAAATGCTAACAAGAATAGTCAATTTAGAGAGGAATATAAGTGAATTAATGGAGCTGAAAAACACAATATGAGAATTTCACAAAGTATACACAAATTTTAAGAGTTGAATTGAACAAGCAGAAGAAAGGATATCAGAGGTCAAAGACCAACTTAATGAAATAAAATGAGAAGACAAGATTAGAGAAAGAAGGGTAAAAAGGAATGAGCAAGTTCTCCAAGAAATATGGGACTATGTGAAAAGACCTAATCTACCTTTGATGGGTGTACCTGAATGTGACAAAAAGAATGAATCCAAGCTGGAAAATATTCTTCAGGATATTATTCAGGAAAACTTTCCCAACCTAGCAAGGCAGGACAATATTCAACTCCAGGTAATACAGAGAACACCACAAAGATATTCCTCAAGAAGAGAAACCCCAAGGCACATAATCATCAGATTCACCAGGGTTGAAATGAAGGAGAAAATGTTAAGGGCAGCTAAAGATAAAGGTCAGGTTACCCACAAAGGGAAGCCTATCAGACTCACAGCAGATCTCTCAGCAGAAACCCTACAAGCCAGAAGAGAGTGGGGACCAATATTCTACGTTCTTAAAGAAAAGAATTTTCAACCCTGAATTTCATATCCAGCCAAACTAAGCTTCATAAGTGAAGGAAAAATAAAATCTTTTGTGAACAAGCAAGCACTCAGAGATTTCATCACCACCAGGCCTGCTTTACAGGAGCTTCTGAAAGAAGCACTACACATAGAAAGGAACATCCAGTATCAGCCATTCCAAAAATATGCCAAAAGATAAAGAGCATCAACATAATGAAGAATCTACATCAACTAATGGGCAAAACAGCCAGCTAGCATTAAATGGCAGTATTAAACTCACATACATTAATATAAATCCTAAATTTAAATCGACTAACTGCCCCAATCAAAAGACACAGATAGGCAAACTGGATAAAAAAGCCAAAACCCATCAGTATGCTGCATCCAGACCTATCTCACATGCAAGGATACACAAAGACTCAAAACAAAGGGACAGAGGAAGATTTACCAACCAAATGGAGAGCAAAAAATAAAAATAAAAAGTGGGAGTTGCAATTCTCGCCTCTGATAAAATAGACTTTAAAGCAACAAAGATCAAAAGAGGCAAAGAAGGACATTACAAAAAGGTAAAAGGATCAATGCAATAAGAAGAGCTAACGATCCTAAATATATACTCACTCAATACAGGAGCACCCAGATACATAAGGCAAGTTCTTAATGACTTATAAAGAGACTTAGACTCCCACACAATAATAGTGGGAGACTTTAACATCACATTGTCAATATTAGACAGCTCAACAAGACAGAAAATTAACAAGGATATCCAGGACTTGAACTCACACCCAAAACAAGCAACCTTAATAAACATTTACAGAACTCTCCACCTCAAATCCACAAAACATACATTCTCAGTACCACATCACACCTACTCTAAAAGTAACTACATGCTTGGAATTAAATCACTCCTCAGTAATTGCATAGCATTTCACAGGTTTAAATGAAATATTGGTTGGCTGCTTGTTTGTTGTTTTCCTCCCTTATTCCTTCCTGTTTCCATTGTAAAGCAGAATTATTGGCAGAAATGAGGTTTTTAATACCCATTTTTAGACTGCATTCTAGCCTGGGCAATAAAGCAAGACTCCCATTCTCTCTCCCTCTTTCTCTTCCTCTTTCTTTCTCTCTTTCATTCTTTTTTTCTTTCTCTCTTTCTTTTATCTTTCAAAAGAAAACTGATTTAATTTATTTAATAAAGGGCTACAGAAATTTTTCTTCTAGATTGAGATTTGGTAATTTATGATTTTCAAGTAATATGTTCATTTTGTCTAATTTGTTCAATTTATTGGCATATGTTTTTCATGATCCCATTATTACTCTGTTTTCAGACAGTATGCTAGGGCCATTATAGGCTTCTTTATTTGTTTCTTGCCTCTCTGGTATCACTGTCCTTCATTGGTTATTATTAGTATAATGTAAATCATGGTTTTATACATTGGATTTTGTTCATATTCTTAAATTGATATCAATTGAAGGATCACTGTTACTCCTTCTTAATTGGATTCAGAAATCTTGTAATTGGTTTTGAACCAAGAAGAGATTAAATTTTTCAGTGTTTTCCTTCAGTTCAGAGTCATATTAAGCCAAATTGACAGTGTTATTCTGTGTATTATAAATTCAGTGAAGACATTTATTATCTATTTTAATTTTTTTCATCTTCCATACCAATTTTTGTGCCTGGTACATAGATAGTTGAAAAATTCCTTACACATTTAGATTGCTTCATTGAGGGGATATTTATATGAGTAAGACAATTTGTAGTTCACTAATATTCACAGGATTTAAATATTTAAAACATATAATTTAAAAATTATGTATTTCTAACATAGTTCAGATTTACTTGACTTGGATTAATGAATACATAAGAATGGCACTTTAAAAACAAATCCTACAGATTTCTAACCAATTTTAAATGTAAAATATGAGATAATCCTCTGTAAGAACTTGGGAAGTGTAGGCTCCATACTAATGAATAGGTATTTTTCTGTGAACCGCTCTAAAAAATAAAAATTTACACTGTTTATTCAAGGTCCACATTATCATGCTTGGCCTTTACTAAAGAGAGTCACATAGCTTTTTCATAATCTTCCATTATTTGGAGATACTAAATAAGATGAAAATGAATTAGGTCTTTCAGCACTCAGAACTTCATAAAAGCTGTAAGAATTATTACATTTCTCACTATGCTTCCCAGTCATGTAAAAATTTTGCTTGTACATTACTTAAAAAATATATTGCTGTATTTTCTTGTTTTCTATTTTGCTAGCCCTTGGTTTTAAGAAAACATTTTTTGAATAGGTCAGCCTGTTCAGAGGAATGAAGGAAAGAAATAGCTTAAGATTTATGTTGTATTGATAGCTGAAGAAGAATAATGGGTATCGGAATGACTGGTAATAATTGCAGTATACTGGTGGAATAGAATCCTAAGTTCTCATTACCTCTTATTCCACAGTGAGAATCTTCTTAGTACTTCCTTATTCATTTCTGAGAATAATTTTTTGTATCAAGATGATTTTCTAACTATTATTTTCCATGAAAATCTAAGTCGTTAGTCTATGAAATCTTATCTGGTATCATATATAGTTCTTAAACCACACAATTTGGAATTTAGCATTAATATTTTTGCAATTATTTTATATATATTACTGTCCTCTCTAAGTATATTATATGTTCACTGAGGATAGATACTGTATCTTATTTTTTTCTAAATGTATTACAGATTTTTATATGTCTGTCATTGGAGCAATTAAGCATTAATTTTCCTTTGAAAATGTTAAATATTTGCCGAACATAATTGAATAAAGATAAATGGTTACCCTATTGTTTATGAATGTATTGTATACTGTATTTAAATATTCAAGTCTTTCATATCCTGGACTCTAAAATCCTATAAATAGTATAGCTGGTCTTCCATGTCAATGAGTTCTGCATCTAAGGATTCAACCATGGTGGGTTGAAATTATTCAAGAATAACAACTGAATAAAATATAATAGCACAACAATAGAATAATACAAATCAAAAACATATAGCATGACAACTATCTGTGTAGCATTTCATATCAGCTACTAAAATTAAACTAGAGATAATCTAAATTATACAGGAGGAAGTGTATAGGTTACATGCCAATACTACACCATTTTATAAACGGGACTTGAGCATCCATCAATTTTGGTATCTGCTGGGGGTCCTGGAAACAATCCCCCATGGTACCAAGGGAAGACTATACTTTAAAATATTTTCTTAATTGTTCACTATCACCCTCTGTCTTTACTTTCTATCACTGTAAAGATATTTTTAAAGGCAGAGCAATTTGAGTAATTGCTGAGGTGTATGGTACTTTTTAAGGAAACTGCCAATCCACTTATCAGAATGGCTGCACCATTTATTCCCCCCAGCATTTGTGTGAGTGATTCAGTTTTCTCACATCTCTTCAGCATTGGTGTTATCACTGTTTTGTATTTCAGCCATTCTGATAGATTTGAATTTTTATTTCTCATGTACCTAATGATATCGAACATCTTTTCAGGTGCTAAATTGTTATCTCTATATCCTCTTCAACAAAGTGCCCCATTTCATCATTTTGTGCATGATCTAATTAGATTTTATATTGTTTATTTTTTGTTGTTATGCTTCCAGAATTCTTTACATAGTCTAGATATAACTTCTTTTTCATATATGTAGCTTGCAAATATTTTCTCTCCACATATAGCTACTTTTTAAAGTCTCTTTAACAGTCTTACAGAGAACATATTTTTCCTTTTATATGAAGTCTAATCTGTCATGGTTTTCTTTTATGGATTATGCCATTGGTGCCAAGTTCTAAAAGCTCTTTGCTTTTTAAACTATTTTTATTTATTTATTTTTATATTTATTTATTTTTCAAGATGGAGTCTTACTCTGTCACCCAGGCTGGAGTGCAGTGGCACGGTCTTGGCTGACTGCAACCTCTGCCTCCAGGATTCAAGTGATTCTCCTGTCTCAGCCTCTTGAGTAGCTGGGATTACAGGCATGCACTACCATGCCCTGCTAGTGTCTGTATTTTCAGCAGAAATGGGTTTAACCATGTTGGCCAGACTGCTCTTGAACTCCTGATCTCAGGTGATCCACTTGCCTCAGCATCCCAAATTGCTGGGATTACAGGTGTCAGCCAATGTGCCCAGGCTGCTTTTATTTATTTATTTATTGAGATAGAGACTTGTGTCATCTAGGCTGGAGTGCAGTAGTGATCTCAGCTCACTGCAAACTCCACTTTTTATAGTTATAGATTTTACATTTCTTCCTGAGTCTGTGATTCATTTTGAGTCAATTTTTTAAAATAAAGTAGGACTTAGGTCAGAATTTTTTTCCTTCCTTCTTTTTAAATTTATTTTCTTCTTTCTTTTTTCTTTTCTTCCTTCTTTCATTATGGCTGTCTAAATTGATTCAGCAACATTTGTTGAAAAGCGTTTCTTATTCTATTGATTTGCTCTTGTACCTTTGAAGAATAAGTTGGGTATATTTACGTGGATCTATTTTTGGATACTGTATTCTGTTTTAATAATGCATGTGTCTTGCTCTTCATTAATACTTTGACAATACTCTACAGTTTTGATTAATTTAGCAATATTTCATGAAAGAAAAATTGTTTTAGTTATTCTAGGCCCTTTGCTTTCCATATAAATTTCAAAATTATCTTGTTTATAGCCACAAACAAAAATCTTGCTGAGGTTTTGATATAAATTTCTATGAAACTTTATTAAACTTGACATTTTTCTATGTTGAAATTTCTAATCAATTAGCATGTTATGTCTCTCCATTTATATAGATATTCCTTACTTTCTTTCACAAACGTGTTACAGTTCTCAACATACAAGATTTCAAAATATGTTTCAATAAATATACACATGTGTTTTACTTTTTAAATCATGATAAATGACATTTGAAATTTTTATGTTTATATGTTCAATGATAACATATAAAATAAAATTGGTTTTATATATTTTTCTTCTACTATGTGACCTTGCTGAACTTACTCATTAGTTTAAGGAGTTTTGTTGTTGTTGTGTTATTACTTTACAGATAACATTTAATTTTTTATACAGGCATTAGCGTTATCTTCAAGTAAGTACAACATTATTTCTTATATTCTAATGTGCATTCCTTTCATTTTATTTTCTTTACTCATCATCCTAGTTAAAACCTTCATCACTACTCTGAGTGTGAAGAGAGTAATATCCTTATCTTTTTCCCAATCTCAGCCTTTCGTCATTATGTGTCATGTTAGTTGTTGTTTTGGAGTT
This sequence comes from Cebus imitator, assembly GCF_001604975.1. Classification (NCBI taxonomy): domain Eukaryota; kingdom Metazoa; phylum Chordata; class Mammalia; order Primates; family Cebidae; genus Cebus; species Cebus imitator. The sequence goes on along the minus strand of NW_016107355.1, from coordinate 5,137,080 downwards.
TTATTAAGAAAATCTCTCTCCATTTATTGGATACATTTAACCAAAAATGGATGTTGAAATTTGTCAATTTTTTCTGTATCAATTGATATGGTTTGCCTCTGTGTCCCCACCCAAATCTCGCCTCAAACTGTAATCCCTAGGTGTCAAGGAAGGAACCTGATGGGAGGTGATTGGATCACAGGGACAGTTTTCTCCATCCTGTTCTCATGATAGTGAGTGAGTTCTCGTGAGATCTGATGGTTTTAATGTGTGATACTTCTGGTCTCATCTATCAATTAGCACAAGAAAATGACCCCAAAAAGGCCTAAAATAGGGGATTCTTCACAAAAGAGGATAGTCAATTAAAATATAAAAATTATAAAAATATGCTTAATAACATTTCCCTTTAGGAAAATACAAATTAAATCAATAATTAGTTATATACACCTACCAGAATGGCAAACATTATAAAAATCAACAATAACAAAACCTGATGTGACTATACAGAAATTAGAACCCTCATACAAAACCTGTGGGAGGGTAGTTTGGTTAAACCACTTTGGACAACTGGCAATATCTATTATTGCTAAACACATAACTACCTTATAACTTGGTGGTCCAACACCTAGAGAAATGAATGCTGAATTCCACCATACGGCAAGAATATTCATAGTAGTTTTATGGCAGTCTAGGACTGGAACTAGCCCAAATGGTGATCAATGATAGAGAGCATACAATTACTGCCGTATGTTCATCCAATGGAATACTACATAGCAATGAAAAAGAACAAACCACTGATACCACAACAATACAGGTAATTCTAACAAATCTTAAGAAAATCAGATGAAAATAACTATATTATGTGTTATTTTGTTTTGAAGTGGTGAAGAATCCAATTGATGGCAGTATAAGTGGCTACCTCTGTGTGTATGTTTGCTATGAACAGAATTGTACCCCTTCAAAATTTACATGTTACAGCCCAGTCCTCCATTAACACACATTTCTCAGAAAAAGACATTCATACAGCCAACAAATGTATTAGAGAAATGCAAATGAAATCCACAGTGAGATGCTGTGTGATGCCAGTCACAATGGCCAATAATAAAAAGTCAAGAAACAACAGATCCGGTGAGGCTGTGGAGAAATAGGTATGCTTTTACACTGTGGTAGGAATATAAATTAATTTAACCATTGTGAAGGATGGTGTGGGTGGTGCTTCCTCAAATATCTAGAACCAGAAATACCATAGGTATAATTTTAAAGCAATCTCATTACTGGTATATACCCAAAGAAATATAAGTCATTCTATTTCAAAGATACATGTATGTATGTGTTCATTGCAGCACTATTCACAACAGCAAGGACATAGAATGAACTCAAATCCCCATCAATGATAGACTGGATAAAGAAAATGTGATATTATACACCATGGAATACTATGCAGCCATAGAAACGAATGAGATTATGTCCTTTGCAGGGACATGGATGAAGCTGGAAGCCATTATCTTTAACAAACTAAGACACAAACAGGAAAACAAGCATCACATTTTCTCACTTATAAGTGGGAGCTGAACAATGAGAACACATGAACATAGGGAAAGGAACAACACACACTGGGGCCCATCAATGAGTGAGGTAGGGGAAGGGATGGTGTTAGGAAAAATAGCCAAAGCATGCTGGGCTTAATACCCAGGTGATGGGTGGATAAATGCAACAAACCACAGCACACGTTTACCTATGTAACAAGCCTGCCACATCCTGCACAGGTATCTGAGAACCAACAGTCAAATTAAAAATAAATAAATAAATAAAAGCCTAGTGCTCAATGTGCTGTTATTTGGAGTTAAAATCTTTGGAGATAATTCAGTTTAGATGAGGTGATGAGAGTGATAACCTCATGAAGAGATCAGTGCCTTCACAAGAAGATAAATCAGACAGCTTGCTTTCTCTACCTGTCTTCCTGCCATATGAGGACACAGTGAGAAGCCAGATCTTCTGCAAGCCAGAGAGACATTGCAAGAAACAAACCATGGTGACACCTTGGACTTCTAGACTCCACAACTATGAGGAAATACATTTCCTTGTTTAAACCACCTGGTTGATAGTCTGAGCTCAGTCTCATGTGTGTGTGTGTGTGTGTGTCTGTGTGTGTTGGGGTTGACTGGGAAGGGGTGTGGATGATTCTTCTGGAGTGGGTGTTAAATAGGAGTATCTCTTCGTACAATTCCATGGGCACTATTTTTATAGTAAGTGACCTTTATCTACCACCTTACTTTACATATCACATACTTCAAACATTTTATATATATACATATTTACATATATGTATATATCTTCTAGATTTCTTATAACAATTTTGTGTACAATCACATGGTAGTGATTTAAATAAGAATATTTTAATGCTAATTAATCATATTTAAGGTTAAAGAAGATTTTTCATATAACATGTTATCCTTACTAAAGTATTTTGTTGTTAATTCCTCCCAGGACAAAATAATACAATCCCATAAATTCCCTATTTGCATCATTGTGAAGCGTTGCTAATCTCTTGTCTGTAGACAGCAGGGTTTGTTTTTTAAATCAACTAAACTTTCGTTGGTAGAAGTTGTTTTTAGTAGACATAGGTATAATTTTAAAGTCAATTTATATCAGGGCTAAGAGCTGTTTTAGACTTTTTTTCAGTTACTTTATCTCTCTTGTTTAGGGTCTTAAATATTTATTGCCCAATTCTATTTTTATAAAAATTACCCAAAATTGTTTTAAAATGCTTTTTAATATCTATTCCACCCTAACTGTACTGCATGTGTTTTTATGATTATATAAATTATGCATGCTTTTCATAAACAATTTAAATAATACGTCAGTAGTCAGCCTTAAGTAAAAAGCCAAATTTAGAAGTAGTGTGGAATTAATAAGTTTCTATCTTAGACTGAACTATGTATCTGGCATGTTTAAAATATATATGGTCTAAAGAATCTGCAGAAATAATATATTTTTTTCAAAGTGAATTTAACTTAGAACATTCTCATTTCATTCTTTAATAGATAACAAATGCTTGAAAAGAAATAATAGGTATAATCTGTATTGGCAAGGTGAGAGAACATGTTTATATTTACTTATATTCATGACTATCCTATATTTAAAGTAAAATTTTATAATTTACTGTTTTTGTAATGTACATTTCATATGAAAAACTGTTCAAAGTTGAGGATAATACCAGATTGAAAAAAAGAACTCTGCCGGGTGAGGTGGCTCACGTCTGTAATCCCAGCACCTTTGGAGTCTGAGGCGGGCGGATCATCTGAGGCTGGGAGTTCAAGGCTAGCCTGATCAACATGGAGAAAACCTGTCTCTACTAAAAATACAAAATTAACTGAGCGTAGTGGCACGTGCCTGTAATCCTAGCTACTTGGGAGGCTGAGGCAGGAGAATTGCTTGAACCCAGGAGTCAGATGTTGCAGTGAGCCGACATCACACCATTGCGCTTCAGCCTGGGCAAGGAGAGCAAAACTCCACCAAAA
>NW_016107355.1:5126427-5133560 GCF_001604975.1 Cebus imitator | reverse complement strand
AAAAAAAAAAAAAAAATCAACAAACAAACAAACAAAAACTCTTTCATTGCATTATAGTCATAGTTTTTGTATTTTGAAAAAAGGACCTGATTATACCATTTATATCTTTCCATTTATATTATGTGGCAGAAATAATTTCTATTTGAAACAATAAGTATGATGTATTTATAACTAGATTGACAATTTAAAACATACTGGCAAGAAACAGATAAACTAAAACCATGTTACTAAAAAAAAGAAAACAATTTGGGATCAGAAACAAACATAAAGCTTCATAGTATTTGTACAGATTCATCCATTCCCTCCTTCAAAAATTTCTAAAAAATAATTTCCAGGAATATTTATTGACAATAAGCTACAGTTTTACTACACCAAAAATTCAATATCTCAGGTGACTTTTTCTACATTATTTTGTTGGTTTAATCAGAATTCATAAGGGTACCTATATGGAATCTTTTAAATCTGGTCATAAAAAATTTAGAAAAACACCCCAACAGTTTCTGTTTCATATTTTCTATATTAGGACTAATCATCTAGAGTTATATACATTTATACTTACCCTCTTGTCATTATTATAGCTATCATTATTAGGAATAATAAAGTCTTTAAGGGTAGAAACAGTTTTTTAGACATATTTGTGTATCTACATATACAGGCATATAACAGTCACCAAAATATATGTTTGTTGATTCTAAAAAACTGGTAGAGAATAATAATTGCATCTAAGGAAGTATTTTAAAGGATATATAGAAGAAACAATTTCCTTATGATTTTAAATTTTGACATTTCTATAATAAAGCTCCTTGGTTATAAAGAAGGATGTTATCAAACTGATTCATGGTTCAGTTTTATTAGTTCTCCTGGCAAATTTGTTCACCACCATAATAGCAAGAAAGAGAACACTCACATGTTGAGAGCTTGCCTTTTTCAAGGAACTCTGATACTTTACACATACATATTTATACCGTTTATATTGATTCTGAAATTTAAGTGGTGCAATGTTAGAAGTGATTCCGTGGACATCACTGTTGGAATTGGTTAAGTGATTCTGCAGTATATAGGTTGTCCATGTGACTTGCCGGTGACGAAAGCAAGCTGAGTTTACAGGGAGATGACGTAGTGGGAAGTGTGAGAATTCAGGGCAATAGATGTTGGAGGGTAATAGACGTTGGACTGGGTTGTTGGGAAACTAGTTGAGTGTAGTAGTTCTCTTACTTTCTTCTCTACCTCCATTCTTGTGCCAATGCCTTGGTCGCCATTGGGGAATGCTGAGACCTGCTGAGATTTGGACTTAAGAACAGGTAGGTGAGCTAGACTCCAAGGAGGTAGCAGTTGGATTGTGTGTAGTCTGGGGTTAAAGGTGGGAAGCCTGGTGACCGATGGCATTGAAAATGTGTCTAGAAGACTTTGCCCCTACAGAAGATTGTTATTTTAGGAGTTTAAAGCTCACTGGCCAGGAATGGGGTGCAAAATCCATTAAATAGTAATAGAAAAAGCTGGGATCAGTTTCAGTTGAGGGAAACCACAGAAAACTTATCCTAAGATTACCCAAATCAGAAACATGTAACACTTAGCAGGCCATCCTTAAAGTAGAATTTTACAAATGTAATATGATATATAGCTTTAAAGAGCTAGGAGAATATCAAACGTTCCCATCACAGGGAAATAGTAAATGTCTGAGATGATAGACACGCTAATTGCCCTAATCTGATCATTATACTTTATACTTTTGGCAGCATCTCTGTGTACCCCATAAATATGTACACTTGTTATGTGTCAATTAAATATTTAAAAAAATTTAAAAGAAAAAATTAGTTAAATTTAGAAAGAACTGGCTTTCCTGGTACAGATATTTCATGATAATTAATTACAAATTTCCTCTGAATATTCATAAGATAGAGGCTAACTACTTTACATGAGACTTGACTAATTCTGGTTTACATAATTGTTTTAAAATAAACCAAAGATATCTACTTAAAACAGAAAAAAATAAATATGAATATTTTAATCCCTTGCTAAAATTTGAAGAAATACATGTTTGGGAAAACAAGAGTTTTAATTAATTTTATTTATAATCTTGTCTACATATTGTTGAGTTTTTAATGTTCTTTCACCTGGGGTTCTCTTGAATGGCTAGTCGTTTCTTGTGTTTGACGTTGCATTATTTCTTGTCATATTGAAACAATTGCAAAATTGAATTCGGCTACATTTTAAGCAGATTTTTACCTCAAGAAATAGCTTTTTTCTTCTGCCTGTGTCAAACCTTATCATGCTAATCTCAATAATGAATACCGAGTTGTGATTCTGTCTGTGAGGCAATCTGTTCACTGGATGGGCAGAGGAATCTTAATTTTTTTTTTTTCTTTCAGGTCTGGAAGGTTGTCACCATAGCAGACATAGACAATAACACAAAGGAGAAAGCAAGAAAAACAAAGCAAGTATTTCAACCTTTTCTTTCTGACTGCTTCTTTATATTTTAACATGTGGAATAGGCAATAGTTTTTGGTAACCTCTTTCATGACTAAGAATGAAGAATAGTAAAAGATAAGGTAAAATGTTTATATACACTGTACAGTGATCTCTGTCTCCTGGAAAAAAAAAAAAAAAAAAAAAAACCACTACCATCTGAAGTAATTTGGATAAACATTAAAAACCTAAAACTTTAGTTACTTAAGAATTCACATTGAGGAGAGAGAGGTGAGAGTATTATCATCACGTGATTTAATAATCACCAAGGCATGGTGATTCTAATTAATTAAGCTAATCAACTGCATATGTGTTGCTAACTATTGATAATGATATTTTTTTTATAATCTTACTTCCATGAGAAGAATAAAAGTTTTAATTGAACAACTATTTAAATAGTATTAGTTTTAGATGACTTTAAAAGTAAAGACATTTTGAGGAGATAAGTTTAATGACAATATTACTAAGGGTAGCTGATACTTAGAGAAAGATCTATGCAGTCTAATGGCTATGCTTGATTCTAATTAGGTAATTTTAATATTTAATTAAAATCCCAAATTTTAGTTCAATCTCTAAACAAGAGACATTGAGTATTAGGAATATCAAGCAAACATTGATACAGTATAAAGGTGTATGATGTAAATTAGATCATTATTTTGAGATAGAGACTTCATGACAGCTCTAATATATAATAACAACATAAAAATTCAAGACCAATGTATGATACAATAAGATTAGAAGCTATTATAGGAAGTGGGATATTTGGGGCATAAAGCATATCATTTTTATTTTTTGTTTTATATTTGGAAGGTAATACTCAAAGAGTAGGATATTACATTACACGCTTTCACCCTTGACCTCTGCGATTGCCCTGCTATTTCTCCTCTTGTGGCCACACTGGAATTTTTCCATTCCACTGTAGTTAGAAAGATCAGTTACAAATATAAATTCCTTTATTAAATTTCTGCTGAATTTCACTGCCTCTTTCCACTTTTCCATCCCTTCCACATTTTCAAAGTTCTCAAGCACTTTACATTGCTGTTTGGAAAAATTTCAAAATACTTATCATAACCTACATATCGATGATGAAATCTTTAGTTTCTGTCTTCACTTCACCCTTCTCCTTTTTGGGCTTTCTATCCTCTAATCACTCCAAGGAACTTCTGATTGTCCTCAGAAGCTTTACATACTCTTCCCTTTATATGGAAGCGTCTTTCACCCTCTTACCCAGTTAACTTCTGTTCATCCTCCCTGTCTGCCAAGGTTGCTCAGGGTACCTGTTAATGGAAGTACAAATTGCATTATTCATTTTCCTTCTGGACTTTAATATACTTTGAAATAATATATTTATTTGTGTGAATATGTAATATCTCTCTCATCTAATTGGAATGTTAGTATGCAAGTGCTCAGTACACTGTAATTAAATGATTAATGACACATGATGTTAAACTTTGCATTTAGATCATTGTAGTGAATCTAATTTGTAAAAAATATTTTATAGACATGCTCATTAATTTCACTGCTCTTTTAAGAAATAGAAATGATTGGCAGGTTGACTTTTTTCTTATACATGCTTTGAAACAAAAAGGCTTTTTGAAAGATTATATCTAATGAAATTTGTCAAAAATCTATTGCCATCTACCATAGAGTCAGTAAGACTAAAATATATTTTTACCCCTAAAGATAAACATATTATTAGGGATATAAATCTAATACTAAAAATATTATAAATTGTGCTCTTGCTTTTCTAGTTCTGGAAAGAATAAAAAATACATATTTTACAGAATAATTATAGTAGAATATATTTTCTTTATTATTTAAAATTTCAACAGTTAAAAATATTATATCTAAAAATTCCACCAAGTTAATACTTCATATTATTTTCTTTAGTGATTACTTTCTTGTTTTCTTTTTATTGTTCTTTTTATTAGCAAGTTCAGAACTTTGTAAACAAAAGTAGCAAGTTTTAGATATTCTTGCAAGGAAAATTGTTATCAGTCTGGAGATCATAGCCAATTTCCCTGCTGATATTTCTCCTACTTCTGGAGTAGGAGCTACCTTCTCCAAACTCCAAGGCTGGAGTAGTCCTGCATAGATACTAATCTAGATGCTAGGAACATTCTTATTTGAGCCAATTACTGCATCAATAATCTCAGAGCTCCATGACATATAACACAACCATAGAAAAGAGTGGAGCAGAGTTGGTCATAAACACAGTCCTCATTTTTCATTCTCATATTCCAGGCTAACATAGATTGGTCAAAATACATTTCTGAACTTAAGGCTGAAAAACTATAAAAAGTTTTCTTTTTATCCAAAGGTGGCTGGAAATTCTGCTAAGAGCCTGTATACAAGGTATAGGTCCTATTCTGTACTTATAAACAAGGACTTGAGGGATGCTATTTCAGAAGAATGCTTAAAATGAGTGTTAGGTGGTCAAGTACAGGCTTTAGTTTTTTATATTTATTTCTACTATTATAAATCACACAGAAATATTGCCAAAGTACCTATGCACTAACAATAACACATGGCAAACAAAGAAAACTTTAACTTCTTCCTACTTCAAAAATTAGTTCTAAAATTACTCTGTCTTTTTCTAATTGAGGATCCACCTTCAATTAGTCAAAATGCCAGTGAGTGTCTTCTCACAGCCCAGCTCCTAATTTAAATTGATAAATGTACCTTAAAACCAATTTCTGGAGGCATCTTCATCTCATCAACTCCTGAGTTTCACTATGGGCTCCCCAGATTCCTGCCTTTTACTCCTTAATTGGCAATCCAGCACTAGAAAATAGTATTGCTCATCTCTTTTCTATATGACCTTGGAGTCCAATTACTAACATTTCAGGGACCATGCTAAGTTTTCGCCAGCATCTGTCTATTACCTAAAAACAAGAATGATTTGTCCTGAAAATTGGTCTTGAAGTTGAAAGGCTGCTTGGCTGAGCATGAACATGATTCAGCTGTTCTGACTCTGCACCAACATCCATGAGGCAGATTTGTCCTTTATCTTGCTCTTGACTAAGTTTCTCATTTTGTAAACTGTAGTCAACTTTTTCTATCACACAGCATATCTAAGATATCAATGATTTCATCTCACTCACATGAATAAATATGACAGAAAACATGTTTATAATTCTCTGCTGCCACCTCTATGAATGCACATGGAATGTTTATAAATTTCACTTTGTTGAGCCTTTGCAAACTTAGATACAATAATAAGTATGCCAATGAGAATGCACCAGTTGTGTAGCTCAGATGCAGTTCAATGTTTCTGCATGCAAAAGAGATACAAATAAAGGCCAAGATAAAATCCTGGGGGAGCTTTCAAAAGGAGCCTGGGAGTTTAGAGGCCAAGTACAAGAATGAAGCAACCCAAGTAGTAGCTGAGAAGAGAAATTAAGAAACATATGTTGCTGATTTAATGTTAGGCTTTGCTTGATAAATCCCATTACCTCCAGCTTCCCTCTGTAACCTTCAGTAAACATCCATTTCCCATTTTTTATCTGATAGAATGAGTTTTCCTGGTTGAGGGAGGGAATGATGAGCTCCACAGCTATGCTTTCTATGGCCCAGATACAGATGGGTTTGCTGTGTGCTTACTTTATGTGCTTAACAGCTCTCAACCACATGGTTGTTTATTGCTAAAATCTGTTGATCTACAGTATCCCCCCTTTTTATATCTACCTAAAGTTCTCTCAACACCATTTTTTGGACATTTTGATCTGCAGAACAGGGCCAAGAGACCGGCATACATTCATCTGAAGTGCTTGACAAAATCCAGCCTCCTGGTCATCTGTCTTCAGACAGATAAAATCTTTTTGCAACTTCATATAAACAAAATGATCAATTCTCTTTTATGCAACTACCTGAAATTTAGAATACACACATATATATATTATTATTATGTTTACCCTACCACTGCCATTCCAAAACACTGGATACAAAACATAAACATGTAATCTGGATTCTATCTCCTCATTTTTCTCAAGGATTTCACTTCTCCATAGTCTTTCTGCTCCATTAAAGATTTCTCCCTTTCTATTTGTTTATTTTGACACCAAGGGGTAAGGGGGAGGAAGTATTCACCTCACATATTGAAATAAAAGCAAACTACTTCATTCTACAACCCTTCTGCTATCATCCTGTCTGACTGATCTTTGAAACCAAATTTCTTTTCTGTTGTCATCTTCCTTGCCTCTCATTCATTCCTCACCACATTCTATTAGGTCTTGTGCTCCCAGAAACCACAGAAACTTCCAAGTTGCCATATCCAAAGAATACTTCTATGTTCTAATTTTACTTGCCGTTGCAGTAGCAGCAAATCCAGATGCCCCACGTCTTCATTTATGAAGCTGTCTTTCCTTTGCTTTCATAACAACAGACTTGCCTTGTTTTCCTCCAGTTATTCTGGTCACTCTTTCCCAGCTCCCTTTGCTGGCTCTTCCTCATGTATATTACATCAAAAGTCTCTGACCGAGCTCCTCTTCTCTTCATTATCTGTTCTCTAGTTCTAGGAGACCTTATTAGGTTCAATGACTGAAAACAGTGACTGCACGCTGGTCTCTAACTGCATTGTATCGAACATCTGACTTCTTGAAACTCCAGATCCTATAGCCAACTCCTTGTTTTACCTCTCTATTTACATGACAATTGGACATCTCAAC
>NW_016107355.1:5119995-5126404 GCF_001604975.1 Cebus imitator | reverse complement strand
TATATATATATATATATATATATATATATATATATATACAATTCTTAGTTTCACGTCTCTCTAAACTTGTTTTTTTTAATTCTTCCATATATTATTAAATATTAGATCCAGTTGCTCAATGCCGAAAAGAATTCCTCTTTTCCCCCAAAACGCTACTAACCTCACTTGATATTGTCCCTTTCAACCATCCCTTGCCCCACCTTCAATCATTCCTCTGCCCCTACTCCCCACAACAATCTAGAAAACATATTGATTTTAACTCTAAAATATATTTCAAATTTGTTTGTGACCATCTCCTTCTAATTTAATTTTAACTACTACTAACATCTTTTTATCACTTGGACTTTCAAAATAGGCTTCTAATTTTTATTCTCACTTTTTTCAAACCATTCTATTCTTCAAAAGTAAAAATCATATCATATCACTCTTCTCATTACAACCCTTCTATGTCTTTCTGTTGTACTTAAAAGAAAATCAAACTCCTCACCTTGGTCTTCAAGACATTTGATCAAGGACCTAGGTTGTTCTGTTAATTGCTTTTAATGCCCCCTTTCTTCTATACTCAAGTACACTTTATTGTTTATTTTTTATTTTATTTTTAGTTTTGGATATGCACAGCTCTTTTTAGCTTTTGTAACTTTACTCTTCCTTTTCTGTCTGTATGAAATTTTTTCTATTGGGTTTTGGCAAGGCTCAGATTATTACTCCTTAATGAGGAGGTCTTCTTTAAGTAGAGAACATCCCTCCACTGCTTGCCCATGTTGTTTATTTCCTTTCCTATACTTAGTGCAGTTGGTAACTATCTTCCATATTCTCTATTAATCTACTTGCTTTTTCTCTCTTGTCATTGTCACAATTTATCCTTCCAAGAGAAGAGCCTTTATTCTTCTGCTCTCTGCTGAACTCCCAGAGTGCTTCATGCAATCTCAGTGTTAGTAGAACTTAATACATACATGTTGATATAGAAAGGAATCGATGAATGAATGGACAAGGACACCTTCTAATACCAAGTCTCTATAGCTTCTCATCAGCATGCTTGTACTTTTACAACCTGAAAATAAACACTATTAAGTATAGTCTAAGGCTTTCATGTCTTCTTTAGATATTTTATTGTAATTCAAGAAAGCACGTTGTTAGAAATGGCCCTCTGACATATGTGTTTTAATCTTTATCAAATTTATTTATATAGTCTGAATAAAACTCTATTTCTTTCTTTGTAGTTTATTTCCAAACAGATTTTAGATAAATTATATAAAATTAGATAAATTTTAGATAAATTATATATGAAACAGTACTATCTTACTAAACAAAAAGAAAAGGAGCAAGTCATTTTAAGTGTGCTAGTGTAATTCTAGGATAAATTTCCAGAAAATAAATTAGGTCTAAGATTATATGCTCCTTTTGATATTCAAGATAAAAATCATTCTCTGCACTGATGATGTCTTGCCATCATACTCTGAACAGTGTCCTAAAAACCAAGTAAAATTGCTCGCAATTTCTGTTAAGAAGAGTAGTTCAAAAAAAGTCAAAATCATTGTTCTGGTAGATATGTATTGACACTCAAATGGAAAATGTTGAAAATAGTGTGTTCACTAGGTTTACTCATTAACCTAGTTAGTATGATCATTGCACCTAACTTAACCAAATTTCTAATTGGGTTAGAATTTGGTTTATTTTTGTCAGTGGCATACGGGGGTTGGGGGGACAGTAGGAGATGTCCATTCTGGATTGGAGGAATAATTTAACACTGAATTGAAAATTCCTGCAGAAAGTAATAACAACAAACAGGTCGAATTCTAGTCAGTTTTATTATTACTGCTTAAATGCTTTACAAAAAAAGTAAAATAAAAAAACCTTCCTCATTTCACCAACCAAAGGCAGGCTGCTCTCAAGATACTTCCCTCCCCTTTCATTGCTAAGGCAGTTATTTGAATAAGATATTTCTCTCTATATATATCAATTTTGTAGTGTGTATACATATGTATAACATTTTATATGCATAAAATGTTATACATATATACATCTTATTAATTGTCTTGGTATCCAATTAGAGTTTTTCATATAATGCAAGCAAGAATTAATATATTTGAAATAATTACCACAAATCATTAATAATGCTAAGACTCTATTTTATTCAGAGTTAATAAGTCAAGAGGAAGGCTTGCTTTCCTGACTATGAAGAACAGGTGCACTGAGTATGTCTGAATGTATCATATATATTACATATCACACTTATATTTTACATTTTATAAAATATATATTTTGTATATTCACGCCATATTATATACATGGGTAAAACCTTGCTTTTTAAATTTAACAATATATTTTAGAATATTCTATAGTACATAGAGAGCTTCCTCATTTTTTATTAGCTACATATTACTTTATTCTATTTATGTTCTGTAATTTAGTTTATATAACTAGTTGCCAATTGGTGAAATATGATAATTTCCAGTCTCTTTAATTATAAAAATACTTCAATGAATAGTCCTTTGTGCAAGTCATATTAAGTGTGCTAGTGTAATTCTAGGATAAATTTCCAGAAAACAGATTAGGTCTAAGGTTATATGCTCCTTTTGAAATTCAAGATAAAAATCTAATTTTATAGTGCAAGTAGAAATTTTAAATTTTCGACCCTGACTTTTACATCCCAATTTTCAAATATTTTATGACAGGGGAATTCTAGAGATTTAGTATAGTATATTAAGTTGTTCATTTAACAAGCTCTGGAGGTGCTTTTCAAATTTTCTTTTCTTTCTTGCATGTATTCCTAAGCCCTAATTGACATTGAGAGTAATTTTTTTTCTTTATCCATTGTTTTTGTAGCAAGAATGTAAGCCAGGAACATACAGCAGATCCTTTAATGATAAAATAAAATAAAACATATTTTTAGCAGCAGACTGTATGAAAAGCAGTAGTTCTCAATTGCACTTGTATATTGTAACCTGTTGGGCTTTTAAAGCTTATACTTTTTTTGAATTTCTGCTGTAGGGAGTTAGCAGATGGGCCTCATCCACTGTCTTCTTTTGTGTAGCATATGTTATTCTTACACATATTCTTATTTGGTAATGATCGATCTTAAATATACGAGAGTTTGAATAACACTATTACATAAATCTTCATTTCAGTTCTTAGGCAATGATCTCACTTTTAAATTGTCATCTGCCATACACAACCTTAACGAAGTAATTGAAGGCCTAGTTAAATAACTTAGGGGACACCAAAACCATGTAATGTATGTGCTAGGCCACTGTAACTGTAATTGACATCTGACACAGTTACTGGTATCACACACAATGTGCCAGGTATTATTCAAAATTTCAAATTTTAGAAGTAACATTAACTTATTTTCTGACATGTAGTCTCATATATATTATGTTGTAACACAGTGCCACATTAGTTTCCTAGTGACTATAATTAAACGATGCTACTTCCTAAGATTCTGCCTTATGTATAATTAATAAGTCAACACATGAGCTTACCTTCTTCACTATGAAGGACAGATTAGAATAGAATATCATATGCAAAGGGATTGAGGGATTCCTAAAATTTGTGTCAGTTTAGTTGATAATAGGCAATAAAGCCCCAGGGCAAAGACGCTATAATAATTTCTAGCAAAGATCACCAGCAAACTGAAAGTTAAGGCAATTTATAACACAAATGTCTTTTTTTTAAAAGACAGTAAACAAAGAAGAAAATCAAGCCATAAATTTTCAGCGAACCTAATTCAAACATTAAATTTTGTGTTGCTTCATGAGAAAGTACTTTGACTTTTGAAAATAGACTTGTATTCAATGGTTACTTTATATTATCAATATATATTAAAAATAAATTTCCAAGATAGAATTAACACTGATAAAATGTTTCCTATATAACGTAATAAAATGCTAACACTAGAAAACAAAGAGCAGCTTCCAAAGCTACTTTATCTTTCTCTGAAAAGAACTGCTCAATACCCTTGTCTTTAATCTCTAACTCACATTGCCAGAGGGATAGACTTAATAGTTTGTTTTGAGTGGCACATCTTACAAGAAGTTAAGATACTTGAATCACTCTCCGTGCTTGTGGATAAGAACATTGACCATTTAGCCCCTAAGGTTGGCACTTTATGCATGAAGTGATGGGGAGACACTCAAGATACTTTTCTCCAGATCTTTAGTCTTATTAGCTGCTACACCCTTCATGATATCAACTTAAATGCTGTTAACACTGACAGAATGTTCAGTTTTGAGAATTAAACATATGAATGCTATGCTAATAATATATTCTTGGCATTGAATAAGCCAATACATTTCTACGGTTCCAAAGTATTACTTCAGCTTTGTTATGTTTCAAGCATCATTTTGCTTTACTTGAATTTTCTTGGGCACATGATCTCTCTATGTTTTACAAATACAATAGAATATTTGAATATCAGTTGGAGATATGTATAAATAAGACGGCTATATTAATCATATGCCATTGAGCGTGCAAAAGTACCTTGGTTTTGGGAATAAATTTTAAATCACAATATGTCCAGTTTTAATCATTATATTTTCTTACATGTTTTTACTTTAAATCATGTTAGTGGGGTTTTCATAGATATTAGTACAATCACAAAACAAGAGCCAAGTGAGAACTTAGACTACATATATTGAAATATTCTGATATGGTAGTATTGGGAACTTGATATAAGCTGGAATAAAAATCATGAATAAAATACTCTTGGTTTTTGACAAAAATAACTTGGTTTTCTGTTCCTTGTCATCTCTATCTTTTTCCAACTTTGTTCTTTTAAGAAAGCATTTTGTTTCTACAAACGTAATAATTAATTTTAAATATTTATATGTTCAATAGCATGAAATTCATTTATTATGTCCATGGCAATAATATGGATGTTTGTGAATAAAAAGTACACACACAAATGCTGTTGCTGTTTTTTTTTTTTTTTCCTTTTTTACATGGAGCCTTTCTCTGTCACCCAGGCTGGAGTGTGGAGTGCAGTGGCACAATCTTGGCTCAACTGCACCCTCCATCCCCCAGGTTTAAGCAAATCACCTGCCTTAGCCTCCCAAGTAGCTAGGACTACAGGTATGTGCAACATGCCCAGCAAGTTTTTGTATTTTCAGTAGAGATGGTGTTTCACCATGTTGGTCAGCTGGTCTTGAACTCCTGACCTCAAGTGATCCACCCTCCTCAGCCTCCCAAAGTGCTGGGATTACAAGCATGAGGCACCATGGGCGGCATAAACATTGTATATTCAGTGAATTTTCTAAAATGGGTTTTGTGCCCAAATCCTTGGGAATTCGTAATAAATATCCACTAGTGTTCACTTTTCAGGATAGTACAGTGTTAGAAAAAAAATTATATTTCTTCAACATAGATTATCCAACAAATAGCTATTGAGGCGCTAAGCAAAACTCCTGTATGAGATAGTAATTGATGGCAACAATATATCTAAGGAACTTCTTAGCAAAGATAATAATCATAATAATTTTATACTGTTTAAAAATGTATAAAGTGCATTCACCTGTATTACTTATTTGAATTGTTACATGTCCTGAAAAATGCCTTTTCCTGTTTCAATTTGCCTCCAGTTTAACTGCGGACAGGGAAGGAGTCCGTATTAGGATTTGGAAGATTTCATTTCCAAGCCTGGTTCTTCCACTTGGTGGAGGGATCAGGTAGAGTTTAACTTTTCTGTAAGCTTGTAACCTGACTTCTAAGGTAAAGATCTAGATGACTTCCATTCTCCTTTCTTGTTGTATAATGTCCTGATTTCTTAAAGACTAATTATTCTGT
Organism: Cebus imitator; assembly: GCF_001604975.1. Taxonomy (NCBI): domain Eukaryota; kingdom Metazoa; phylum Chordata; class Mammalia; order Primates; family Cebidae; genus Cebus; species Cebus imitator. The sequence continues at coordinate 5,120,623 of NW_016107355.1, read as the reverse complement.
TTTGAGATAAAAGACTATTCATCTCCTGATGGCATCCTTTAGTAATTTGTATTATTCATTAGAATCTTTACATCTTCTAGAGCAGAGATTGACAAGCTTTTTGTAAGGGGCTGGATGGTAAACATTTTCTGCTTTGGGGGTGGTATAGAATTTGTCACAACTGCCAATTCTGCTGTTATACCAGGAAAGCAGCTGTAGATAGTAAATAGATGAGTGTGGTTGTATTCCAATTAAACATTATCTACAAAACTAAATAAATGAAAAAATAAAACAAAAAACAAAACAAAGAGGTAGATGGCCTCTCTGTTTTGCAGGAACAGAATAACAATAGAAAATAACTTTCCAGGACATTCTTTAGAAGTGAAGATTGGATGAAGGATAGGGAGAAGATAGTGATGAAGTCAAACTTTGGATACCACTACATATTCTAGTCACTGAATTTTGTGAAATTAGTTAACTTATTTACTAATATTTGCGAAGCTTTAAAAATTACAGGTTTGTATTCAAATATTATGACATAAGTTGTGTATAAATTTTATATAACATGTTAATGTCGAGTTAGCAGATTTCAGGATAGCCACATTTTTTCCCTCCAAGTATCTTCTTTCTTTTCTTTCTTTCTTTCTCT
>NW_016107355.1:5071775-5119545 GCF_001604975.1 Cebus imitator | reverse complement strand
TTTCTTTCCCTTCCTCCCTCCCTTCCTCCCTCCCTCCCTCCCTCCCTCCCTACCTCCCTTCCTTTCTTCCTTCCTTCCTTCCCTCCCTCCCTCTTTCCTTCCTTCCTTCCTTCCTTCCTTCCTTCCTTCCTTCCTTCCTTCCTTCCTTCCTTCCTTCTTTCTTTTTCTTCTCAGTATATATGCATAAAACATGGAGGGTGCTGTGTTGTGTCTCCAGCTGTGTGGAGGTCGGCAGGTCCTAAAGGAGAGTGTGGGCAGGGGTGGCAGAGGACAGACAGGTTTTTGACAATGTAATTGTCACTGCATTCCTTCTACTTCCTTTTGCTTCCACCACCATCATTAGTTTCTTTGAAATCTCGGCATGTAGTCAGCTTTGGGGATCATGACTGCTGTCTAGGATTTCAATGTGGAAAGAAAGGGGCAGCCTGAGCAGATGAGCCACCTAGGCCTGCAGGTGTTGACAAGCTCTGTCACCTGTAACATTTTTGGCACAATAACGTTAAATACCAGTTTCAAAATAATAATGAGGATACTAAGAATATATGATTACATAGATGTTTATAATCTGCCTCTTTCTATGTGCATAGAAAGAAGACAGAGTGTAATGTGCATAGCTTTCTGCTGACTTTTGACAATTAAAATGAAAATTTTTGGTCGGGCGCGGTGGCTCAAGCCTGTAATTCCAGCACTTTGGGAGGCCGAGACGGCTGGATCACAAGGTCAAGAGATCAAGACCATCCTTGTCAACATGGTGAAACCTCGTCTCTACTAAAAATACAAAAATTAGCTGGGCATGGTGGTGCGTGCCTGTAATCCCAGCTACTTAGGAGGCTGAGGCAGGAGAATTGCTTGAACCCAGGAGGCGGAGGTTGCAGTGAACCGAGATTGCGCCATTGCACCCCAGCCTGGGTAACAAGAGCGAAACTCCGTCTCAAAAAAAAACCAAAAAACAAAAAACAAAAAAGCAAAAAACTAGCCCCAGCTACGCGGGACATTGAGGCGGAAGAATAGCTTGAACTCAGGAGGTGGAGGTTGCAGTGAGCCGAGATTGCACCACTGCACTCCAGCCGGGCGACAGAGCAAGACTCTGTCTCAAAAAAAAAAAAAAGAAAATATTTATAAGTACACATTTTTTTTTCAGAGCTGTTGTTGCTTGTTTAAACTTTTATAAAATAATTATTCTACTTTTTTATAGATGGGGTCTTGCTATGTTTGGCTGGCTGCTGCCTCAGCCTCCCAAGATGCTGGGATTGCAGTTGAACGCAACTGCATAGTTTGTTGTTGTTGTTGTTTCTTTGTAGTTCACTAATAGATACAATCCTGTCCATATGTGTAACTAAAATATGTGTGATTTTCTGAAGCAAATTAAAGTTACATAGTTTAGGACTCAACTCATATTTATTTTTCGTCTGATGCACCTTAACATCAATGATTCAATAAGTTACTTTTTCTGAATTATGAAGAATTTCATTTTTATCAATCAGCTTTCTTCAATGTTTGATATTGTGCTTTTTATCTATGTGCTCTTTTCAGAATTTACTAATCTCTGCAGATTGTAACTAACAAAACCTTTGCACTACTAGACTTATTGAGTCCATTAAAAAATAGTACTCGTAAAATTCTGGTAATAGTTTTGTAAGTGGTCCCTGTGTTTAAAAACAAAACAAATGTAAAACCTTTTGTGGTGTTATATTTTCCCTGCTACAATGTATTGCTTATTTCTCTGGAAAGCTTGTTAGGAATGTCTGGAGACAAATTAAAAATTTGCTCACAAAATGATGGAACTTGTTTTAGGAGTCTTGATAAAATCACATTAAATATAAAGATATATTTTATCAGATTTTGTGTTTTGTTTTTACAGAGATTAACTAAAACCCTGGGCAGTGTCAAAGATTGTTGCAGCTGTATGTTTTTGGATACCAAATTCTAAATAAAAAGTTTATTTCTAATAAATGTTACATTAATTTTAGAAAGTTGAATGTCAATTTCTATATTTTATCTTTCTTATACAAGACTTTAAACACACACAGTTTGGAATCCAAAATATACAGCTCTGCTACAGAGAGGAGCTGTGTCATAGCTGTATATTTTTTGGCCAATATGTTAAAATAATATTTCATGAAATGAACATAGGGGTGCAGAATTTTACGATTACAACATTGTTACTTTTTTTTTTTTTCTTTTCTTCAGATGAAGTCTCACTTTGTCGCTCAGGCTGGAGTGCAGTGGCACGATCTCGGCTTACTACAACCTCCTCCTCCCATGTTCAGGTGGTTCTCCTGCCTCAGCCTCTCCAGTAGCTGGGATTACAGGTGCCCATCACCACGTCCAGCTAATTTTTGTGTTAGTAGAGAGGCGGTTTCACCATGTTGGCCATGCTGGTCTCAAACTCCTGACCTCAAGTAATCCACCTGCCTTGGCATCTCAAAGTGCTGGGATTACAGGTGTGAGCCACTGCTCATGGCCTGTTATTTTCAGTAAAGCCATTTTCATAGCTTCGGCTTTAAAGCAGCAAATGTTTCCCTTAAAAATATATTACTAGAATAACCATAAATTATAAGGACGTTTGATCTGTACAGTTTTCCATACAGTTATTTCTATAAAGCATCTTCTAAGTTTCTGATTAGAAAAATATTTTTGGAAGTATTTTTTAAATATATAAGAAAAGCTGTACTTAATATTGGTATTATTTTTTCTGAAGATTACAATAAATTATTTCAAATATATTTTGACAACTTTAATTAATGATATATTAAGACTTTTAATCAGTATAGATCTTTTAAAATTTTTATTCTCATGAAGAACCATTAAATGTAAATTGTTAGGGCACTTAAACATAAGTCATGTAAATCACATTAAAGTTGCTACTTAGTCCCTGATTTATTTTGAACACCACTAAATCTTATTAACATTCCAGTTATATAGTTTTAATATTAATTATTATGGATATTTGTGAGATATCCTGTCAACATAAAGTCATTAGCAATAAATAGCACACGAATATGTTATACCAAATATTTATTTGATTGTATGTGTCTAATGTATGAGAAAGATAAAATATAGAAATTGACATTCAGCTTTCTAAAAATTAATGTAACATTTATTAGAAATAAACTTTTTATTTAGGATTTGGTATCCAAAGATAAGTGTGATATGGCTTCAGGGGCAATTTGGAAAAAATCAATCATGTAATTACAGGGATCATTTTCCATTTTATCATTTTGAGGTTTACCTGTATTATTTATAGGATATATTTAACGTGCATGATTTATTACATGATTGTACAGATTACATTTAACAAGGCAATAAAATCATACAATTCAACACTAAGGTTACCTTCACATGAACAGTGTTGCTGAACAAGTTGTTTTTGAAAAATGAGTGTTTTGCATCTCTTATTTGCACCAATAGAATTATTTATATTTCTGTAATAAATTCAATAAGGAGACTCAAAACAGCATTTTTTGAATACAGTATGTTTTGAAAGAGTTTAAATAGTAAAAATAGGCTGTGCTCTCTTTCAACTACATGAGTGCCAATGCTCTTCTTTGAAAGATTTCTTGATATTACTGAACTGCAACAAACTAAGAGGATTGTGTCTGAATATGCTCTGGACTAGAGCTTTTTCAATTTTATTCCTTTTGATAACTGCTTTTACCCAGTTTTTTAAAATTTCTCTACATATATGTAACAAAAGAAGAAAACACAAATTGCTTCATTAAAATCCAGCTGAAAGCTCCATTATTGTCCCCATTTTATGCATCTGTTTCGTATGCTCCTTCTTTATGGAATGCCTTCTCCAGTGTCTTCCCAGTTCCATTTCTCACCTCTTCCATTCTGTGCTCTTTTGGCTACTACATCATGCATTTGAATTGCTTGGAAATGTCATTAACAATTTTTGTCTGCATTATTAATTTTGGTCTCATATTTTTACAGTCTTTGACACATAATTGGCTTTAAAAGATGTTTATTGAATCAACTGAACTATTTCTAGTGCACAGACTCCAGAATAGATGATAAGCTTTGTAAAGAAGGGGACAGGTTTAATTCTATTTTTACATCCCTCATAATACTTCTAATTGCTAATTTCAAACCTGCTTTTTAATTCTCATTTTATTTGCTGCTCTGCAGTGTTGGAGAATTTTAAAACATCCTATAGTTCATAGTATTCTTTGATCTCCTGGATTTGACCATATTGTTTTCTAGGCTATTTTGTTCACATTTTCCAAGAAGTATTTTAAGTTTTGGTATTCTTAATGTTTCCAATTTATTTTTTAAAATATATATATTTTATTGCATTTTAGGTTCTGGGGTACATGTAAAGAACATGCAGGATTGTTGCATAGGTACATACATGGCAATGTGGTTTGCTGCCTCCATCACCATCACCTGTTTCTGGCATTTCTCCCCATGTTATCCCTCCTCAACTCCCTACCCCCCACTGTCCCTCCCCTAGTGTCCCCCTCCACAGACCCCACTTGTTCTGTTTTCTTTCTGTACATTTTTTTTTCTGGCCAATCTTACCTGCTTTTATTATTTAACTCATCATCTTTCCCCTGATGAGAATAATAATGAGTAACATTTTAAAAATGCTTTTATGGATCTAGGAAATTTATTTGCATTATTTCATCACATTCTTTCCAGACCTAATTTTATAGATTATCTTATTCTTTCCATATCGCAAATTACAAAAAAATTAGAAGTTGTGTTACTCACTCAGAGTCATATAGGTAATTGTGCTGAAGTCAGGTTGTAAATACTGATTACCATGTTGTAGATACTGAGCTTCTAGCCAGTACCTTAGTGTACTGTCATACAAATCAAACTCAGCTCTTGAAAATAAACATGTTTACAGTTTCATTACGTTTCCTGGTCATTCAGTGTTTGCATCATCCATTCAGTTATCCAGGCTAGAAACCACAAAAGAATCCTATTAAATTTTCTCACCCTCTATAAGCAAACAGTCTTTATATCTTCTCAGGTCCTAATTCAGAAATATCACGGAGCTGACGTCGCTTCCTATTCTGAATCCAAACTGTCATTGTCTTTCTTCACTAACTATTGTAATTCAGGCATACCTCAGAGGTATTGCCGGTTCCGTTTCAGAACACTGCAATACAGCAAATCCCAAAATCAAGAGAATCTACCAAATGTTTGTGTTTCCCAGTGTATATAAAAGTTTTGCTTACACTACACTGTAGTCTATTAAGAGTGTAATAGTATTATGTCTAAAAAAACAAACTTTAATTAAAAATGCTCTATTACTAAAACATCTTAACAATTATATGAGCTTTTTGTGTGTTGTAATCTTCTTGCTAATGGAGGTTGCTGTGATGTTGATGACTGCTCACTGATCATGGTGGTGTTTGCTAAAGGTTGGAGTGCCTGTGGCAACTTCTTAAAATAAGACAACAATGAAGTTTTCCTTATTGGTTGACTCTTCCTTTCATTAGAGGTTTCTTCGTAGTGTGTGATGTGTGATAGGAATTTGCCCATAAAACTGCTTTCAAATTGAACTCAATCCTCTTAAACCCTATTGCTGCTTTAATGACTAAGTTTATAAAATATTCCAGATTTTTGTTGTCATTTCAACAAGGTTCACAGCATCCTTGTTGTGAGTACATTCCACCTCAAGAAGTCACTTTATTTGCTTATCCATATGAAGCAACTCCTCATTTGTTCATTTTGTCATGAGATTACAGCAGTTCAGTCGCATCTTCAGGCTCCACTTCTAATTCTAGTTCTGCTATTTTCACCACACCTGCATTTCCTTCTGCCTTTGAAGTCTTGAACCCCTCAAAGTCATCTATGAAGATTAGAATTAACTTTTTTCCAAATATTGTTAATGTTGACATTTGACATCCTCCATGAATCATGTACGTTCTTAGTGACATCTAAAATGGTAATGTTTTTAGTTTTTTAACTTACTTTGCCCAGATCCAGCAGAAAAATCACTGTCAATGGTAGCTACAGCCGTATGCAAAATGTGTTTCTTAAATATTAAGAATTGAAAGCCAAAATGACTTCTTGAGCTACAGAATGGATACTGTATTATCAGTAATGGAAAAGCATTCCTTTCCCTGTACATCTCCATCAGAGTTTCTGGGTGACCTGTGGTACTGTCTGTAAATAATAATATTTTGAAAGAAATATTTTCTTCTGAGCAGTATGTCTCAACAGTGTACTTAAAATATTCAGTAAGCCATGTTGTAAACAAATGTTCTGTCATCCAGGCTTTGTTCCATTTATAAAACACAAGCAGAGTAGATTTGGCAGAATTCTTAAGGGCTCCAAGGTTTTTGAAATGGCAAATGAGCATTGGCTTCAACTTAAACCCACAAGCTGCATTAGCCCCTCATAAGACAGTTAGTTTGTCCTTTCAAGATTTGAAGCCAGGCATTGACGATTCCTTCCTAGCTATGAAAGTCCCAGATGGCATCTTCTCCAATATAAAACTATTTCATCCATATTTTAAAAAGTCAGTTCTTTAAGGTCACCATCTTCATGAATAAATGTAGTTAAATCTTGTAGATAACTTGCTGAAGCTTCTACATCAGCACTTGCCATTTTCCCTCATGCTTTTATGTTACGGATACATCTTCTTTCCTTAACCTCATGAGCTAACATCTTCTAGCTTCAGATTTTCTTCTGTAGCTTCCTCACCTCTCTCAGCCTTCATAAAATTGAAGAGAATTGAGAACTTACTCTAACTCAGCTTTGACTTAAGGGCATGGTGTGGCTGATATGATCTTCTACTCACACCACTAAAGCTTTCTCCATGTCAGTAATAAAACTTTTTCATACTCTTATCATTCATGTGTTCACTGAAGTAGCGCTTATAATTTTCTTCAAAACTTGTCCTTTTCAATCAGAACTTGGCTGTTTGCTGCGACAGGTGTAGTTTTCCAGCTCTCTCAGCTTCCAACATACCTTCTTCGCTAAGCTTAATCATTTCTAGCTTTTCAAGTCAGAGAAATGCAACACTTTCTTTCACTGGAACACTTGGAGGCCATTGCAGAGATATTCATTGGACTAATTTTGGTATTGTTGTGTCTCAGAGTACAGGGAGGCCTGAGAAAAAAGACAGATGGGAGAACGGTCAGTCTGCAGAGCAGTCAGAGTGCGCAATATTTATCCATTAAGTTTGTCTTATGTGGGTGTGTTGTATGGCACCTCCCCAAAATTACAATAGTAATACCAAAGATCACGGATCAGAGATCAGCACAACAGCTACTATAATAATAATGAAGTTTGAAAAAATGTGAGAACTGCAAACATGACGTGATACACAGCTATGAAATGAACATATGCTGTTAAAAGAAAATGGCACCTTGCTTGAGTTGCTCAACATAAGGTTGCCACAAACCTTCATTTTGTAAGAAACTGTAATAACTGCAAAACATAATCAAGTGAAATACAATAAAATAAGATGTTTTTTCCTCAAATTCACCCTGAATTGTGCAATAAAAGCAATTTTGGAAATTATAGGTTTGAATTTACTTTTTATAAAAAGCTTCATTGATTTTTCTCTTATTTACATAATAAAGCCCAAACATTTAATAAAAATGTACAAAGCTTAAATCACCCCTACTGACTTCTCTCTTATAACTTTCTTCCCATGTCACCTTCAGGAACTATATTCTTGACCCCAAGAATTTTAACACTGTAACGAGTATGCCATGCTTTCCTGTTCCTCTGGGCCTTTGTTCTTGTTGTTCTCACTGCCTAAAATTTTATTTCCTTCTTTCAACCCAGTGGAATTCACCTATCCTTCAAGGCATAGCTTAAATTGCATCTTCTCTCTGAGATCTTTATGTTACCAACTCCCACTCTTCCATCTTGGCAGAATCCATTACTCCTTCCTTAGGGCTCCAAAAAAGTCTTTGTATTAATCCTTACTATACAGCTTATTACAATATATTTCATTTTAGGTTTGTGCGCCGAGGCATGGTTGTATTCTCTCTTGACATTTCAGAAGGTTCAGTATAATCAGTTTTATGTTTTAACTTGAATATGAATACAAAAAAGGTCAATATAAGGAAGGAACAAAAATGTTTTCCACATACTGCACAAAAATGTATGAAATTTGTTTTCCTTTGTCTTTTATTTTCTTATGCTATGCTTAAGCTTAGCCAATTTGGGAATATTATTGTAATGGTAAGATATAACAAGCAATTGGAATGAAATAAATACAAACTTTCATCTAACTTTTTCTCTGAATGCTTGCATTTGGTCACTTGTTAATAACAACTAAAGATGAAAATTTAATTCATTAGAATTTCCCAACTCTCTTAGCACAAATAAAGGTGATTTTATTATTCCCATAGTGTCTATGATATAGACAATTTCACACCTATTCCCCTTTGTAATTTTTATTATGAGTTGTACACATGTCAGTTTAGTTAATGATTGTCACTAAGAGCTTCTTTGCTTTAGATTTAAAATTTATTTGATGACTATCATTCAGGAGTTTATCAAGCACAACTATGAGAAGAAGTTTGAGATCATTTAAAGAATAAGGACTTTGAATTAAAACAGACCTAGCATCTAATTTAAGTTCCACTACGTAATTGATTAGAGGCATACACTAAATCTTTCTGAATTTCAGTTTTGGCTTCTCTAATATGGAGTAAGAATGACTATTTGGAAAGCTGTTTTGAGCTTTAAAACTCTTGTATATAAAGTTCCTACCCTAAAGCAGTAAGCACTCCATAATTGGCAGTTATTATTACTACTCATATTCCTATAGGAAATAGATGGTTCCTGGAATCTTTCTAAAATTTTTTTCATTATCTACAATGTCATCATGAATCAGGCAGTGTCATGGTTATGGTAGGCTTGTCTTTAGTGTTTGATTGAATTATGTGTGCTGTGTCAGAATGGAAGTTACATGATGAATGTATGAGTAGAAATCTATCCTATGCTGTTGATTTACGTGTGTTCTCTTTGAATTGTGAAAGCAGCCTTACTAGCAGACTTAGCGTTTGAGTCACTTTCCCCTTCTGGTTCTCAGCTGAAGAAAGATTGAATCTTAGAATGACAATACCTAATTATTTTAAAAAATCGATAGAATTGAGAGGTTATTCCTTACTTCAAATCTTCTACATTAAGTGTTTGCTTTGAAATTGGCTTCAGAATATCCTTGAAATACTTTCTTGAACACTTTTATGCATCATCACATTTCATCTTGTTTTTTGAAAAACTGAAGCGGCTATTCTTTGTGTTCTAATGGCTGTAAAGAAGAATGCTTATAGTTCTTAATGTTTGTAGTAGTCACCTAGTAATACAAGAGCAGGTATTCCATATATGATAACACACTCAAACAAAAGAAAAACAGTTAAACTTCATATTTAAGTTGTTCAAGTTACATATTAAGGAGTGAATAAAGAAGCTAGTGGGAGCTATTTATGACGGAGATCAGCACTGGAGCAAAGCCTCCCCACTGTCTGAGAATATGAGATGCAGTGGTGAGAATAATCTACAAGGTTAACTCACATCAGGTGTATGCTACTGTGGAAGTAAAAGAATGAGATTAAATTAAAATACATCATTGAAAGAGAGGAGATCCAAGAACTAACTGACAAGGATAGCTAAAGGATCATCTAGGAAGATTCTAATACCATAAAAACCAATGAAAATATTAGTGAAGGAAAGGACTTCCTTAAGTAACTGAAATTATTGAGAAATGAGAGTGTTTGCCTTAGATGCTCATAGATAACTGGGACAACAATGGGTTGACTAAATGAGATTTAAATAAGATCAAAAGCGGAGCTCTTAATTTCCTCCTTATCACCAAATTATTTTATCCTGCGAAAATATAGTGCTTTCAAAGTATATCCTTTTACTCCATTGCTGCTGTTGTTTTTCTCATAGAAAATAGCTTTTTCTCATAGAAGAGAGCTTTTCTACTGTTAATGTTTAGCTTTAATTCCCTTTCCATTCTAGGCTGCTCCCTGATGTTGCCATGCAAACAGGACAAAATTTCTTATTGCCTTTCTAGTCTCGCTTTAATCCTACTTTCGCTCCCTTTCTTTGCATCTACTGGAAATATCATTTTCAAAATATTGATAGTTTTAAAATTCAAACCTTATAAGCAAATAGACAAAATTTGGTTATCTAATCCAATAAGTTTGGGGAAATATGGGCTAAAATAGATATTAACTTCTCAGAGCCTTTAATAAGCTGATGGCTTTGTGTAAGAGAGGTATATTACATTTTGTTTCTCCAATGCTTTTCTCATGTCTCATCTTGAAGAATCAGTGTTTCTCAATGGAAATTCTGGTATATTCTGAACTGAAGCTATGTAGACTTCATTCGCTCTGTGTTTTGGCTTGGAACTACATGAATAATTATAATATCCAACACTTACAAAGCACTTTGTATATATTAGCCTATTTAACTCTCATCACAATCCAATCCTATAACATGAGTATGATTAATAATTACTATTTTAGAGATGAACAAACTGAGAGACAGATAAATTAATTAACTTACCCAAGGTTACATAGCTGGTAGGCGGTAGAACCAGATAGAATTATGATCCTGGTAGTTTACCTTCACTGTCTGTGCTCAATAAAATTAGATGAAGATTTAGGAGTTCAACTATTGTGGAGTGAGGATAGAAAATGATGACCAGAAAACCATAAGATTAGCTACAGACAAAGAATATACCTGCTATGTATTTCTGAAGATAAGTCAAATGACCATTAGAGGACTACTTTCACAGCAACTTCTGTTTGGGCTGGTAAAATATGGACACGACCACCTAGTGATCGCTGCCTGACGTGCTTTGATATGCAGGGTTAAACGTCCAGAGACCTGATCAAAAAATATCTCTATAGTGGTTCTATCCCATGTATAGGGAAATATCCCAGAAATAGTAGAGATAAAGCAGAGTTACGTGTAGGCTTTTATGTGATGTGAGCAGTTGCAATCTCCATATTTAACACTAAAACAGAACGTGTTTGTGCATCTGTGTGGGCACACGTGTGTGTGCTTGTATTTGTGTGTGTGTGTTATTTTGTTGTATTTTTAATGCATATTTGACTAACTGTATATTTTTGTGTTTGCTGTATTTGAAAAAGCAACCATAGCATTTAACCTTTTGTGAGCTGATGTCTTTAAATATAATTGGTTTTAGTCAGACAAGCACACATCTTTTGTTTTAAATAGGCTGACAGTAAGCTGAAACGTTACATTAAAGGTCCATAGACTCTTCTACAAACAGCCGAAGCTAAATGCAAAAGTGTTTGTCTGTAAACAATTTTACTAAACTTTTTGCATGTATGGACATTTTTCTAAGGGAGATTCTATATTATTCATTAGACAACAGATTCTTTATTCCTGAATCTTCCTGAGACAGTACATTTTTTTTCAAAGCTATGCATTTACCTGTGTGTATGTGTGTGTGTGTGTGTGTGTGTGTGTCTGTGTCTGTGTGTGTAATATGTCGCTCTGACGCATCAGGGCCACTTAAGATTTTGATATACAACATTTTAGATGAGAGTAGACATTTTGATTGAGTGTCTTCTTGTTTTCTGAAATGTTCTGCTGTCTGCAGTTCATTCTGCATTGTGTAATTTGAGACAGTTTGAAATTAACTTTGCTACATAAATCACAGTCCACGGCATTTTTGTTGAATTGGATCAAATAGAATTGGTGGATAAATTGGTTACAGTTATAAACTATTTACTCACAAACTTCTCATTTGGATCTTAACTATAAACTTTCTTTTTTTTTTTTATTGGTAATTAAATAGGGAGAAGAGGCACTAAAATGAAAAGAGATCCTCCTACCAAGTCTCCGGAGTAGCTGGTACTATAGGTATACACCACCATGCCTGGTTAGCTTTAAAAAACAACATGTAAAGACGGGGTCTCACTATGTTGCTGGCTTGGTCTGGAACTCCTGGGCTCAAACTATCCCCCTGCATCAGCCTCCCAAAGTGTTGGAATTATAGGCAGGAACCATCATGCCTGACCCCATTTTGTTTTTGAATAAGAAATTATTTGGTTTCAGATTAAAATGTAAGAGACGAGTGGATGAAATTTTCATTTAACATTTAGGCCTCTCAAACAACCATTAGTATCCATTACATATATATTTTGTACACCAGTGATTTTGTTGTTCTTCAGTATTTCCTTAAGTACACTTAGTATCAATCCTATCAATTAAATGCTATCATCAGAGGTTTTCCTATTGTTTTGAAGATAATTTCAATAACTTTGGTGGTATGAATAAAATAATGCTAAAACCATTAACAATTACTTTTTCAGGTATTTTAATATTTGTCTATAATCATTTGGAAACTTACTTTTAAAACATTTTGACTAACATGTTAAAGATTACAAAGTCTCAGTTCAAATCATGTTTCTCATTTGTTGCTCAATCAAGATTTTGGAAAATAAAAATGTTTGCCCTATTTATAGGTTTTATAATTAGTAATGTTAAACAAATTCCACTGCTAGAAATTTTTAAAAATAATTGTTACACAAAGGCTAAATCCAAGTATTGACTAAATTTGCACCTGTGTTATATTGAAATGTACTAAAAATATAACTTGAATTTTTCAGTGCTCAGCAGTGTAAGTTCAGTAAGATTTATTTCATTTTCTTTTTAAAAGATTCATAAAACGCATCTGTTTGCATATTCTACTTTCTTCCACCGTGTATCTGACCTATTATGGGCTTCTTTGTAAGTGTCCTTTGCTATATCCAATTGTGGAAATTTAAGACACCTTTATGCAATTTGCACAGTACTTATATAAGCAATTCTCTTTTCATTTATGTGATATCATTGAAAAATATAATATATTTAATGTTCCTGTTTGTTTAAATGTTTTGGTTCCAGAGGTTTTGGGCATTATGACTCAACATCTGATCTGATTATTTTAAAATAGTAATAAAATTTAAATATTATAAAGAGCTCTTCATAATTTGATTTAGAAATGGTCTATTTTGAAGAATTTAATGTAATGTAATTTTATCTTGTATATGTACATAAGTTGGAAAATATTTGGAAATACACATACATATATGTGTAACGTAATCTACATTTTCAGAATAGAATTAGTGTAAAAATTCCTATGTCCTTCCAGTTGAACAATAATTTACACACTAAACACAATCAGTTGGCTAACGATGCTGTATGAATTCAGGGTGGATTACAAGAAAAAGCAACAACAGAGGGGATGAGTAACAGGGCTTTTCTGACAATGTGTACAGCTCAGGGGGTCCTACCCTTTATTCATGGGCCTAGGAGTGTGTGGATTAAAGTGTATTTCAATATAATTGAACTTCTTCACAATCATATTTACTTTATTTATTTTCCCAAACATTATTATGGGAAATATTTCATTAGACTTCCAAAGGAGTCCATGGCACACAGAAGTTGAAAACTCCTGATTGGACACAAAAAATATAGCTGTTATTTTAACATTGTTTGCAATGTACCAATCATTATCATAAGAATTTTAATGGTATTAATTTATGTCATTCTTCCGCCAATTCTAGGAGGTAGCTGCCCTCATTAGCCTTCATGTTTCAGGTGAGGTAACTGGAGTCACAAGGAGATGAAGTAACTGGCTAAGGGTCACACAGCCATAACTGGAATTCTGGCTACAGAGATTGTGTCTTAATACCATACTGTATCTAGATGTATTATCAGCTTTTAAAATACAATAAACAATTACAATGGGTTTTAAAAGACATCAGAAAAGTTACCATATTTATGTTATTCATATTTAATACCAATTATTTAAATACATGTATTAAAATGATATTTTGTTTACTTATAGTCTACAAAGGAATTTAGAGTTTTCATTGAAGACTAATTAAATTTGTACAGCTATCTATTTTAATTTACACTTTTTAACTTGTTATGAATATTTTCACTCTCAGAAATCTGTATCAGTTACAACTTTCAGATTTTCAATGAATTATGGAACGGAGAGAAGCACCAAAGCAAATATCAATTATACATAAATGTATTGTTTGTTACATTATACCACAGGCCTTACCTGATTACCATTTAGTGATCCTCGTGAATTGGTTTGCAATACTTTTACTTAATCCCTAAGGAGACTGACATAATAGTCTGAAAATTGTTACAGTTTTATATGGCTCTTTTAGTTAATGAGGTATCACGGGGTTTTTAAATGAATACATCAATAAAACAACTTATATTCCTCTACTTAATGATTCACCTACCTTAACTGCCGAATTTAGGGAATAAGGTCTAAATCATATAATTTTAACCAGGAGAGAAATCTAGTGCTTGCTGACATGCTATATGTTTTATGCATAACACAGGTGGATACATCCATCTTTTGAAAAGTCTATTTTGCTAAAAGAATGGTAAACACTTGTGTTTCTGCTTCTATTAGATTTAAAAGGAATAAAGCAAAGGAGTACAATTGTTTCTTTTTTTTCCCATTTAATTCAGTGTGGCTGTCATGGCTATCAACCAGCCATGCTACTATTGCAGTTTTACTACGTAGACTATTTCTTGATTTATTAGCTTTCAGAATCAAGCTCTGCTGTGCTGTCACATTCTTTGTCTTACACAGCACCTGTGTAGACCTCTGGTGATATTATTGTATTTATTATTCATGCAGTATTAGAGGACAAGAAGGATTCAAGTTGGCTCCGAGGTCATCAGCACCCTTTAAGGTCAAGCTATGTGGCTTCTGAAGTCTCTTTCCTAATATTCTTTTTGATTTTCTTTTAAGCAGGGCAGTCTAATCAGCTAAAACATCATGTAAAATGTCATGGTCTTTGAAAAATGGATAACTTAAATGGAAAAAAAATTACTTAAGCGATGGCATTCTTGTTCATTGTAACTCATCTTACATGTTGTTATATCTTGTGTAGACTAGGTGGGCATATGGAGACTATTAAAAGTCATTAATCTCCAGAAAGAATACTCTAAAAAAAGAAAATTTGCCAAGTTGAATTTGACCATTTGTTATCATTAGAGAACTGTTTGTAAAAAAACAGAGTTTTCTTCTTAGCTGACAATGCAGAAACATCAAAGACCTAAATAATCAAGGCTCAGGAAAGAATTTTAGATTCATCCATCATTCTTGAACACAAAGCTCCCCTCTAACTTTACAACACATGTGTTTTATATGTTATACCTCAACCATTCTCTTCACACCTAGAATCAGAGTGACTACAATTTGAATAGAAAGTGACCCTAGAAGGCATTCATCCCAATCTTTTCATTTTTAGAGATGAAATAATGGGAGAATTACTATGAGACAACAAATTACGTTACACTTTATGAAGAAATATATGACTAATATCCCTAAAGTCTCTTTAAGTAATTTTCAAATATACAAATTTTGCTCTTAATATATGCATAAATGTCAGTGATGACATTTTGAGACTCTTTGCACAAATATTTAATTTGCTTTTTAATTCAACAAGTATTTGAATGAAGGTTTTGATTTTTTGGCAGAATAGCTATTCTTCTGAAGCCTTCATCTCTATACATTGTACAAACATAAGTCTGGTTGCTACAGTCAGACACTTAAGGTTATTTCATGACCCACTCTCTCTCTTGCTTCTCACCACAGGCCTTTAGGTTCTAACTACAGACACGTATCACTTGTTTTCTTCGTTTGACATCACCAGTCTGGGGTAAGCCACTGTCTCCCCTTACATGCTTAGTCTTACAGTCCTAACTGGACTCTTTAATTTTACCATTGTCTCTATATAGCCCATTCTCTACCAAGTAGCCAAAGGCATCATTTTAAACATGTAAATCACATTATATCATTTCTGTGCTTAAAACGATTTTATATCTCCTTGTTCTAGTCACAGGTAATTCCAAACTTTCTATTAATCCCACTAAGGATCTTTGTGATCTGGCCCTTCCTGACATCTTATTCTACAGATCCTGCCTCACTTCCTAACTGGCTCATATTTATGTAATAAACAGTATGACTCCAATCTTTGATGTTTGAGTGCTGATAGATTTTAAACCTCTTTCTCTTCCTTCTCTCCTACATGTGAGCAAACTGATCATCGTATCAGCATCCTGTTTACTTTAGTGCCAGACCTAATCACCATGAGAACCCTAGGCCAGTATCTTTTTCATTTTCTCTCCTTTCAGTGTTTGGACTTGCTTAGAAGCCACTAATTCTACCCATACAGCCTCATTATGTGAATAGTAACCTTTCTCATACACTTAGAAAAAGTGTGTAGTGTTATCAATCTCAACACAGCATTCAATTCTTGGTAGGGAGAGCATTCATCTTGGTTCTGTGGGATGGTAGGATAATATGTTAAGATACTTGGAAAGATACTTCTGCCAGAAGATGTATTCTTAAAAGACAAACTAATGGGTACAGAAAAATAATATTCTTTATTCTGGATCTTCAGGTATAATCTCATAACCAGATGTGTTAAATTCAGTTAATTGTTGTCTTTAAATGTAACATGTCTCTGTTTGTTGAAAAACAAGTCTTAGCATAGCATTGCATCACTGTGTTTATAATTGTATAAGGATAGCAATCAATAAACATTTATTTGATAAATGGAACGTTTATTCTTTCATGGAGGAGAAAGACCAGAATCTTCATTCTGACTTTTCAAGCACTCTAATATGACTGTCCTCTCACTTTTTTATCACGATCCCAAGAACTCTCTTACTTTTTTCGTTATTTTCCCCCTAAATAACAATTGGTGTAAAGGTAAATACTTGCATTTTAAAGATAAGAATATCCAAGCACTGATATTGCTGCCTGAATTATAGCTATTTAGTAGATATATATTCTGTATTTTTGATTCTATATTCCTTTATATTAGGTTATACCACAAAAAATAGCATTTTCAAATTTAGCAGCAACGGTAGTTTGAATCCTCAAGAAAATTTCAATGGAAAAGAACTTTGGAATGTGGCTGGAGTCTGGTAGAGTTTATTAAATGCAGCATTTAGTTAAATACTCAGAATGCTGATCTGATAGTTATTAGAAAATATGGTGGCTTTATAAAGCTAAAAATAGTTTGAAGTTCAATTATTTAAGCATCAGATTTAGAAGAAAGTCTATTTCACGGACATTAAGAGCAGGGAAATTCTTATTTATTCTTCCTCCCTAGATTTGAAATTATCAAGCTGATGCCATGTAATATGAGGCTATCAGGTTGTCTTGAATTTCAATCTGAACTGTATAGACCATTTATATTAAAAGATAAATTTCCTACTCTGATGTATAGAGACATGTATAAGCTTAATTTGAAGCAAAGCTTTTTCAGGAGATGAGGATATTTTGGCTATCAAATTTCCAAAGTAATCATCTTCATGTCCAATTCTGTCTTTGAATCCAGGAAAGGAAAGAAATCATAGTGTAAGTCAGAATGAGCAGGGTTCATAGGTGGGAAGGAATAAGGATAAGATGAATTTGGGGAGGGAGTAGGTAAAAGAAGATATGCTAACTTAGATACATTACAACAATGAACTATAATGAGAGAATGTAGACTATGTAGCTGACTATCCTACAGCTCCTCCTGAAATGTCACCTCTCCTAAGGAACCAACAGATTGGTCACCTCTCTTTGGTTGAATCCTGCATGCCATAAACCAATGTTTAAAAAAGATTCTGTCTTATTATTAGGGTTCTAGTGTAATAAGAGTCTGTCTTATTATTAAGGTTAATAATTAATAAGATTCTGTCTTATCGTTAGGGTTCTAGTGTCAAACTGTCAATCTACCTGACTGGAATCTGGAGCATGTGAAGCCAGTCCTTCTGGACAAATCCTGTAGACAGGGATGTGTATCATGGATTGCTTTGCTGGGTGGCTGCAGCAGAGAGAGCATAATCTTTGGGCAGGAAAGACTCTTGCTTCTGATCATCACTAGATTATTATTAGGGTTCTAATGTAAAACTGTCAATCTCCCTGACTGGAATCTGACTAGAATCCCACCCTAGCTGTGGGAACAGGCAAGCTAAGTTATTTCACTTCTTTGTGCCTCAGTTTCCTCTTCTGCAAAAGAGAGATAATAATATCGCATATCTCCTCAGTTGGTGAGAAGTTTAAATAAGTAAAACACTTAGAAAGTTTCCTGATATGTAACAATCTCTTAATAAATGTTTAACTGCTTTTAAAAAGAACCTTAGTTTTGCAATATTCTTGGACTTTGCATTTTCCTGTTATCTCTTCTATGAGATTATAAGCATCTTGACAAAATGTTTTATAAATAACTACATTTTCAGGTCCTATAAACTGGCCTGTGTGCAGTAAATGCAATCGATTATTATTGATTATATTCAACACAAATATGTATGTATCATATTTTGACGCTATTTTAAATATTTTAAAATAATTAAGAATAGACATTTATCTAAGAGAATATCCTAAGATTTACTTACCTAAGAAACACCAATGTTACCTGTTAATCATGATACTAACAGGTTACATTGAGGCCTAATATGAAGAGGCTAAGGAGGAGTTGCTGTCACTAGCCAGCCTCTACTGAGACTACATCATAAATCTAAAGTTCTTTGTAAGGATTCCAGCTAATATGCTCCACAGCTCTTTTGCTTTCTAAGACACTTCACACTTTCTTAACTTAGTTCACCTTTTGACCTAGTATTTACCCCATACTAACCAGTGAACATTGCAGAATGTTAGAAAATAATTTTCTCCCTCCATACTCAGTATAATGCTGAGTTAGAAACAGGATATATTAGCCACTGCCTATATTTTCAGTGCGTTTACAGACAATCTAGTTCATGTTACAAGGCTGCCATTATGTTTATTTACTCAACAAATGACAAGCAAGCAACTTAGACATCATATTTAATACTGAGGGTTAGAGAAGCAATGTCTTCAGAAATAATAACCTGGGCTATACTAAGTTCTTCCCAGGGAAAAGTTTTATCAGGAAAAAGGAACTTTGCTATACTGCAATTGTCAAGAGAATAGATAGCAGCCTGGTAACCAAACTACTTCAGGTGAACTTAAGAGAGATGGGCTTGTGCAGGGCACCTAGATGAAACTTTTCAAGGGCGTACAAAATATACATCCCTGTTACTTTGCTTTTTGGAAAACACCGCCAGCACCAACATCATTAGACTGGGAAACAGTTTTTCTGTGACTAACAGAGCTCAGAATGGAGCTACTACTGTATATGGGTTGACTCAATTTGCAGGTCTGTAATTTGTTCTCAGGGAGTTGAAAAGACAGATTGAATAGCAATGTTGTATTCTCCTAGAGGAGACATAGGAGGGTGATATAAAGCCGGTCCTTGTGGACAAACACTGTAGAGAGGGATGTGTATCATGGATTGCTTTGCTGGGTGGACTGCAGCAGAGAGAGCATAATCTTTGGGCAGGAGAGACTCTTGTTCCTAATCATCACATTATTCATCCATGCAGCTCTACAGGGAAACCAGGTAACATCTATCTTCTGAAACTGGTAACTAGGCCTACCACTGCATTGACAGGGATGCTGGAAAAACGACATAAAATTTGAATTGTCTAAACACTGTTAAACTTGTTTCACCAATTCAAGCGTAAACAGAGGAGAGAAAAAAAGAATATAAAAAGCAAAAGGTTTAGGAATGTCTTGACTCCTTTGGTGATGATCTATGGAAGTTTCCAGAAAATAGTGTAACACAAAACATGAACAGTGAATAAATGACTGAATGGTAATACAAAGCAGGTATGCAATTCATTCCTCAGAGATGATCGTTGTTGCATAAAAACATAATCAAATTTCCTAGCTAGGGCTGATACTGTGGAGTAGAGTTAGTTGACAAGCCTGTTAGACACCACTTTCCTTTTTCATAGACATCTTGTTATTTATCATCCCTTTAGTCTTTTTAATTGCTCTGGGCAAAGATTTCTTTATGCATTTAGCAATGGGGACTGAACCCATCAATACCCAATTTAAGCAAAGCACTCATAAAGACAGCAGTGAAATTACTGCTCTGTAACTTATCTAAATAACGAATAACAAGATCATTCAGCTTCTGAAATCAAGCCTTTTCTTTGTTTGCTGAATAACTCTTCTGATACAATGTTTCTAATGAGCTAAATCAAAATCTGGGAAGGTACATTTGCTTTTGTTGTAATGTATTTGTTAAATTATTATTCTCTCTTATTCATGCTTACAACACAGATAATTTGGGTCTCTTGATCCACTGATAATTATAAAACATGAACAATTTTATTGTTGACTAAATACTAAATTTACTTAAATTTTACATAAATACCAATTATGCATTTACCGAAGTTAGATTTTAGAACATAAAGGCATAGTTTCTTTATTATGTATGCTTATTAGATGCTCAAAATGAAATCTCAATAATTAAAAATTGAATAATTCCATTTAATATTAGAATATTAGATTTTTATTTATATATATCATCATAAGTATAATTTTTACAATTTTGATAGCATTTCCTATTTTAATTTCTATGATTCATAATTCCTTTTTAAAATAATTTCAACCTTTATTTTAGGTTCAGTGGGTACATGTGTGGGTTGTTACCTGGGTATATTGCATGATGCTGAGGTTTGTTACGTGATTCATCCCATCACCCAGGTACCGAGGATAGAACCTAATAGTTTTTCAATACTTTTACCCCTTCCTCCATCCTCCTCTCTAGTAGTCCCCAGTTTCTGTAGTTGCCATCTTTATTTCTGTGAGTATCCAACAATTAGTTCCTGCTTATAAGTGAGAACGTGCAGCATTTGATGTTTTGTTTCTACGTGAATTTGCTTTAGGATAATGGCTTACAGCTCCATTCATGTTGATATGAAGAACAAGGTTTCATTCTTTTTATGACTGCATAGTAGTCCATAGAGTCTATGGGCCATATTTTCTTTATCCCATCCACTGTTGATGGATACCTAAGTTGATTTCATGTCTTTGCTCTTGGGAATAATGCTGCACTGAACCTCCAAGTGGATGTACGTTTTTGGTAAAATAATTCTTTTTTTCTGTTGGATATATAATCAGTAATGGGATTGCTGAGTTAAATGGCAGTTGCTTTTTAAATTCTTTAAGAAATCTTCAAACTACTTTCCAAAATGGCCGAACTACTTTACATTCCCACTATCATTGTATAAGCATTCCCTTCTTACTACATGCATCTGTTGTCTTTCAACCTTTTAATAATAGCCATTGTGGCTATTATGAGATAGTATGAGACAGTATCTCAATGTGGTTTTGATTTGCATTTCCTGATGCTTAGTGATCATGAGCATTTGTAAGTATATTTATTTGCTACTTGTATGTCTTTTTTTTTGAGACCCGTTCATTTATGTCTTTTGCCCATTTTATAATGGGGTTATTGGGTTTTTTGCTTGTTTGAGTTCCTTATAGATTCTTGATATTAGACCTTTGTCTGATGCAGAGTTTGCTAAATAGTTTTCCCATTCTGTACATTGTCTGTTTATTATGTTAATATTTTCTTTTGCTCTGCAGAAGCTCTTTAGTTGAATTAGATTTCACTTGTCAATATACGTTTTTGTTGTAATTGCTTTTGAAGATTTAGTTATAAATTCTTTTCCAAGGGTAATATCTAGGATGGTGTTACCATTCTGTCTCGTTCCAGTTCTCAAGATGACTGTTTCCAGCTTTTTGCCTGTTCAATATAATATTGACTATTGTTGCAAATGACTGTATCTCATTCTTTTTTATGGCTGAATAGTTCTCAATTGTGTACCACATTTTCTCTATCCAATCATCTGTGTTGATGGACACTTAGATTGCTCCCAAATCTTAGCTATTGTAAACAGTGCTGCAACATAGGAGTGCAGATATCACTTCAATATGCTTGTTTAAATCTTTAATTCATCTTAAGTTAATTTTAGTATATGATGAAAGGCAGGAGTCCAGTTTCATTCTTCTGCATGTTATATTCTGTTTTGCCAACACCATTTAGAGAATAGGGAGTCCTATCTCAATTGCTTATTTTTGTGGAGTTTGTTGTTTTATTCCTGAGTTCTCTGTTCTGTCCTCTTGGTATATGTTGTGGAAGATTGGTCAGAGTGGAGTGAGAAATTACAGGGAAAGGACGCAAACCTTCTCGAAAGGTCAGAAGGTTAGGAGTAGGTACAAGGAAGCGTAGGGGAATTTATCTTAAATGAGCTTGTTTACTCACGTTGTCTTAAAACCTACCTTTGATGATCCACGAGTGACTTCTCCCTGTAAAGGGGAACAGTAATGTTAATTACCCAGAGATTGTGTTTGCTCCAGACTTTTGGCACTATTTCTGTACTGAATAAAAGCAAGTGGCTTCAGCTTATCAAGACTGCTCACTCTCCAGCAGTCCCCTAACTGCTCTCATGCAAAATACCTGTGTCTGAGTACTCCTGTCATCCATTTCTCAGCCAGAGTGCAGGACAGACTCGGCAGTATGTATTTGTTTTTGTACCAGTACCATGCTGTTTTAATTACTGTAGCCTTATAATGTTGTTTGAAGTTTGGTAGTGAGATGACTCCAGGTTTGTCTTTTTTATTTTGAATTGCTTTGGCTATTTGGGCTCTTTTTTTATTCCATACAAATTTCAGAATAGTTTTTTTTTAAATTATTTCTATGAAAAATAACATTGGTAGCTTGATAGGAATAGTTTTGAATCTGTAGATCACATTAGAAAATTTGATCATTTTAACAATATTGATTCTTCTTACCTACAAAGATGCCCCGATTTATCATTTGTGTCATCTGTGATTTATTTCAGAAGTATTTCACAGTTATAGAGATCTTTTACTTCCATGGTTAGATGTATTCCTAGGTATTTTATTTTGTGTGTGTAGCTATTCTAAATGGAATTGCATTCTTGATTAGGCTCTCATCTTGAATGTAGTTGGTGTATAGAAATGTTACTGATTTTTTCATTCTGTTATAAAGATATATGCATAGATATGCTCAGGGCAGCACTAGCCACAATGACAAAGACATGGAATCAACCAAAATGCCCATCAATGAAAGACTAGATAAAGAAAATTTAGTACATATACATCATGGAATACTATGCAGCCATAAAAAGAACAAGATCATGTCCTTTACAGGGATATGAATGAAGCTGGAAGCCATAACCTTCAGGAAGCTAATGCCAGAACAGCAAACCATACACCACATGTTCTCATTTATAAGTGGGAGTTGAACAATGAAAACACGTGGATACAGGGAGGGGAACAACACTGTGGCCTGTTTGGGGAGGGTGGAGGGGAGAGCATTAGGGTAAAGAACTAATGGATGCTGGGCTTAATATCTAGGTCATGGGTTGGTAGGTACAGCAAACCACCATGGCACACTTTTATCTATGTAACAAACCTGCACATCCTGCACATGTAACCTGAAACGTAAAAAATAAAATAAAATAATCATATAAATAATTAAAAAGAAATGTTACTGATTTTTGTACATGGACTTTGTATCCTGAAACTCTAGTGAAGACATTTAGCAATTCTAGGAGGTTTTTGACAGCGTTTTTAGAGTTAACAAGGTATGGAATCATACCACAGGCAAAGAAAGGTAGCTTGACTTCATTTCCTGTTTGAATGACTTTTATCTATTTCTGTTGCCTGATTGTTCTGGCAAAGGCTTCTGAATAAGAGTGATGACAATGGGCATCCTGTCTTATTCCACTTCTCAAGGGGAATGTTTCTAGCTTTTTGCCTGTTCAGCATAATATTGGCTGTGGGTGTGTCATAGATGGCTCTTACTATTTTGATGTTTGTTCCTTCAATTCCAAGTTTCTTGAGGGTTATAATCATGAAGGATGTTGGATTCTATTAAAAGCTTTTTTTCTTGTCTGTTGGTAAAGGGGTCAATGCAACAAGAAGAGCTAACTTTCTTATAAATTACCGAGTCTCTGGCTTGGAGACTAGGTAATTTATTAAAAAAAAAAAAAAGGGTTTAATTGGCTTATGATTCTAAAAGCATGGCAGCATCTGCTTCTGAGGAAGTCTTGGGAAGCTTCCAATCATGACAGAAGGCAAAGGGGGAGCAGGAACATCACATGGTCAGGAAGGAGCAAGACAGAGGGTGGGTAGGTGCTACACACTTTTAAATGGCCAGATCTCATGAGGACTCACTCACTGTCATGAGGCTGGTACCAAAGTGCTAAACTATTAATGAGAAATTTACCTGCATGACACAATCACCTCCCACCAGGCCCCAACACCAACACTGTAGATTACATTTCAATATATAGTGTGGGTGGAAACACACATCTGAACTATGTGATTCCAACCCTGGCCCCTACCAAAGCTCATGTCCTTCTCATGTTGCAAAATACAATCATGCCTTCCCAATAATTCCCAAAGTCTTAACTCATTCCAGTATTAATTCTAAGTTCCATTTGAGACAAGGTTAGTTTATTCTACTTATGAGCCTGGAAAATTAAAAACAAGTTAGTTATTCCCAAGATACAATAGGGGTATAGACATTGAGTAAATACTTCTATTCCAAATGAGAAAAATCAGCCAAAATTAAGGGGCTACAGGCCCCACACAAATTTGAAACTCAGCAGTGCAGTAATTAAATCTTAAACCTCCAAAATAATCTCCTTTGACTCTATGGACACATTGGTCTGAGGGGTGGGCTCCCAAAGTCTTGCAGAGCTCTACCCCTGTGGCTTTGCAGGGTTATGTTCCCACAGCTGCTCACATGGGCTGGCATTAAGTGCCTGTGGCTATTTTAGATGCAGGGTGCAAGCTGTCATTGGGTCTACCACTCTGGGGTTTGGAGGACAGTAGCCATCTTATCACAGCTCCACCAAGCAGTGCTTCATCAGGGACTCTGTATAGGGGCTCAAATACCACTTTTCCCATCTGAACTTCACTAGTAGATTATCTCTGTGAGGGCTACTCCCCTGCAACAAGCTTCTGTCTGGGCACCTCAGCTTTTCCATACATCCTCTGAAATCTAGGTGAACACTCCCAAGCCTCATTCACTCCTGTATCTTGGAAACCTGCTAGCTTAAATCTGCATGGAAGTCACCAGGCTTACAGACCTGGAGCTGTGGTGTGAACACACAGCTGGGCCCCTTTGATGCGTAGCTGTCACTGGAGTATGTAGCAGGCTATGTCCTGAGGCTGTGTAGGGCTGCATGGCCCTAAGCCTGGTTACAAAACCATTCTGTTATCCTAATCCTCTGGGCCTGTGATGGGAGGGGCTGCCTCTTAGATCCCTGAAATGCCTTTGAGGCCTTTTTTCCATTGTCTTGGTTATCAGCACCTGTCTTCTTTTTACTTACGTAAATTTTCAAGTAAGTGGTTACTCAGCAAATCACTTGAATTCTTACCCTGAAAATGGGTTTTTCTTTCTCTCCCACAGAGCCAGACTGCAAATTTTCCAAATTTTGATGCTGTGTTTCCCTTTTAAATATATTTCAGCTCTAAGTCATCTCTTTGCTCCTCCATATAAGCATAGGATTTTGGAAGCAGCCAGGCCCCATGTTGAATGTTTTGTTGCTTAGAAATGTCTTCCACCAGATAACCTACATTATCAATCTCAAGTTCAAGGTTCCACAGATCCCTAGGGCAGGGGCACAATGCAGCCTTTTTCTTTGCTAAGGCATAACAAAAATTACTTTTTCTCCAGTTTCCAATAAGTTTCAAATTTCCATTTAAGATATCTTCAGTCTGGACTTCACTGTCCATATCATTATCAGCATTTTGGTCACAGCCATTTAATCATTTAATCTTTAGGAAATTCCAAACTTTCCCTCACCTTTCTGTCTTCCTCTGAGCCTTGAAAACTCTTTCAACCTCTGTCTGTTGCCTAATTCCAAAGTTACTTCCATATTTTCAAGCATGTCTATAAAAACACCCCACTCCTAGTACCAATTTTCTGTATTATTCTACTCTCACGTTGCTATAAAAACACTTGAAACTGGATACTTTATAAGAAAGGAGGTTTAATTGGCTCACAGTTCTGCAGGCTGTACAGAAAGCATTACAGCATCTGCTGCTGGTAAGGCCTCAGGAAGCTTCTAATTATGGCAGAAGCAGGCACATCACATGTTGAAAGCAGGAGCGAGAGAGAGAGAGGGGGCAAGTGCTACACAGCAAATCACACTGCCATGTGTGTACCTATGCAATAATCTTGCATGTTCTTCTCATGTACCCCCAAACATAAAATGCAATAAAATAAATAAATGGAAAAAAAAAAAAAAGAAAAGATGTCACAAGAACTCACTCACTCTCATGAGGATGGTACCAAGGTACTAAACCATTGATGAAATCCACCCCATGACCTAGTCATCTCTCATCAGGCCCCACCACCAACATTGGGAATAACATTTGAGATTTGAGTGGAAACATACTTCCAATCTATATGAGTAAAATTTCAATTTCTTAAAAAATTTATTGAGGCTTGCTTTATGGCCAGGCATGTGATTGTTCTTGGAGTATGTCCCATGTGATGATGAGAAGAATGCATGTTCTGTGGTTGATGGGTAAAATATTCTGTGGATATGTATTAGGTCCAAATGATCAAGTGTTGAATTAAGTCCAGAATTTCTTTGTTATTTTTCTACCTCAATTATCTGACTAATACTGTCAGTGATGTGTTGAAGACCCCACTATTATTGTGTGCCTAAGTATTTTTGTAGGTCTAGAAGTACTTTTCAAAAATAAATCTGGGTACTCCAGATTTATTTTTGAAAAGTACTTCTAGACCTACAAAATGTTGGGTTCATATATGTTTAAGATAGTTAAGTTTTCTTGTTCTATTAAACCTTGTGTTATTATGTAATGCCCTACTTTATCATTTTTTAATGTTGTTCGTTTAAAGTCTGTTTTATCTGATATAAGAAGAACAACCCTTGCTATTTTTTTCCTATTTCCAATTTGCATAATTGAATTCTCCAACTCTTTTCTTTGAGGTTTTCTAATATGTGAGATAGAGCTCTTGAAGAAAGCAGATGGATTGGTTTTATTTATTTATCCAAATTGCCACTCTGTGCCTTTTAAGTGGGTGTTTAGACCATTTACTTTCAAGGTTAATATGGATATGTGAAGTTTTGATGCTATCATGAAGTTGTTCACGGGCTGCTTTGTAGCTTCCCTTGTATGGTTGCTTTATAAGATCTGTGGGCTATGTACTTCAGTGTGTTTTCATAGTAGCAGGTATCATTCTTTCATTTCTATGTTTAGAACTCTCTTGAGGATCTCTTATAAAGTTGATCTAGGGGTAATGAATGTCCTTAGCACTTATTTGTCTGGGGAAGATTTTATTTCTCTTTTGCTTATGAAGTTTAATTTGTTGGGATGTAAAATTCTTGGTTGGAATTTCTTTTCTGTAAGAATGCTGAAAACAGATTTGCAACATCTCCTAGTTCATAAGGTATCTGCTATGAAGTCTGCTGTTAGCCTGATATGATTCCTTTAGTATGTGATCTGACCTTGTTCTCTAGCCACCTTTAAGATATTTTCTTTAGCTTTTACCTTGGATAGCCTAGTGGCTGCATGCCTTGGTGATGCTTGCTTTATACAGTATCTTGCTGGTGTTCTCTGGATTTCTTGTTTCTTGATGTCTACCTCTGCAGCAAGATAAGAAAATTTTTCTTGAATTATTTTTTCAAATATATTTTCCAGTTTGTTTTATTTTTCTTTCTCAGGAATGCCAATAATTTGTAGGTTTGATTATTTTATGTAATCTAATATTTCTTGGAGGCTTTTATTCTTCTTAAGTCTCTTTTGTTAATTTTTGTCTAACTGGATTAGTTTGAAAAATCAGTCTTCAAGTTCTGAAATTATTTCTTCTGCTTGAACCAGTCTATTGATAAAGCTTTGATTCTATTTTGAAATTTTTTGAGTTTCTCAATTCTAGAAGTTCTGATTGATGTTTTTAATTATCTCTTCCTTTATTTCCTGTACAGCTTTAGAAGTTTCTTTGTGTTGATTTTCAACATTGTCTTGGATCTCAAGCTCTTGCAATCCATGGCTTGAATTCTTCTTTTGTCATTTCCATTTTGGTTAAGGACAATCGATGGGGAGCTAGTGTGATCCTTTGATGGTATTACTACAATCAGGTTTTTCATTGTGCCAGAATTCTTGTTCCGATTTCTTCTTATCTGGGGATGCTGACATTTCTAATTTTATAATTAATTTCATGTTGTTAGGAGGTTTTTCCTTTTTTTTTTCACCCATACTATTGATTTTTTCTTTTCCCTTCTCCTCTCCCCGGTGGTTGCAAATTTAGGGAATGCTGAGTAAGATTTCCTGCCTTTGCTTCTACAGCCCTAAGCACTTTTCTCAGAAGGTTTTATATTGGGCTGTGCAGTTTGACCTACAAGCCAGTAGATGATTCTCATGGGTAAGAGCTGGTTCTAGCCAATGTGGTGGAGTATATTCTTGATCTTTATTTACTGAGAGAAGCTCTCTTTTGCCCCAGTCAATAGGGTGTTTATTGGAGCACATAGTGGTCTGAGCTCCCTCTTCAGCCCCAGGGGACCAGGGAGAAGATGGGCAGGGCTGGACTGGGCAGGCACACTTATAGGTTCCCCAGTAGCAGGCACTAGCATCAGCACTGAGGAGGAATCTATTGGATGGCCACCAAGTGTCCAGAGATGTGCCTAGGCATGGAGTTTAGAAACCTTTTATATGTCAACTTCTCTTTATGGTGATGGGGTTGGGAGGGTGGCCTAAACTTCTAATCCAGGAGAGTGGATGCTCCAGATACCTAGAGATCTGCCTGGGTGTGGAATGAAGAGGGTCCTCCTATACCAGAATCTCTACACAAGAAGTGTGGGGTGAGTCAGGCTGCTAAACCAGGCAAGCAGGTGCTCTGATGCCTGGAAATAAACCTTCGTATAAAGCAAAGAGGGAGCTCCTGCACAGAAAGTGTGGGACAATTCAGTTTAGAAGTCCATGAGAGTAGCTGCTTCAAATGCTTGAAGATCTGCTTACACGTGGAGCAGAGGGGGCCCTATTACAACATGATCTATGCACAAGAAAGGTGGGACAGATCACGGTGCTGATCCAGGTGAGGGGTCACTCTGAATACCTAAAGATATGCCTGGCTGTGGAACAGGGAGAGGCTTGCTCCACCATGATCAATGTTTAGGAAGGGTGGGTAGCTTAGGCTGCTGGCTTAGGCAAGAGATGCTCCAAATGCTTGGGGGTGGAACAGAGAGGGTCCCACTGCATGGCAATCTCAGGGGAGCACGCTGGAGTATTCAGCAATGACATATACAGACTGGTTCCAGGTTTCCTAGCTGGTCTTGGCTGCAAGTCTTATCAACCAGGAGAAACTGCAACTGAAGCAGCTGTCTTCATGTCCCAAGCCTGCAATGGGGAAGGCCACAATTCCCATGTCTACTTCTGAGATGCTTTCCATAGTTCTGGCTTTGGAAACCTCTACCTCACTCCATTGCAGGTGTTCCAATACCTGATGCAAAACTAAAATCCCTGCATGGCCACACTGCTGGGTCTGAAAAGAATGGCTGACTTTGTATGTACCTGGATTAAAAATGGTGTTCTGCTCTTGGTCTTGGGTCTGGAAAATGCCTGCAGCCTTTCCTGAGGTCTTTCTCTCACAGTATCTTCATGTCTCTTTCCAAATTACCTCTAGGATTTGGGAGAAGCAAAGAGTTGTCCCTTGGCCTGGGTTGCTCAGATCCCCGTTGGAAAGGTGAGTCACAGAGGAGGCTCTCTGTCTTTCTCACATGCTGGGGCGTCACTCACTTTTATGAGTTGGATGCTGTCGTGGGGGCTGTTTGCTCATGATCTCCTTTCTGTGATCTTGGGTGTCCTTTATGATTCCAGTGGGTTTCCATTTTCCTTCTTGAATTCAAGCTCAGAGAGTTTATCTTCATGCACTGTCTTGCTATTTCCAAGTGGCTGAGGCACACTAAAAGCCTCTAATCTGTCACTTCAAAAAAATGATAATTTCTTAACTTATTTTGAAACTAGCCGTTAATTCTGCAAAATGGTGAGAAGTAAACTATAATTTCCAAAATGTTTTGTATATTTATTATTATGTGAAGTCCTAAAATATTTTTCAACTATATAAAATTCAGTATTAAAATATTTATTCTGTTTGGTTCTCAAATAGTTATAAACCATATTCTCACTTAAGTATCCTTGACTAAATTGGGATCATACAGTGGAAATATTACAAACATAATCACATAAAACTAAACAGTGGTAAATTATTTTATTTGTGGTTGATAAAATTCCTGATGTATTTATTCTTTTCTCTAATTCTCATGAGATGGTGAAAAAAAACCAGTAAAATAGTATGAAGAAAAAGAAACTTTCTCACAAATTTTCAATGGAGTATGTCTATGAAAAAAGATTCATTGGCTCCCTGGTAATGGCAATTTGAAGAGAGCTGGAAAAAAGAATAGTGAGACCTAGATCTCTAGATTCTGCAGAAAAAACAGCCATAAGCCAGAAAGAAGGAGTAAAACTGATGACAGAGGGTAGAATATTTACAGAGACCACATCATGACCTCAGGGAAAGTCTAAAGATAGGTTAAGTGGTTTCAATAGATAGAATAAACTTGAGATACAGACACAGCTGACTACTACCAGTTCAATTATCAAATGCTGAGATATACCTCTGTGAAGGTCCACTGGGTCTGTTTTTCCATTATGCTCATTAAGTTTAGCTATACCTAATCTTCACTGCTTTTTAAAAATTCTGGGCTTGATTTATACCTGATTAATCCAGCTAAATAATATTTAAGAATCTAACACAAGTAATATAAATTTGGCATATTAAAATAATACCAGCTACTTCTTATTATGTACTTAGACTGTTTCAGGCTCTGTGCTAAGAGACACTAGTCAGGCATCACAATAAACCTGAGATAAGTGTTGTGATGGTCACCACTGTTGAGTGGAAAGTACTAATAAGATTGAGACAGTGAAAGTGACTTGCCTAAAGACTGTTAATAAGTAGGAAGTGAACACGGGGTCAAACTCTAGATATCTGAACGGAATTGAACCTTGTTGTTAAACTTCTATATGTAATATCTCATCCCCTGTCTCACTGATAAAGTTCAGGAGGTGTCTAAGAGTGGACTACATTGCCAGTAAGGATCTGTGCGTGCAGGGAAATAGTAGATGTAGATGGACAGAAAAGAGTGATATGCTAATGTTGGGTTAGTTCCCATGATATTCCTACTCTCTTCTTGTGAGTTATCTCTTCTTTATTGGGAATACACAGAGGAAAGGTAGGATATGGATGGAGCAAAGATATGGTATCCTCAATCATAAAATTTGGGATGAGTCTGAATTTTCTTAGTGAAAGAACTTTCCTTCCATGTTGGGATCCAAGAGTTAGAACAGAAGGACTATTTCAGACAAATTCATCGTTGGAGATTAACTGGCCACAGAAAACCCATCAGTTCAGTCATGTTCAAGAATCACTCTTGGGATTGAGACCATCCTGGTCAACATGGTGAAACCCCGTCTCTACTGAAAATACAAGAAATTAGCTGGGCATGGTGGCTAGTGCCTGTAATCCCAGCTACTCAGGAGGCTGAGGCAGGAGAATTGCCTGAACCCAGGAGGCGGAGGTTGCGGTGAGCCGAGATCGCTCCATTGCACTTCAGCCTGGGTAACAAGAGCGAAACTCCGTCTCAAAAAAAAAAAAAAAGAATCACTCTTGAAACACCAATAGCCTGGGCAGAGTGTCAACCTCAAATCCAGATATACTGACAATTCAAACATACCAAGCAGCTCAGATATACCACCCAGAACAAATGATGTCCTATATACAGTGGCCATTCCAGGGGAGGTACTAATTGTTTATTAACCAATAAACCACCATGGGATTTTTCTTGTCTATAACAAATTACTCTGTGTGTGTGTGTGTGTGCGCGTATGTGTGTGTGCGCGCGTGTTTCAGGGGAGGGATATTGGCCTGATAGGTTTCAGCTTACTACTTTCTATTATCTACCTTAAAAATGTTTTCCTGAGTATCTTCAGGACAGAATTTTCACTTCATAGTCATCACATCAATTAATGCATGTGCCTGTTAACTTATAAATATTAATACTGACAAGTGATAGTTCTACAAGAAACATATCCACATTTAGTAGTTATTCGCTTTAGTTATAATAAATTGATCCTAGTATTTCTATAATATGTAAGTTTAAGCATACTATTTGTTTTAATCTTTATATAATGTACAAATGTAGTAAAAATTGTATTTGTTTCCAAATGTATCTCAGTGATAGAAAAGATAATATATTTATAGACACTGAAAATAAACACATACCAAAAAATAGCAAATAACAAAAAGCTAAATGCTCCTTCCAGAGCTTACACATTAGACTCACTATAAGTTGTACCTGAAAAAGACAAGCTGGCCAACTGTGGTTACAATAAAATTGATAAATCAAAAAAGAAAGAGGAAGAATATATAATATATATAAGAGGAAGAATATTTATATATATGTGTATGTGTATATATATATGTGTGTATGTGTATATATATATGTGTGTGTACATGTGTATACACACACATATATATACATATATACGTGTGTGTGTGTGTGTGTGTATATATATATATACACACACACACACACACACACACACACACGCATATATATATATGTATATATATATATATTAGCGTAGTGGTCCTGCTGTATCACCCAGGGTAGAGTAGAACTCCTGGGCTAAAGGGATCCTCCACCTTAACCTCTTGAATTCCTAGGATTATAGGCATGAGCCACAGTGCATGGTTCATGAATATATTTTGTAACATTTAAGATTTGCTCAGATTCTGCTCATTATGTGAGAATCACATATTTTAAGCTTATCCCCATGAACGGAAAACTAGGGAACATTGTTAAGTTTGCATAATCAAGATTACTGGAAGTTTATATTAAACATGAGTAAAAGTGAAGATATGAAGAGACTATTAAAAAGGGATTTTTTTTTCAGGGACCAAAAAGCCTTAGAGAAACAACTTGAGTTTATACTGTGGTTAGAATTGGAGAATATAACACTAGAAGTGGCAAGATTCAGTGCTGAGATTTAGATATTCACTTAAACAAATATTTAGAATTTACTTGTGCTTTTGAATGGATTTTTTTTTAATCATCATGGAAACATTCTTTTTTTTTCTGAATCAAAGAGCATATCTCCTAACTTAGAGAAATAGTGTTAATATATAGTATAAATATGCAAACTACATTTTCAATGATTTTAAAGTTCAAAATAGATCATCTAAAACACACTCAGCATTTGTGTAGCGAAAATCTAACATTTTATAAATAAATTTCTATTGATCTGTTAACTCTCATAGAATTGATTATTAGAATTACCTTGCTGCTTGAAATTTAATATATTAGCAAGTGGTCTCTGACACTCTCGTTATATTTGACTACATTATTTTGAAAC
This sequence comes from Cebus imitator, assembly GCF_001604975.1. Taxonomy (NCBI): domain Eukaryota; kingdom Metazoa; phylum Chordata; class Mammalia; order Primates; family Cebidae; genus Cebus; species Cebus imitator. The sequence continues at coordinate 5,086,214 of NW_016107355.1, read as the reverse complement.
TGTAGTAAGCTAAAAGTTATAGCTTTGTTTTATATGTAGAATATTGCATTTTTTCTTCCTCAGAGTTCAATAATTCATTAACGAAGCAATTGAATTTATGTGAGCATAAAAGCAATATTCCAGATACCTTACAATTTGAGATAAACTAAAAAATATTCAAATTTTTTGCTTTTAGAAATCTTTATGAATAGGATAAATGACTCTCTACCTTGATTCATTTAGGGAGTTATATTCATTTGATAGGATTTACAAGTGTTACAATAGGATAAACAACTTTAATTACAAAGAGAATTGTTTATCCTATTGTAACTCTTGTAAATCAAAATAACCTTGATAAGTTTAAATTGACGGAAGATAGATTTTGAAACCAATTTTCTCATTTCTACAATTAAATTACTATCAGATGTATTTTAGTGGAATTTTTTAATCCCACTATTATTATAGAAAAAAAAACATGTTACTCAAACTTTCCTTAACCATGCAATTTCACAAAAACAATGATGCAATTTACCTTTTCTTTTTCTCTTAAAGAGAAGAAGGAAAATAAAAGTCAACCTCTCAGAAAAAGAATATAATTAATATAATTCTGTGTTGCTTAATGATTTCCAGAAGCCGTTGGAACAGTGTTCCAGAGTAATAATTCTTTCCCCAAAATCTTTAGTTTGGCACAGCAGTGTTGATGCCTCAGGGCTTCTAAAAATATTCACTTGTGCAAATGATCCACCCAGGTTCTTTGAAGCTAAATAATTATCTCAAACTGCAGGTTAGTATTTCTTCAAACAAAATATTGAGACACAAATTGATAAAATCTTATATCCATCCTATAACAAACCAGAAGCAAATAGTAACAACAACAGCAAACACCCATGGATTAGGGTCTGTTCCTGTTGTGAAAGTCTACGTAACCTCCCAAAGTCGCAACTTATTTATCTATTTACCTAATCATTAAAAAATGTTTATTGAATTTCTTATGATCATATAATATTACTCTTGTCATTGTCAGGGGGAGATGTTGAGAAGAAATCCAACAATCCTCAATGTTATGGTGTAATTTGGGAATGAAAATAAGGACACATACTTCTGGTTATTGTAAAAACAAAGAACAAAGTGAAAAATGAAAAGAATGACAATGTGTTAAGGACAATATATTCAACCAATACTTATTAAGAGCCGACTACATGCCAGACAGTGTTTTAGGTATTCAAGACATATCAGTCACTCAATAAGACAAATTCCTGCCCTATGGAACTTATATTCTAGGGAGGCAGGCAATAAAAAATAAACTTATGAAAATCGCACATATTATTATATAATATTACTATAGCTTATTAAATGATGATAAGCCTTTCATGAAAACACATAAAGAAATGGAACATAATAAAATATTGGGAGCGATGGGAGAAGAACTGCACTTTAAACATAGTGGTCAGGGTAGAGTGCAGTGCATTTGGAGGATGGAGTTCACTGTGGACTTGAGCAGTACCTTAGAGGAGGAGGTAGAGCCAAAGCTGGATAGGGCTTTGATGTGCAGATAAAGGAGAGGTTTCCTAGGATGTGAACGGTAAAGAGTGTTGTAAATAAGAAGTATTCAAATTTTCCTCTTGAAACTTTGACAAAGCAGCGATTGTCAAATAAATTTTTAGAAGTTCGGTTGCTTATAATAAGGCTTATGACGTATGAACAAGATAAAATATAAATGTATTAAGTTGAACACATTACTTAGACTCTGCCCAGATGGGTCTGATCCTAAGAAGGTTAGGGAGGCCCCTGCATTTCCAGGAAATCATCACAGTTACACTAGTTTAGTAACATTGATGCTAATTAACCAAGGCTCAAGGGTGAAGCAGTACATTTATATAGCATAACTACCCACGGAGTCCTGTTGTTAAATGCATGTGCTTGAAATTACATAAAATCTTTAAATGAAAGAGTGTGCAGATAATTTTGAGGTAAAGGCCAGAAGTTTCCTTTAAGTTGTTCTTCATCATGGGGTCTTGTCTTCCTTTTGACAAATAAGAACAGTATGGCTCAGATAAGTAACTTTGCCAAAACCCAAATGACTAATGAATTTGGAATCAGAACTCACATTTCTTTGATCCAATTTCAAGGCCCTTAAGGTACAACAGCATCTTGATTTTTCATGTACTCAAAAGTATTTATTGAGAGCCTACCATATGTAAGACACTTTGGCAGGATAAGACAAGTCACCTACAATTCAAGAACATGGTGCCTGCTGTCATAGATCTTCATTTAAGTGGGGAAATGGAGGAGATACTAATGTTTTCTGTATAGGAAAGGAAGAGATCATAACTAACTAAATGCTAGATGGTAAGTGCTAAGCAATGCGAGGAAACTGAGAGTGATGGGCAGGTGTTTATTAAGCACTTATTTTGTGCCATGCATTGTTACAATTGTTTTATATGTACTATCTCAATTAACCATCAACTTTATGTAGAAGGTGTTATTGTAACATAATAAAATAAGGCACAGGAAGCCTAAGGTTATTTAGGTCATAATTATTAGAGCCAGAAGAGACAGAGGAGCAAACCGATTCTAAACCAAGATTTTAAATTAACTTGCTCTGCTGCTTTCAGAGGAGGCTACATATGAGCCAAGATTTGACCAAAGCAGGTGTCTGCAAACTATTGCCTATAGCCTAAATCCAGACAAATGTTTTTATCAACAAGAACACAGCCATACTTACTTATTCACATTTTTTCTGTTGTTGCTTTGAGTAGCAGAGCTGAGTAGTTGTGGCAAAGACCCTATGGCCCACAACTTTAAATATGTACTATCTGGTCTTTCACAGAAAAAAAAAAAAAAAAAAGACTTTTTGCCAACTTCTGGATTAAAGCAGATGGTGAAGCCAGGCAATAAGTAGATTTTAAAATGCCAGGGGTAAAGAAGACAACAAGTGGAAAAGTTCTGAAGTGGGATTGTGATGAACATCCCAAGGAAGAGCAATAGATCAGAGTGTCTGGAGCCAAATGAATAGGGCTGGTATTGCAATGCTATCAAAGCAGTCAGGAGCTAGATCACCAAGGGGCCTTGATAGCCCTGAAAAGGACATTGACCTTGATCCTGAGTAAGATGGGAAGCCACTGAAAGATGGTCAGCAGAGAAATTACATGATTTGATGTATTGGATACTGAGATATGCCTTCCAGACCCTCTTCAGGAGTGACAGTATTATTCCCTCAGGGAACAGAAATGCTAGGAGCAGAAAACCCTCAGCCATCTGTTCTCTCCTAGAATTGCCTTAACAAGAGAGTGGCCTTGCCCAAGGCCATGCCTCATTCCTGGGCCAGTCTGCAACAATGTCCAGTTGATATGGATGTTTGAAGCCTTAATATTACTGCCCAAGCTTGGAACAATTATGTAAGGCTATGCCAATTTCAGAGCTCCCTGTGGTGTTGGTGGGGTCTTCATTGAGACTGCATTACAGCTCATCTTCTCCCTCTGCCCAATCTTGCTTCTTCTCTTGCACAGGTGTTAACCCTGGGGCACTGTAATTATCTCTCTCATACTGTAGCAGTCTGCTTCACTGGAAGCTGACTAGCAATATCTAGCTTGCTTATGAAAAATATAGCTAAATGCAAAGGACATTATAGGTGGGCAAGTATGCAAGCAGCAAAGATGAAGACAAATAATACAGTAGTTCAGACAAAATATGGTGATGGCTAGATCAAAGTATGTGAGGAAATACTCAGAATATTCAGAATGTGCTGCAACAGGATTTGTAGGTGAATTGGAGGTGGGTGTACGAGAATCACACACCCGGAATCACTACAAGGTTTTCAGCCTAAGCAACTAACAGATGATCCAAGTAGGTCGGTTTTTCGGGGCATAGAATGAGCAAGCAGTTAATAATTTATTTGCTTTTGGGGTTGCATCAGAACCCAATGATTATTATTTTTAATGCAGTAACAAATTTCTCAACCATCTCATGACTTATCACCAGAAACATTTATTTCTTACACATAATCTAATATAGATGTCCAAATTGGGCATCTATTCTAGATACTTGTACCTTAAGAGCTGATTCAGAGTTGAAGTGTTTCTTCTGTCTCCTGGTTCTACCCTCCTGGGGCTTCAAGATGATGCTGTTGTCCTCCGCCAGTTGACAAGAGTAGGACAGCGCACTTTATACCTACTCCCAGCCCATAAGGAAACTGCAGTGCTTTCATATTCATTCTACAGCTCAGATGCAGTGACATGAGTCCACTTAGAAGTATGTTTGGAGAAGGGTCAGAGGGAAAGGTAGTACCTATACAAGCACTTCATCCTCATCAGCGTTTAAGGGTAAAAACACACGTTTGCCTACATCGAGTCATATCTGCTGCATCCATGTTAAGTCTGAGATTTTCTATTAAATATTCAAGTGAAGATGTAAAAAGCCAATGGGCTATGCAATCTGGGATTCAGGAGGAACGTCTGTGATGAATAACTTGGAGAGTCTTCAATGAATATATGGCATTTGAAGGCATGAGATGACATCAGGTTTCCTAGGGGTCGTGTATAGGTTGAAAAGAGAGCATGTCCAAGTCCTAAGCCTGGGTCACTTCAGTATTTAAAGGCTGAATGAATGAAGTCAAACAGCAAAGAATACTGAAAGGAGTTGTCAGTGAGCAGGAAGAAGAACAGAGAGAGCATGGTTCCATGACGCTCGGTGAATAACATATTTTGAGGCTGAGGAAGTAATCAGCTGTATCTAACATGACTGCTAAGCAGGGTAAGGTAAATTCAGAGAATTGATGATTAAATCTGCAACATGTCTATGGCTGCAGCACCCCAAACATGCCCAATCTCATCATACATCTGCAACAGGACCTTAATAAGGATAGTTTTGTGAAGCAGTAAGTAAAATATTTCTTTAGAGTAAATTTAAAAGAGAATGGGCAGATATGAAATGGAAGCAGTAAATGTAGCAATCCCTTTGAGGAATTGTATATAAAAGGCATAGCAATCCTCTATAAGGCAAGCACTACAGTCAATGTACGCAACGCTTAGAGAAAATACACATTGAAATATCTAACTTTTCCACAAATAGCTAACTTATTAAGATATGGGTGGTACATTATTTTAGCAACATCAAGATACTGAACTTTCAGAGGGAAAAATAAATAAACATATGGAGAAACCTACATCACCATTTATTTTACTATCCCACATCCTACTTCTGCCGTTAGTATCGTTCATTGCCTTTTTGAGTTTGTGTGTGCGTGTGGATGTGTGTGTGTGTTGAACAAGGTTTTTTGAACATGAATGCTCTGATGTCTTTACTGTTTAAATCACCTAGACTTGCATAAAGAGTGGTCTCATTTCTACACAGTTCAACTTTGAAATATTTTGACAAGAATTTTAACTACGATACAGGGAGAACAACAGAAAATACAAAAAAACACATAGAAACAACTCTATTTTTGGAGTTAAGATTCTGTAGCTAAAATGCAGTTTGATCCTGATCTGGCAGGCATAGAGCTTAGCGGGAAAGCATGACTCCTCTCTTCTCAGTCTGATGTAGTCTAAATTCAGGGGAAAGTCAATTAGCTGTCCACTCAAAATGCCCAGAATAGCTGTGAGGGAAACAAACTGGGAGACCCACAGATTAAGAAAGAGACGAAAGAAAAACATTGGTATACTGATGAAAATGCTGATCTGTTTATGTATGTACTTTTTAGAGGCAGGTTCTTTCTGTGTTGCTCAGGCTCAAGAGCAGAGGTGAGATCTTGGTTCACTGCAGCCTTGAACTCCTTGGCTCCAGCAATCCTCCCACTGCAGCCTCCGGAATAGCTGAGACTACAGGTTCATGCCACCACATCTAGCTTATTTATTTATTGTGGAGACAGAGTCTCACTCTGTTGCCCAGGCTAATCTTTAACTCCTAGGCTCAAGTTGTCTGCCCGCTTGGACCTCCCAAAATGCTGGGATTATAGGCATGAGCCACCATGTCCAGCCCTGATCTGTTTATTTAGAAGTGTCAGTCTAACCACTGGCAAAAACAAAACAATACAAAAAACAAAAAACTTCAGAGAGTAGGTTCGTGTGCTTGTGTGTGTAATTAGTCTACATGAGTATGTTTGTACTTTCTTGGAAGGGCAGAGAGTGGTGATGACACAACTTAATAATTCTCTCTTTGTTTGAATTTCTAACATATCAACTATGAAAATACCTTAAATAGAGAATACCAGTGTTCTTCATCTTAAAAGTAAGCCTTGGCTACCTACACTAGAATAATATCCAGCTTCAGAGCTCAGTAGACATTATCAAAAAAAGAAAAAAGGATTGTAAGACAGTGATGACTGTAACAAAATCAGAGAAAAGAAAAAAGAGAAAAGAGGATACAGCCAGGGAAATACCATTAATATGAAATAGATTTGCTCCGTTGCTCAGTAGCTTTAGACAGTTGAAGATTTTTTTTCTTATTAGAACTTCTTTGTCTACCTTTATCACAATATTATATTCTTTCCTACCTAAGAAAGCTTCTTTAATTTATTTTAAGATCAGGAATACACACGGCTGCCATTGGAGGATTATTTCTACAGGGTTTGGTCTAAATGAAAATAATCAGATTTTGGAAAGGATAAAGGAAGGCACTAATTGACAGTGAAGGGAACATTTTTAGTTTTTCTTCATTTCATTACAAGTCATGTAGACAATTGAAACAGAGAAGGGAAAAAGATATTTAGGAACAAATAATACCCTACACTTGAAAACCAAAGCTTCTGGAAGAGGAAACTGCTTTTAGATTGAAAGTGCGCCTGGCACTGTTTCTTTGATGGGCTGTGACAGTGTGAGCTCTTGGGTAAAAATTATGGCAGAAAAATCTTGGCTCATTAGCACTCAGTCTAGATGAAGTGTCAATATGATGATTACCGGAGAATTTCCTGAAACAGAGCTTATCTGAACTAGATGAAGAAGGAATTACCACAAATTGAAGGTGGCATAGATTTTTATGTTGTAAATTCTTGTGCTTTTCAATTGTTAGAATGGAAGGATGATTTTCTTGTGACACTTCTTTATTGCTCTTTATTCTTTCTTTCATTTGCTAACTTTTCAGGAAAGCTTCTCTGCATTCTGAGTGACTGCAGTGCAGATTTATGCTTTCTTGCTTCATTTTTTCTTTCAGTACTATGACAAATGCTTACAGATAGAATTATTTACATTAGGGGATGGATATTGTGGTTAGATTTCCAAAAACGTATGACCTTGTGTGTGTTGACTGCACCATCTGTCCTTTTGGCCAAAAAACTGTTAAAAACTGGGTAATTTAAAAATTTCTCTTCTAACACATGATTTTTATTTTGTTCCCTATTTGGATGACTCTCAACATCAAGAACAGTGAGAACCAGGTTTCAAAATGGCCTGATAATTTAAAGCTGTAGAGTGGAATCAGGTTTTTCTGATTTTAAAATGAACTTAGTGAGATTTCCTAATTGAAAGCACATTCAGAAGGCAGCCCTGTGAATGGAAGGTAGCTGGTAACAGCAAGTGTTCTGCTCAAAAACCTCATTCACACAGACGCATTCTGAGGAAAATGGAATTTGTAACTGCAGATTTTCTGAAATACAATCACATCCAAACAGCAGGATTGCTAAACAGAAGGTGCCTTATAACTATGTTCTAAAATTAAACCTCATTTCAACTACATTCATTCTAAACGGAAAATGTACTCTAGTTGTTTTCGACATTAAAGTCAAATTCAAATCATTGTTATCCTAAGAGCTACTTAAATAACTTAAATAACTTCTGCCATGTAATGAAGATTAGTGTGTATTTCATATTAGGTTTGCAGAGTAATCTGGGGGAAAATGTTTTTGGCTTTCTTTGTACTTTTTTCTTATAGACTAGGCAAAAAAAATCATTATTTGAGGAAGATTGCTTATCTGTAAGATGAGATACTTTTGTATCAAGTTTTAATCTAGAAGAAGACTAAACAGTATGTGACATGTTATTGATCAAACTTCTCAGAGAAAGGAAGCATTTTGGGAACTGGCTGTATTATATAGGGAGCTTTTCATATAAAAATCAATATTGAATATATGCTTTGTGCAAGGAATTAAAATCATTTAGAGGAAATAAGGCTCTCTAGGGTATGCACCACAAAAATGATGGCTTATTAGTGAATTATTCAACAGAATGAGGAGTAAGAAGGGGTTAAAGCTATTTTATGATAATAGCCCCTCTTCTCAGCTATATGAAGTCAATTTTACAAAATGTACAGGCCCAGGTTATGAACTCTAATACGTCCTTTTATGAGAAATCAAATACTAATTGAGCACAAATGAATCTTTTACTCAGTTGTCTGCACTTGCAAACAAACAATATGACCAATAACGTATTTGAACAATAATATTAACATCTTACATATATACATTTATATGTATATATGTGTGTATGTGTGTACATGTTTATATATATCTATATACAGATCTATCTTTATATGTATACACACAGAACACACACACACACACATATGGGGAGAGAGAGATGGAGAAAGGGAGGCAGAGAGGGAGAGAGAGAGAGCACATTTAGCTTTTCAACAGTTTCACATTAGTGCGAATGTCCAAGCAGGATATCCCAATCATCAATTGCAAATTTCTCCCTGTCAGCATCTTTAATCTAGTTGTCTGAATAAAGAGGATAAAAAAGATTTCTCAATGCCATGTTTCGCATATTTTGCACTTTTTTATAAAGTGGATGCCACTCAACATGCTCATTATCTATCAGCAACACGTGTATTGAGGATTCACATTGACTCCCCAGTAACACTTTTGCATTGTTCTTACCTAGAAATATCGGCTTTTGATTTGTCACTGCAGCTGTGATGAGCAGCACCTGGTGTGCCTTCAGATGTGGCATTTTATTTGTATTCTGTCTAAAATCTAAATGGAAAAGAAAAACAAACAATCCAACAATTTTATCTCCACTGAGGTCTCGCTATCCAGCTAGTGTGGACATTGGAATTAATAATCATAGAACTATAACTGAGATAAAGTGTAAACTTCTGTAAAGGATGATTCTGACTTCTTATTTACAACCTTAGCACTTAAATACACCTGAGAGGAATGGCTTAGGCATCATACAGTACATTATTCAAGTGTAGTCTTTTTCACTGAAATTGAACAACGTGTTTAAATGAGCATAGTTTTGATGTTGTTACATTAGTCCACCCTATCACAATTTGTCTTTCTGTGACATTATTTACCCATAATACAATACAATATTTTGACAGTAAGAGAAAAAGCAACGTTCAAATAACTTTTATCACAATATATTGTTATAATGGTTCTATTTTATTATTACTTATTTTTGTTAATCTCTTACTGTGCCTAATTTATAAATTAAGCTTTATCACAAGTATATATGCATAGGAAAAAACATAGTATATATAGCGTTTGTTACCATCCATGGTTTCAGGCATCCACTAGGGGTTCTGGAACGCATCCCGTTCATGGATATGGGGGTGCTACTTTAATGGTATTAAGTGGTGTATTTTTATTTTTTTAAAAAATTATTAAGCATCTATTACATTAAAATGCCATATTCCACTGAGGGGAGCTAAGTAGAAGGTGTTTGAAGCCCCCAGGTAATATATTTTAAAAGATGTGATTCACATATTGTATAAGTTTTTAGAAAATAAGGTAAAAATAAATAATGAATTATTTTCAATATCCAAAAGAATATAAAACCCTCATATTTATTTACTGGGAAGAATATTTTGTAAAACCATATTAAAGGTGGCATAATAAATGGCATTGAATTGTAGACTGGATTTTGAGGAAGAGATGGAAACTGTGTATTTCATTGTATTGCATATTTCACCACTATGCCCTTGGACTCTGTGGTTATAAGGAATCTCCCCAAAGTCAATTCTCCATTTTATCTGCCTCATTCCAATAAATTGTTCTGCCATTTTCACTGCCCTCCGGGCTTGATATTGTGCAATATTTATTCCTTATCATATTTAAAATTTATATACAAGATTCAAAGATTTTAAGTGTGTAGTTTAGTGAGTTTTATTTCATGTATATTCCAACATAACTATCACCAAATACAAGGTATAATATATTTCTAGCTCTCCTTCAAGTTCTAAGTTCTCTCATGGCTGCAGGAAAGAACCACTGATCCAGTTTCTTTTACAATACCTTAGTTTTGCCTGTTTTGGAGCTGCATATAAATAGAATCTTACAACATGTGCTTTGTTTTGTTTCTAGTTTCTTCCAACACTTCAATCACTCAACATCATTTTGAGATTCATCCATGCTGTTGTGTACATAAGTAGCTTGTACATTTTATTTTTGAGTAGTGTTACATCACACTAACACTGCAACTGATTTCATCACTTTTTCTTTTATGGATATTTTTCCTTGATGCAGTTATGAGCTTTTATGGATACATTAGTTATATGTAAACTTATTCGCTTATTCGGGTACTTTTTCCCTCCCTGTGGACATGTTTTACTTCTCTTAAGCAAATACCTAGAAATAAAATTGCTGAATCATAATGTTTAATTTTTTAAAAGCCAATTTGCTTTTTATACATTTTTAAAAATTTTATTGTGTTAAAAGCTTTTAACTTTTTAAATATTTTTTCTTAACATTTAAAAAATAACTTGTTCCACACCTGCCTATAAGTGAGAACATGCGGTGTTGGAGTTCCTGTTCTTGTGTCAGTTTGCTGAGAATGATGGTTTCCAGATTCATCCATGTCCTTACAAAGGACACAAACTCATCATTTTTTATGGCTGCTTAGTATTCCATGGTGTATAACAATGAGAACACACGGACACAGGGAGGGGAGCATCATGCATTGGGGTCTGTTGGGAGGGACTAGGGGAGGGACAGCAGGGTGTATGGAGGTTGGGGAGGGATAACATGAGGAGAAATGCAAGATATTGGTGACAGGGGGATGGAGGCAGCAAACCACACTGCCACATATGTACCTATGCAACAATTCTGCATGATCTGCACATGTACCCCAGAATCTAAAGTACAATTATATATATATGTATATATATAATAGCTTGTTCCTCTTTTTGTAGGTTGATACATAGGTCATTCATTGATTCTAATTTTAGTAATTTCTTTTTTCTAACAGACGCATTTCAAGGTATAAATTTACCATTAATCACCACTTAACTCAATCTCACACACCTTGATATTTTCACATTTAGATTGATTTTTTTTTCAAAATGTCCCTTATAATTTCTTTTTGATACACAGATGATTTATAAATGTGTTGCTTCATTTCCAACTACTGGAAAATTTCCGGATAACTTATTATTATTTAATTAAAATTCATTGTGTTCAGAGAAACTGCTACATGTTATTTCAGTCTTTTAAATATATTTAGACTTGTTTTCTGGTCTGAATTATGACAAACGTTCCATTTGTTCTTGAGAAGGCGTATTCTGTATTTGTTTTGTGTAGTATAAGAACTGGCAATTATACCAGGTTAGTTGGTAGTATCATTAAAATAATCTACATCTCTACTTTCTTTTGTCTTCTTATTCTCACAGAAATGAGAATGTCAAAGTTTTCAAGTCAAGATTATAGACTTACATTTTTTTCCATTTCTGTCAATATTATTTGTGCGTATTGAAGCTCTGTCACTTATTACATAATTGGGATGGTTGAGTCTTCCTGATGAATTAACCATTATGATATTTTAAAAAGACACATCTGTTTCTGACAAAACTCTTTGTCTTGAATTCTATTTTGTAAAATGTTAATAATGCTGCCCCATCATTGTTATGCTTAATGCTTCCTATATCCATCGTCTCACTTTCAATCTATTTGAGATATATTTAATATATATTTCTTATAAACACCATGGAGTTGAGTCTGGCTTTATGTACAGTCTGCTGATTTTTACTTTCCATTTTGACTTGAGCATTTTGCCTGTTTGCACTTAATGTAATTATTAATGTTTACTTTGTTTTCTATATCACAGTACAATTCTATTTATGTTGTACTATAATTATATGTTTTACTTTTTCAAGTATAACAAATACCCAACATATTGTTACCATTTTTTCTTCAAATAGTAAATAAACTCCATCTTCTCTACTCGGATGAGCTTTGCCTGAATCTTCCCTATGCTATGTCCTGGAAACATTTTCCAGTCTGTGAGATGGGGAAATCATGCTCATTTCATTTGTTTCATGTCTCTTGGGAATCATAGTCCTCCCCTTCCTGGTATCCAGTGTCCTGATACTCATTATGTAATATATTTTATTTATGAAACATATGTGTAGTATTTTAAATGTTTTGGTTAAGAGAAAAAGAAATCTAATTCCTGATAACATATCATCCTGAGACATGAACACTCCTCCCTTTCTCCTGAAAGATATTTTTGCTGGATATAAAATTCCAGTTTGACAGGTTTTTGTTTTATCATATTTTTCCTTTTATTACTTTAAAGATGTTTCATTTTCTTCTGACTCTCTTGCTTCTGACTTTAAATGCGTAGTCTTGCTTATTTTCATTGCATTTAGTATAATGTTCTCATTTTTTATCTCTGCATTTCAGTTTTTCTTTACCTTTGGTTTCAGCAAGTTTGACTATAAACTGCTGAGGCATGATATTCTTTATATTTATTGTGCTAAAAGTTTGTTAAGCTTGCTGAAATTAATGGGTTGCTCTTATCAAATTTGAAACAAATATTTAGAATTTTAGCAAACATTTTTCCTTCCGTATTCTATCTAATATATCTATTATTCTACTTACCTGTTTGACTGTTCTGTTCTGTTTAACAAGTCACAGAGCCTCTATTGATTTTATTTCAGGCTTCTTTTCTGTTCTTCAGTTTAAATATTTTATTAACTGACATTATATAATGCTTATTCTACTGTTATCTGTTGATGTGCATTTTAAAATTTCAGAGATTATATTTTTCAATTTTAGAATTTCAATTTGGTTCTCTTTATACAGTTTCCAAATCTTTTCTTAAATTCACCTTCTATTACATCCGTTTTTCTGCTTATTTTAAGATACTTTTAATAGATATATTGAAATACTTTATCGATGATTGTATTTTTGGAGTTTTTCTATTATAGTGTATAATTTTGCATTTATGTGGAGTCACATTTTTCTGATTTTCTTTCCTTTGTTAAGCAGCTTAAGAGCCAGGATAAAGGTATGGTCAATTGATTCAACCAGGTAACTAGATGTTGAGATATTTTGGCATGCTCTTATGATTTTACTTCCTCTATGGATTTAGGCAAAAAGAGTCTGTTGTTTTTAATTAAGTCTCAACTTTCTGTACTTCCAAGAGGCTTATAATTTTATGTCGGAAGTTTAATTGGGTAGCACTTTACTTGCAGCTTTGGTTAGATCCAGTTTACCTCTGTTTTAAAATACAGTTGTGTCATTTAATAACAGACATACAATCTGAGACATGTATTATCAGATGATTTAATCATTGTGTGAACCTCCTAGGGTGTACTTACACAAACCTACATAGTACAAAGTACCACACACCTAGACTACATGGTATATATAAACTATTGCTCCTAGGCTACAAACATGTATAGCATGTTACTCCTCTGAATACTGTAGGCAGTTGTCACACAATGGCAAGTATTTTTGTATATAAACATATGCAAACATAGAAAGAGAACAGTAAAATATGGTATAAAATAAAAATAATTAGATCTCATTTATTTACTTTTGTTTTGTTGTATTTGGGGATCTTAGTCATAAATTCTTTGCATAGACTGATATCTAGAGGAATTTTTCCAGTGTTATCTTGTAGAAATTTTATGGTTTCAGGCCTTATATTTAAGTCTTTGTTCCATCTTGAGTTGATTTTTGTATATCGTGAGAAATAAGAATCCAGTTTCATTTTTCTACATGGGGCTTGCCAGTTTTCTCAGCACTATTTATTCAATAGGGTGTCCATTCTCCAATTTATATTTTTGTATGCTTTCTTGAAGATTAATTGGCTGTATGTATTTGGCTTTATTTGCAGGTTATTTATTCTGTTCCATTGATCTATGTGCCTACTTTTACACCAGTACTATGCTGTTTCAATAACTATGGTCTTGTATAATTTGCAGCTGTAATATGATGCATCCAGATTTGCTCTTTTTCTTAAGATGGCTTTGACTGTTTGGGCCTTTTGATTCCATATGAGTATCTGGATAGTTTTTTCTAATTCTGTGAAAAATGATGGTTGTATTTTGATGGGAATTACATTGAATCTGTAAATTGCTTTGGGTAGTATGGGCATTTTCATAGTTTTGATTCTTCCAATCCGTGAGCATGGGATACGTTTTTATTTGTTTGTGTCATTTGTGATGTCTTTCAGTGTTTTTTAGTTCTCCTTGTAGAGGTTTTTACCACCTCATTAGGTATATTCCTAGGTTTTTATTTTATTTTATTTATTTTTTGCATCTGTTGTAAGAAGGATTGAGTGTTTTTTTTTTTTTTTTTTT
>NW_016107355.1:5034057-5071759 GCF_001604975.1 Cebus imitator | reverse complement strand
TGACAGAGTCTTACTCTGTTGTGAGGCTGGAATGCGATAGCATGATCTCAGCTCACTGCAACCTCCATCCCCTGGGTGCAAGTGATTCCCCTGCCTCAGCCTCCTGAGTAGCTGAGACTACAGGTGTACACCACCACACCTGGCTAATTTTTTGTATTTTAGCAGAGATGGGGTTTCATCATGGCCAGGATGATCTTCATCTCCTGACCACATGATCCTCCCACCTAGGCCTCTCAAAGTGCTGGGATTACAGGCATGAGCCGCTGTGCCTGGCCTGGGATTGAGTTTTTTATTTGATTCTCAGCTTGGTCATTGTTGGTGTATAGCAATGATACTGATTTGTATACATTGATTTTGTAACCTAAATTTGTTTATAAAATCGAAGTCTTTTGGAGGAGTCTTTAGGATTTTCTAGGTATACAATCATATCATCTGCAAATAGCAGTTGTTTGACTTTCTCTTTTTCAACTTGGATGCCCTTTATTTTTTTCTATTGCCTAATAACTCTGGCTAGCATTTCCACAACTTTGTTGAATAGGAGTTGTGATAGCGGAATGCCTTCAACTTTTCCCCTTTAAATATGGTGTTGGCTGTAGGTTTGTCTTATGTGACTTTTCTTATTTTGAGGTAGGTCCTTTCTGTGCCACATATGTTGAGAGTTTTTATCATAAAAAGGTGCTGGATTTTGTCAAATGCTTTTTCTGCATCTATTGAGATGATCATATAGTTTTTGTTTGTAATTCTATTTATGTGGTATATCACATTCATTGACTTGCATATTTTAAAACCATCCCTGCATCCATGGGAGGAATCCCGCTTGATCATGAATTCTATTTCTGATGTGCTGTTGGATTTGGTTAGCTAATATTTTGTTCAGGATTTTTGCATCTATGTTTACCAGGAAGGTTTGTCCATAGTTTTCTTTTTTTGTTGTGTCCTTTTCTGGTTTTGGTATCAGGTTGAAATTAGCTTCACAGACTGATTTAGGGAAGATGCTTTCTCTCTTACTCTTTTGGAATAGTTTCAGTAGGATTGTTACCAATTCTTCTTTGGATGTCTGTTAGAATTCAGCTGTGAATCCATAGAGTCCTGGGCTTTTTTTATTGTTGGCAATTTTAAAATTACTGATTCAGTCTCACTGCTTGTTACTGGCCTGTTCAAGATTTCTATTTCTTTCTGATTTAATCTAGGAGGACTGTATGTTTCCAGGAATTTGTCCATTTCCTTTAGGTTTTCTAGTCTGTGTGCATAAATATATTCATAGTAGTCTCTAATTACCTTGTGTATTTCTGTGGTATCAGTTTTAATGTCTCCAGTTTCATTTCTAATTGAGTTTGTTTGGTACTTCTCTCTTTTTTTCTTTTATTGTACTTTAGGTTCTGCGGTACATGTGCAGATCATGCAGGATTGTTGCATAGGTACATACATGGCAAGGTGGTTTGCTGCCTCCATGACCCCATCACCCACATCTGGCATTTCTCTCCATGTTACCCCTCCCCAACCTCCCCACCCCCAACTGTCCCTCCCTTAGCCCCTCCAACAGACCCCAGTGTGTGATGCTCCCCTCCCTGTGTTCATGTGTTCTCATTGATCAATACCAACCTATGAGCGAGAACATGTGGTGTTTGATTTTCTGTTCTTGTGTTGGTCTTGATTAATCTAGCTAATAATGTATCAATTTTATTTTTCTCAGAGAACCAGCTTTTTGTTTCCTTGAGATTTTGTATTGTTTTTCCTGTTTGAATTTCATTTACTTCTGCTCTTATCTTTGTGATTTCTTCTTTCTTCTAGCTTTAGTTTTAGTTTGTTCTGTTTCTCCAGTTCTGTAAGGTTGACCGAAGGGATGGAGAGGCGCATCCAGGGTCAGGTTTAGCAAGTTTATTTCAACCTGCCAGGCTGGCTGCCTCACCGCAGGCATTGAAGGCAGCAGCCTGGCTAACAGACTATAGGGGGTTTGCAGGCAGCCAATGCTATTCTAAGAAAAACCACATCTTGGTTCATTCTTAGGGACTGACATTCTGCTTAATTGGGTCAACATCCTGGGTTCTAGAGCTGGGTACAACCATATCCTGGAATCTAGGATTCCAGGTGCCCTGTTTAAAAGGCTTGAGGTTGTTTTTGTTATGAGCTTGGCTTAGTAGGGGAGAATAGGGAGGGGATCTATGGGCTTGCCTTGCTGTGACCCTAACAAGTTCTTTGAGGTATGACATTAGGTTATCAATGTTTGCTCTTTCAGACTTTTTGATGTAGGCATTTAGTACCATAAACTTTCCTATTAGCATTGCTTTTGCTGTAACCCAGAGATTTTGATAACTTGTTTCATTATTATCAGTCTATTCAAATAATTTTGACATTCCCATCTTGATTTCATTGTTAACCTAGATATCATTCAAGAGTAGATTATTTCATTTCCATATGTATGTATGGTTTGAGGATTCCTTTGGAGTTTATTTCTAGTTTTATTCTGATGTGGTCTGAGAAGGCACTTGGTACGATTTTGATTTTTAAAAATACATTGAGACTTGTGGCCTCTCATAGGGTCTATCTTAGAGAATGTTCCACATGCTGATGGATGAGTAAAATGTATATTCTGCAGATCTTGGGTGAAATATTCTGTAAATATCTGTTAAGTCCATTTGTTCTAGCATGTCATTTAAGTCAGTTGTTTGTTTGTTGATTTTGTCTTGAAATTCTTTCTAGTGCTGTGAGTGGTGTATTGAAGTATGCACAACTCTTTTGCTGTCTTTCCATAGGTCTAGTAGTAATTGTTTTATGAATCTAGGAGCTCCAGTGTTAGGTGAATATAAATTTAGATTTGTAATATCTTCTTGTTGAATTCATCTTTTTATTATTACATAGTGATCATCTTTTTTTTTTTTTAAATGTTGTTGCTTTGAAGTCCGTTTTGTCTGATATAAGATTAGCTACTCCTGCTAGCTTTGGTTTCCGTTTGTATGGAATAACTTTTTTCATCCTTTAACTATGAGTTTGCATGAATCCTGCTGTGTTAGGTGAGTCTCTTGAAGACGTCATATATTTGGGTTGTGATTTTTTTCTAATCCATTCTGCCATTCTGTATCTTTTAAGCAGAGCATTTAGATCATTTAAATTCAATGTTAATATTGGGTTGTGAGGTACTATATTCTCTTCATCCTTTTTTTTTTTGTTACCTAGTGTTTTGTTGTTGGTGATGATAGTGGTAATTGTTACCTAGGATTACCAATTTTTTTTTTTTTTGTAATTGTTACCTGTTTTCTCCTCTCACATTGTGTTACTATTTTGTAGGCCTTGTGAGTTCTAAGCTTTCAAAAGGTCCTTTTTTGTGTGTATCAAATATATATATATACATCTATATAAAATTTTTCATTTATATCATGAACTGCTTTTTAAAGTTCTTTATGCTGGCTTTCACCTTTCTCTGATATCTCTTTGAGTAGCTTAATAATTGACCTTCTGAATTCCTTATCTGGTATTTCAAAGATCTCATCTTAGTTTAAGTTCATTGCTAGAGAGCTAGTGTGATCTTTGGGAGTTTTATAGCACCCTGTTTTGTTATATTACCAGAGCTATTTTTCTAGTTACTTATCTTTGGAGCAGACTATTTCTCCTATTCTTGAATTTATGTTTGATCTGACTCTTCTTTTCTTTTCTTCCCCTTAAAAATGTGACTTTGATGCTTGTAGGTAATTATAGCCTAATTTGGTTCTTGGTGCTTTCAGGGTAGAAGACTCTGCATGAGTTCCTTGGTTATAGAGTCTTTATATGATAGCTTTCTCATATGCTGAATGCAGTAGTAATGCGCTCTGTGTGTGAGCAAGTTTATCCTCTCCTATGGGGTTGGAATGGTAAAGGTCTCTTAAAGGTGATTTAATTCCCACATCTCCTGCACTTTTTAATTTATTTTCCCCTAGTATTTTATTACTGGTTTGATGGTTCAGGCTTCAGGCCAGTAGGGGAAGTTTCCCTGGTTAGATATAGGTTGTGGCTAAAGCAGTTGGGTAAATGATGTCCCAGGCTTGACAGAGATGGCTGGAGGAACTCTCGGTAAATCAGACTGAGGTCTTATCAGGAGAAATTATTGGAGCCACCTCAGCTCCTCTGCTATGTCAGCAGAAAGTTATCCACATCTCAGACACATTCCTGTCCCAGTGTTCTAGCTATTAAGATCATACAGGCACCTCTTTTCAATAGTAAGAATGCTGATGTTTCAAATAGAGAGGAATCATGACTCTGTCTCTGATACAAACCTGAACCTGGAGCGTGCTCCTCCTGTGGGTATGCAGTCACCCTAATGTGTTCCCAAAATGCTATCTGTAGTTCCACACATGCCAAGCTCCCATGGAAGAAGCCTCAACTATTCCTATGATGGTTGACAAGGGCAGAAAGACTTCCTCCCCTCCAAGACCCTTCCCATGCACCAGTGCTGTCTGACTGTTGGGATAGAGCCCAAGACTTTCCTTGCTGAGAACAGCTCTTCAATTGTGCGTCTGCTGAAGGAAGAGTTCCACCAGTGGATGGTTCTCAAAGCTTGCCATCCAGATTCTTTTGTGCCACAGGGTTTTCCCTTGATGTGATGCACTTCCACTTCCCCTAGGAGTGGGAGTTCCTGAAGGCCACTGTGAGTGTTGTTGCTCCTCTGGGTCTAGTTGCTCAGTGAGGTTGCCACACTCCAGGCTGGTGTTGGGGAATGTCTGCAAGGGATCTGGTAATGTGACTTGTCCTGAAGTTTCCCAGAAGTGGGCAGCAGCATCAGCTTTAATGGGAGTGGCAGTGGAATGACAGAGATTCTGTGAAATTCCTTGGTTGTTGATAGCCTTATTGTGTTGGCTTTCTTGAATAACAGTGATAGTAGAAATGAAATGATTGTGGATGGACACAGGACCTCCTTGTTAGCCAAAGTGTTGCAGGCAGTGGTGATAACTGAGATGGTGCAGCCTTTTTCTCCTTCCTGGGTGCAGTGTTATTCTACCAGGAGATGCTGTAGTGGACTATGTTAATTGGTCTTCAACCAGGAGGGGTGCTGGCAAAAGAGCACTGGCTATGGTAGTAGCAGTGTGATATGTGCTTGCCTTATATTGGTGGGTGTGGCAGGAAGGGGTGGGTGTACCCTGGCTTCTCAGGCAATAGGTGGGGCCACAGAGCTTCCAAGGGATTCTCTCCTTTGCATAAGTTACCAGGGCAGGTGGCAGGGCAAAGCCAGGTAGGGGCTTGGTCAAGTGGGTTTGCATTCTGAGTCTCCGCATGCAGGACAAGCAATAGCCTCTGTGTTGGAGGACAGGAGTGGGTCTCAGGTCACTGCCATGATGTTTCAGAGGGGAGCATTGCTGCCTGTGTTGCACAGAAGAGTTTGCACCAGGCGTGGGGTGTAGCAGGAAGTGGTAAGCCCCACAGTTCCCATGCACTTGGTAAGGCAGACACACTGCCATAGTGTTTCACTGGCAGCAGCAAGCTGAGTTCTAGCCAGCCTGTAATCAGAACTTGCCATTGCCTGGAATCATATGATTTTCCCTTAGAGATTGCAGCTGTGGCTTTCGGGTCATGCTACGCCCTGTGCACTGCAGAGCTGGTGCCTGGTTCCTGCACCCACTGGCTTCTGCACTGGCAGCTTCTGCATTCATAACTGCTACACTTGCAGCATGCTTTTTGCTCTCCCTAACCCTGGCTCTGACCAAGAGAGTTCATCCCTACAAAAGCTTATGTGATGAAACCCTGTTGGGAACTTCTTTCAACCTGTGACTACCACCTGAAATTTTTGGCTGTCTTCTGCAGCATCACATGTGAGGAACTGTAGGGAATGGTTGTCCTCAGTCCATGCTGGGATCTGAGAGTTCATGTAAGTGTCTTTCTGCTGCTGTTTCTACTTCTATATTCCATGACCCCCCGCAAGTCAGTTCCTGCATTAGGTGGAGCTAGGGCCTGGTCTTTCAGGGTCCTCAGTAGGGGTGTGTATCCTAGA
The DNA here is from genome assembly GCF_001604975.1 of Cebus imitator. Classification (NCBI taxonomy): domain Eukaryota; kingdom Metazoa; phylum Chordata; class Mammalia; order Primates; family Cebidae; genus Cebus; species Cebus imitator. The sequence goes on along the minus strand of NW_016107355.1, from coordinate 5,065,803 downwards.
GGCAAACTCTCCCTCTCCCATGCTCTGGGCACTCACAGCCATTCATCTGAATCACAGTGTAGGCTGCCGCCTCCTGTTCCCTTCAAAGAGTCCATAGACTCCTTCGGCGTTCCTGTTTAGTTCCTGCATTGCTTCTTGAAAAAAGTTCACACCATGAATCTCAACACACAATTCTGTCCTTCCAAGTGGGAGAGGTATGTTGGCAATGCCTCAAATCCACTATCTTGAAACAACAACAAGAACAACAAAACAAAACAACAACAAGAAAAAACTACCAACAATTTAAATGACTTTAAAAACAGTGTGATAGTTTGATTTACCTGGTAATGTTAGCAGATATGCAGAGAACTATTATGTTAATTCATGACTACTCCCTCTCCCTTGATTCTGTTCTCCTACCAATACTTTTTTTCATAGTTTCTTTTGGCATGGTTATTTTCTATCCATTGTTCTTGCCATAATGCCATTAAGGCCCTTATCTCATTCTTATTTACATCCCCATCATATCCAGGTTGATTTTCCTAAATTGGTAAATTCTTCATATGAAGCCACTTTTATATTTTTTTAAATGTCTACTTATTTCCATTAAGAGGTTTTTGGACTCTTACTTAAGATTCTCTATACAATATGCCCAAACCTATCCATGTTGTATTACATAAAACTTGATTTCAGAGACAAACCCACACCTGCAATTGTAATAAAAAGCCTGTCATCTACAGTGGTCTTTATGATACAAGATTGCGATACGCTAACATATTTTTCAAAAAACGTGTTTTTACCTAATATGTTGCACTGATGATAAATCAGTTGAACAAGAGGGCGTAACTTCCTACCTACATCATTACTTCCTTTACGTTGATTATGCAAAGAATTAACTGAATAAAAAGCATGTATATATTTTGTATGTATGGTTTTTATTTTGAATCATTTCCAGTTCTAGAATGTCAATTATAGATCATTTATAAATTTCAAAGTGTGAACACACACATATTTTAACTATTGTTGAAAAATATGAATGTTTGCTGTTTACAGAATTTATATTGGATAAAATGGTGTTTGTAGGGATTGAGTTTCAGACATTGTTACATTGTGTATGTTAAATCTTGTGGCTATAAGAGTATTAAAAAAGACAATATACACTGGGAAAATAACAATTATATTTTATGATGCTTTAGGATGTTTTTTCTAGTGTGACTCCTGTTCTGAGCTTTCTAGACAGAGAGTTACTACACTAAACATATAAGAAAAATACCTCTAAAGGAAAATGTATGTACATCACATCTAACAACATACTCTTAGCAAGTGGACAAGGCTGACTACTTCCAAACATTTCAATAAAGATTACAAAGTAATTAGTTTTCTCATTGAAAATTTGGAAAGAGGGGGAAAATAACAGATTCAAAATCCTAAGCCTTCCGTTGAGGATTAAGTTTACTGATGGGTGTTATTCTACCATTAAGTTTACTTTGATGTTCAATTGTAAAGCAAATCATATTCTGCAAAACAAATCCTATGGCTATGGCAACAAAATAACAAATAATTTATATTGACAACAAACTGTTTTTTTTTTTTTTTTTGCAAAGCATCTGATAGCTAAATGGATGAATAGTTTCTCTGATATTATTTCCTTGATAGTGTGCACAAGTGTTCTACTTCAAAGATATAGAAGTGGCTAAAGGTGATTTATTTTCTTATATAGCAACCTCACATAGCATGAGAGACCAAAAAGCTAATTGACGCCAATGAACTAATAATAAGACAATGAATCTTACATATAAAGATACCAATTTAGAGCAAAGATATTCTAGTGGATTTTAGAAAGGATCTTTGCTGCCTAGACATGGTAAAATTTTTAGAAACTTGTCCAAGTTAGAGTATTTTTTCTGTCTTGGTGAATGCTCTGTTAAATAGGTCATTTTTCCACTAACACTTTTTGAGCAATTTAGGTTTACACAACTATTTGGCTTTAATGGTACATTTTTCTGTGATCATTATATATTTGTTTTTCAATTGCATGAAGTTTGGCTTGATGACAGACCACGAAAAAGACTGATGTAATAACAAATATATAGTCAGGAGAGCAAACCAAAAAATCATGTAAATTCGCTTGGCATCAAAATTAAAATGTTATTATGAAAAATGTTAGAGAAAGTTTAATGACTATACAAATTATTTTCAAAAAGAAATGGTACAAAAATGGTCTCATTATTAGAATAACAGAGAAAATATTGCAGTAGAAGTTAATTTTATATTTGAATATTTTCCTTTAGTCCCATTGAAGTGACTTTTGTTAGCCAAATTAGTCTCTGTATGGCATGTATTAACAGGGCTTACTACTCTAAATTAATAAAATATGTTTTGTGGTGTTGGTTTATTATTGGCTTACATGAAATCAAATTTTTAATAAATTTAGAAAGCCATGTGTTTCTGAAAGTAGAGCTTATGAGATGCACAGAAAATTCACTTTTGGAAACCATGGTCATTTTCTAAAGTCACTAATAAGTAATAACCATTTTTGTTACTTTAGCTATATTAAAGTACTGATAATACGTTAAAAAAAAGAGTCCATGATTGAGGAAAATAAATAATAATTTCAACATATACCAAAATGTAAAAAATGAATCACAAGGCCAACATTCTGAATTACAGATATTTATCTAGGATCAAACTGTAGTTCTATGGGTGACTTTACAGAGGATGCTTCAGGGTGAGTAGAAATTAGTAGGTATATATTTAACATAGACTAATGAATCTCTTAAACAACAAAGTTAAGGCCAGCTAACATTAAATCAAGGTAAAAAATTACACATTATCAAGAAGAAACCATTTCTAATGAGTTAATTAATAGAATCCAAACAAAACTTATCCCCAAACAGAAGACCTTGAACTTTTTGACTCTTTAGTAGATCTTTAAAAGAATTGGAAATCCTAAGGAGTGATGTTAGCAACGACAAAGAAAAAATATTTCACAATCATGGCCACAGGACAGGCTTTGATGTCTGGAGAGATATCACTAAACTTCCACTGCCTTTTGGGCCCATGACAAAAGCTATGGTAAAACTTACAACAAGTACCGTAGCTCAACAGCAGTTTTATTACTTTGAAAAAGGTAAACAGCATACACAAAACACTGGCCTAATTGAAATGTATTTTGTCCTCATTTCAAAGCAGAAAAAAATGTTTTCTGAAAGAAGATGAAGCACACAAAGATGAACTGGGCAACAGGAACCTAGTGAGTTTGTGCCAGGGAAATAAGCCAAGTAGGTGATGTATATATGAAGTCATAGCATGAAGCCAGTCACTCTTCTCAATGATAAATTCTCACAACATTGTGCAGTTAACTGACTGCAGCAGAAACACAGTGGTTGAGCTTTGTTTAAATGCAGTCAATCAATAAAATAAAAACACCTAAGAACATGAAATTGAAAGGCTTTAATAGAGGATGATCTTCTGTACATGAGGCATTCTTAAGGAAGATGCAAATTTGTACTGAATATTTTCATGGACAAGTATTTTGTCCTTTAAAGTCAATATTTCCTTTCTCTTCCTCCATTTAGCCACTTATTTAGTAATAATACTAAATGCCTTTAGTAGAAAACCCTGTAAAAGTTTGTGTTATATATCAAATGGAATTAAATTGGGAATACATATTTAATTGCTAAGTGAAAATCTTCATAGCGTATGTCATAGTTTAGCAGTGTTCGGACATTGAAAATATGGTCTTGAGTCCTGATCCAAGAGGGCTGAACAGGAACAGCTTTGGATTGCAGTTCCCAGTGAAAATGCAGAAGGTGAGTGATAACTGAATTTCCAAAAAAATTTTTACTGCCCACAGACCAGGAAATTCCTGGGCAGAAAAGCGCCATGAGTCTCCAGTGCAGCTGTTTCAGCGCAGTGAGTCTCTGCACAAAAACTCACACAAATCTGGGTACTGTTTCAACTGGTTACTGGAATGCCTGGGAGATAGAAGTCACCTGTTCAACTGAGAAAAAGGGGGCTGAAACAGGGAGCCAGGTGATCTGGCTCAGCAGGTCCCACCCCCACAAAGACCAGCAATCTTAAACACTCTGGATTGAGAGTTTCACAGCAAGCACCACTGGACCGGGATGTTCTGGCTCTGTGGGGGGAAGGGCATCTGCCATTACTGAGGAAGTCAATCACTACCGAAGCAGTCCCCCATTACCAAGGCAGTCCGCCATTACTGAGGCAGTCCACCATTACTGAGGCATTACACCATTACCAAGGTAGTCTGCCATTACCAAGGCAGTTCTAACTATACCCCTGTAAACAAAATGGAAAGGAAGTTTACACAGTAGCTGGGCAGAGCCCACAGCAGCTCAGCAACACCTCTGCTGACAGACTGTGACTAGGCTGCCTCCTTGCTGGACAGGGCATCTCTGAAAAAATGCAGCAGAATGACAGGTACTTATAAATAAAGCCCCACCTTCCAGCGGCAAACCACCTGGGAGAAAAAGGAGGTTTTGAGTTCTGCTGCAGCAGACTTAAACGTAACTGCCCAGCAGCTCTGAACAGAACAACAGAGCTCACAGCTCAGTACTTGAGCTCCTATAAGGGACAGACTGTCTCCTCAAGCAGCTTGCTGATCCCCATATAACCAAAGAGACACTTCATAAAAGAAAGCTCAGGCTGACATCTGGTGGGTATCCTTCTGGGACAAAGATAACAGGAGAAGAAACTGGCAGCAACCCTTACTGTTCTGCAGCTGCTGCAGGTGATCCCCAGGCAAGCAGGGCCTGGAGTGGACCTCAGCAGTCCTGCAGCAGAGGGGCCTGACTGTTAGAAGGAAAACTAAGAAACAGAAAGAAATAACTTCATCATCAACAAACTGGACGTCCACTCAGAGACCCAATCAGAAAGTCAACAACTACAAAGATGACAGGTGGATAAATACACAAAGATGGGAAGAAACCAGCACAAAAAGGATGAAAATACTCAAAACCAGAATGCCACTCCTCCTCTAATGGATTGCAACTCCTCACCAGCAAGCGAACAAAGCTGGATGGAGAATGAGTCTGATGAATTGACAGAAACAGGCTTCAGAAGGTGGGTAGTAACAAACTCCTCTGAGCTAAAAGATCATGTTCCAACCCAATGCAAAGAAACTAAGAACCTTGAAAAAAGGTTTGGCAAAATGCTAACAAGAATAAACAGCTTAGACAGAATATAAATGAATTGATGGAGCTGAAAAACACAACACAAGAACTTTGCAAAGCATACAGAAATTTCAATAGCCAAATGAACCAAGTAGAAGAAAGGATATCAGAGATTGAAGATCAACTCAATGAAATAAAGCGAGAAGGCAAGATTAGAGAAAATAGAATTAAAAAAAAAGAATATACCTCCAAGAAGTATGAGATTATGTGAAAAGACCTATTCTACATTTGACAGGTGTACCTGAATGTGCCAGAGAGAATGAATCCAAGCTGGAAAATACTCTTCAGGATATTACCCAGGAGAACTTTCCCAACCTAGCAAGGCAGGCTAACATTCAAGTCCAGGAAATACAGAGAACATCACAAAGATATTCCTCAAGAAGAGCATCACCAAGGCATATAATCATCAGATTCACCAGGGTTAAAATGAAGGAGAAAATGCTAAGGGCAGCCAGAGAGAAAGGTTAGGTTACTCACAAAGGGAAACCCACCAGACTCACAGCAGATCTCTCAGCAGAAACCCTAAAAGTCAGAAGAGAGTGGGGGCTAATATTCAACTTCCTTAAAGAAAAGAACTGTGAACCTAGAATTTCATATCCAGCCAAACTAATCTTCATAAGTGAAGGAGAAATAAAATCCTTTATCAACAAGCAATTGCTCAGAGATTTCATCACCACCAGGCATACCATAGAAGAGCTCCTGAAAGAAGCACTAAACACAGAAAGAAACAATCCGTACCAGCCACTCCAAAAACATACCAAATGTTAAAGAGCATCAACACAATGAAGAAACTGCATTAACTAATGGGAAAAACAACCAGCTATCATCAAAATGGCAGGATCAAATTCACAGATAACAATATTAACCTTAAATGTAAATTGGCTAAATGCCCCAATCAAAAGACATAGACTGGCAAATTGGATAAAAAGTCAAAACCCATCAGTGTGCTGTTTCCAGGAAACCCATCTCACATGCAAGGACACACATTGGCTCAGAATAAAGGGATGAAGGAAGATCTACCAAGTAAATATAGAGCAAAAAAAAAGTAGGAGTTGCAATCCTAGTCTCTGATAAAATAGACTTTCAACAAGCAAAGATCAAAAGAGACAAAGAAGGGAATTACATAATGGTAAAAGGATCAACGCAACAAGAAGAGTTGACAATCCTAAATATATACGTACCTAATACAGGAGCACCCAGATACATAAAGCAAATCCTTAATGACCTACAAAGAGACTTAGACTCCCACACAGTAACTGTGGGAAACTTTAACACTCAACAGTCAATATTAGACAGATAAACAAGACAGAAAATTAACAAGGATATCCATGACTTGAACTTAGACCTGGACCAAGCAAACTTAATAGACATTTACAGAAATCTGCACCCTAAATCCACAGAATATACATTCTTCTCAGCACCACATTACACCTCTAAAATTGACCACATAATTGGAAGTAAATCACTCCTCAGCAAATGCAAAAGAATGGAAATCGTAACAGTCTCTCAGACCACAGTGCCATCAAATTAGAACTCAGGATTAAGAAATTATCTCAGAGCTGCACAACTCCATGGAAACTGAACAACTGGCTCTTGAATGTTGACTGGATAAACAATAAAATGAAGGCAGAAATAAAGATATTCTTTGAAACCAACAAGAATGAAGAAACAATGTACTAGAATCTCTGGGCACATTTAAAGCAGTGTCTAGAAGAAAATTTATAGCAATAAATGCCTACATGAGAAGCAAGGAAAGATCTAAAATTGACACCCTATCATCAAAATTGAAAGAGCTAGAGGAGCAAGATCAAAAAAATCTCAAAACCTAGCAGAAGACAAGAAATAACTAAGATCAGAGCAGAACTGAAGGAGATAGCGACACAAAAAACCCTTGAAAAAAATCAATAAATCCAGGATCTGATTTTTCAAAAAGATCAACAAAATAGACAGACCACTAGCCACATTAATAAAAAAAAAGAGAGAATAATCAAATGGATGCAATAAAAAATGATAAAGGGGATATCACCACAGATTCCACAGAAATACAAATCACCATCAGAAATTACTACAAGAAACTCCATGCACATAAACCAGTAAACCAGGAAGAAATGGATAAATTCCTGGACACTTACAAGTTCCCCAGCCTAAACCAGGAAGAAGTTGAAACCCTGAATTGACCAATAACAAGGGCTGAAGTTAAGGCAGCAATTAATAGCCTAGTAACCAAAAAACGCCCAGGTCCAGATGGGTTCACAGCCGAATTCTACCAGACATACAAAGAAGACCTGGTACCACTCCTTCTGAAACTATAATGCAATAAAATATATATATATATTATATATATATATTACATATATGTAATATATATATTATATATTATATGTAATACATATATACATATATGTAATATATATAATATATATTATATATATTACACATATATAATATATATTATATATATTATATATGTAATATACATATATAATATATATATATTATATATGAAAATATGGTCTCTTTCATAAAGAAAGTTTATAGGATAGGTGCAGTCCAACTATACATGTTTTTCAAATATGTAAATAACTTGGTCTCAATTGTGGAAAAAAAAAGATAAAAAAAATACCAAAACACAAAGGCTCAATTTTATTCCTTTATAAGTATTTATTACACATTGTATTGGACTATTAAATTTTAAAATGAAATATTATTTTTGTTTTCTTATTTCAAATACAGTTGTCATTATTTGTATTTTTATATATCTATGAAATGAAAATTTGCTTATCTGTTATTCAATGAACAAGAGAGAAATCTATACAACTACAAATATCTGGAATATATAGGAAGGGTTGCCTAGTGTAGTAAGTAATTGACATACTTTTTATCAAGCTCAGTGCTTTTTGTTTGTTTTTTGCTGTGGCTGAGAATGAAGAATAAGAGCAGGCTTTTGTGCCATGCAAAAGGACACTGTACTCAAGCCTCTCATGTACTGCTCCTCTTTCTCTCTGTGCCTGAACCCATCCCCTCTCTAACACATACATAAAAGAGCCTTGATAATAAAGTTGTAGTCTAATGAATTCTTTTCAGCTTTTAGTTCAACTTGTTGCGGTGGTATGTAGGAGCTAGTCTGTAGCCACTCAAAAGAGCTGATTGTTCAAATTTGAGAAATTTTGAGAGCTAATTGACATCATGTTTCAAATTGACCATATTGGGAATATTTATAACACTGAAATCAGCAAATGCTATCAATCAGGGTTCTTCCTTTACTTCCTAGCAACAGGTACAAGGACATCACTGGCTACTTGTCACTGTGGATCATGATTTCTTCTTTGAACCCTGACTTCTATGAGAGACCTTTTTTATTTTTTCAGGCTGTGGTCTTCCCTCTAAACTTGCCCTTTTGTGATTGCCTATAGGAGATCCTGCTCTTCTATCTTCTTTAAGTGCATCTGTTCTTGATGGATTTGTGCTAAGCCATTTCTATTTTCATTTTATGTTCTTTCTATGTGGGTACTTCTCCACTTCACTGTCCTTAACTAACCTGAGACACTTTCTGGAGCTCTAAAACTACTGATTCCGTTGCCATCTGAGCAACTCCTCTTATAAGGCCTATAGGAGACAGCAGTCTCAGCCTATACAGAACGGAACTCTTCTCTTCTGTTATCTGCGTTCTCCCCTGTGTTACTGATCATGGTGCTTCCTGTTTACGATCCTCTGTTGGCTTTCCATTTGTGAGTATAACCTGCAAACCCATTAGCATGCTATGCCAGGCCACGCATGGAGTGTCCTCTTTTCATATAACTTTAGCTTCATTATTTATCATCTATACCTCTTTCTTTAAAACCTAAATATACTCAGTTACTGAAAATTCTGCTTATGTGCTATAAGGGAATGTGTGACAATATTAGGGCCAGAGATATGTGCTGGCCTGGGAAACAGAGGAGAAGATGCATTGGAAGATATTTGTCATCAGAACAAGATATTTAACCTTTGCTGGATTATCTAGTAACTTAACTCATGAAGGATCTGCAAGGAGGGGTTGTTTCAAACCTAAGTTCCTGGAACAGTGTAAAAATACCAGTTACAAAGTTCCAGTACCTGATAAGGCATAGGAGCTACAGGCCTTTGCTGGTCTTCAGCAAAGCTTCTTTTACCTTGTAAATAACTGGAGACCGGGTGTCAGTGGAGTTATTATTTTGCCTACCATGTGTTCCAAAGATGTAATTGGGTGGGAGAAAAAGGTACTGGCCTCTAAAGTTCAGTTTACTCCTTTCTATCATTGCCAAAGATCTCTTTGGGGGAATTTCTACAAAGTCTGTCTCACTACTCTGTGGTTTCTACCACTAATGGTTTCGCAACTTGGTTCTTTCCTCTCATTCTGCATCCTTGGAATAAAGGATACTGAAATTGACTACATTGTGACTGACTTAGACATCATCTCCTTAGATTGTTTGATCCCCAAAGATAGTTTTCTTTCTTTTTTTTTGAGAGAGAGTCTTGCTCTGTCGCCCAGGCTGGAGTGCAGTGGTGCAATCTTGACTCACTGCAACCTCCGCCTCCTGGGTTCAAGTGATTCTCCTGCCTCAGCCTCCCAATCAGCTGGGACTACCGGCACAGGCCACCATGCCCAGCTAACTTTTGCATTTTTAGTAGAGACAAGGTTTCACCATATTGGCCAGGTTTCTCTCGAACTCCTGACCTCATGATCCACCCTCTTGGCCTACTGAAGTGCTGGGATTACAGGCATGAGCCACCACAGTTGGCTGATAGTTTCAGAGCATTATGCCTCCCCAACTCCCAGCTCACACTGAGCGAAGTCCCCTGAGATTTGTCAACTAGCACTTGTCTCCTGACTTAGAATGCTGACAGCCTGTGATTTAACCAACTTTCACTTCCCCTATGTCCTCTCTTCTCTATATGATATTTCAGTCTCTGGTTTCCTTCCCTTCCTTCCTTCCTTCCTTCCTTCCTTCCTTCCTTCCTTCCTTCCTTCCTTCCTTCCTTCCTTCCTTCCTTCTTTCCTCCCTCCCTCCCTCCCTCCCTCTTCTTTAAAATTAGAAATGATACAAAGCTAACTGGAATAAGACAAAGAAAACAAAAATATCCATCCTAAGCCAAGTGATAACTGAAATATATGACTATAGAACAAAAGCTAGAAACAGTTCTATAGAGCTAGATAAAGAAAAGTCATCTAGACCAAATTCTTATTCACTTCAGGATTATGCAGGTATAGGTTTTATTTCTACATTCCTCTAAAAACATTGCACTTTGAAATACCGTACAAAATAATATTTAAGTCACTGTTTTACTTATTTACCCTTTAAAAATGATCTCCCTCTCTTTCTGAAACATCATCTGCCATTTTGTCTTCTCTGCAAAAATATTTTCAGAATCAAATAATTTTCTCATCACTTCCACTGCTACTACACACACATCCGTCCTCTTTCCCTTGGGTCACTGCTGTACTTCCTGACTGGTGTCTCTGCCTTATGCCTTGATTCCACTGCTCCCTGCCCGTACCCCCGTCTCAGGAAGTCAGATGATTGATTTTCAAATCAAATCTGATTACAATCGCATTACTCCTGCTTAAAATCTTTCAAAACTTCCTCTCTTTCTTGTAGAGAAGGCCATGATCTTTACTTCAAGGGCAAAGCTGTGTGATGTGCTGGCTATTCTCAGTGTCTACATTCAGCTTCTGTGATTCTCCCTGCTATCGCTCTCACTCGGAACTTGGTCCCCATGGTATCCATTTGGCCTCCTCTCATCTCCATCAGGTTTCTGCTCAAATGTCAAACTCACTGAGGCTTTCTCAGGGTGCTCTATTTTAAACAAGCTCCCTCACCTTGGTCCCACATTTTCTAGCCTCACTCTCTCTTTCACTTGTTGTCTGTATCACTAATCATTTCCTATTTTGCTTTAGAGTACTATAAATGTTCCTTAAGATATAAACTATAAACTTCATGATAGCATATTTTCTATTAGATCCATTATCCCTGGATTTCATAAATGCCTCCCTGTGATAGGTACACAATGAGTAGTGTTTAAATTAATAAGTGAATGACTGGGTGAAACATTTTCTACCTGCTTAGTTATTTCTTCTAGGTATCATACCCACCCTCTCCCATCATAGCATCCTTCTGTATTCTTTTTATTTTGCCATTCCCTGGGATTCTAAATCTTGAGTTTGTCTTCTCACTTCATACCTGCCCCTTTGTTGTTTTCACCTACTCTCAGCTGCAAAAGCATCTTAACTGCTCTATTTTAGCTTTAAGACTCTGCATTTCAATTTGTATATCAGAGACAGAAGATTCTTTCTAAAACCCTAATATTGTCAGATTACTGCTATTGTGCTTAAATTGCTCTCATTGATTTTTATACCCTATATGACAATGCAAACTTATACTTCTATAAACTGTCCTTTACAGTTGGGTGCTTCTAAGTTTTCCAAACTCCTTTAACACCCCAATTTAATCAATAGTGTCCTTTATCATCATGGAATCCTGAATTCATATATTAAGATAAATGACCTCAGCATCTCTTCAGAATTTGCAATGTTAGCAAATAAACATTTTTGACTATGATATCATTAGATATTTTTGCAAAATGAAAAATAACCTTTAAAACTGAATAAAGAAGATCAAGTTTTTCTCTGACCCTTGTTTAAAAACATTGCACATCTTATCCTTCTCTTCTACCTTGTGGCTATAATGATCACACTGCACAAAAGAGATAATTAAAAAGAAATTCAAACTGTGAATAAATGGTCAAGAACTCCTTCTGTGACACATTCTTAGTACTTTTCATATGCCTTACATAAAAACAGTAACTCTGTGGATGATCAAGTGCTATGTCAAGGCCTGTCATATCATACCTTCTTTTGATATATTTAGAAGTAATCAGATTCGCGAGCTCTTGGTTATGTTATAATAATGTAGCACATATTGTGGCACAATCTAATGTTTTTCACACAATTATAGTATATTTCCTCTTTAGCACAACATCTGATCATAGATATCAATTCATGAATTTTAGAATTGTTTTATAAGACAGCAATTAATTGCTTTAAAATATATGAATATTTTAATTGCATAAATGATAAATATTCACTTTAGAAAACATTTAATGTATTTTCAAGGTGCCATAAGGCAACTGTAATCCTAGTAATGTAGAATAGCAAATATTAGTTCCTGTATTTTATATTTTCCTGTCTCATATCTATGCATACTTTTATTTTTCCTGTCAAAACCATTATAAATTAAATATGTTTAAATATTCTTTTATACATATATATATATATATATATATATATATTATATATGTTTTATTGCACTTTAGGTTCTGCGGTACATGTGCAGAACATGCAGGATTGTTTCATAGGTCCAAACATGGCAATGTGGTTTGCTGCCTCCACCACCCCATCATCTATATCTGGCATTTCTCCCCATGTTATCCCTCCCCAACCTCCCCACCCCCTGCTGTCCATCCCCTATTCCCCTGCAACAGACCCCAACGTGTGGTGCTCCCCTCCCTGTGTCCATGTGTTCTCATTGTTCAACACTCACCTGTGAGTGAGAAAATGTGGTGTTTCATTTTCTGTTCTTGGGTTAGTTTGCTGATAACTATGGTTTCCAGATTCATCCATGTCCCTACAAGGGACACAAACTCATCATGTTTTATGACTGCCTAGTATTCGATGGTGTATATGTGCCACATTTTCCTTGTCCAGTCTATCATCCATAGGCATTTGGGTTGCTTCCAGTTTTTTGCTATTGTAAACAGTGCCACAATGAACATACATGTGCATGTGTCTTTATAATAGCACAATTTATAATCCTTTGGGTATATACCCAGTAATGGGATGCTGGGTCAAATGGAATTTCTATTTTTAGGTCCTTGAGGAATCACCACACTGTCTTCCACAATGGTTGAACTAACTTACACTCCTACCAACGGTGTAAAAATGTTCCTATTTCTCCACATCCTCTCCGGCATCTGTTGTCTCCAGATTTTTTAATGATCGCCATTCTAACTGGCACGAGATGGTATCACAATGTGGTTTTGATTTGCATTTCTCTTTTGACCAGTGATGATGAGCATTTTTTCATATGTTTGTTGGCCTCATATATGTCTTCTTTTGAAAAGTGTCTGTCCATGTCCTTCACCCACTTTTGAATGGGTTTGTTTTTTTTTTTCCCGTAAATCTGGTTTTGTTCTTTGTAGATTCTGAATGTTAGCCTTTTGTCAGATGAGTAGATTGCAAAAATTTTTCCAATTCTGTTGGTTGCCAGTTCACTCTAATGATTGTTTCTTTTGCTGTACAGAAGTTCTTGGATTTAATTAGATCCCATTTGTCTATTTTGGCTTTTGTTGCCAATGTTTTTGGTGTTTTAGTCATGAAGTCCTTGCCTATGCCTATGTCCTGAATGGTTTTGCCTAGATTTTCCTCTAGGGTTTTTATGGTGCTAGGTCTTATGTGGAAGTCTTTAATCCATCTGGAGTTAATTTTAGTGTAGGGTGTCAGGAAGGGGTCTAGCTTCTGCTTTCTGCACATGGCTAGCCAGTTTTCCCAACACCATTTATTAAACAGGGAATCCTTTCCCCATTGCTTGTTTTTGTCTGGTTTGTCAAATATAACATGATTTTAGATGTGTGGCATTGCCTCTGAGGCCTCTGTTCTGTTCCATTGATCTATATATCTGCTTTGGTACCAGTACCGTGCTGTTTTGATTACTGTAGCCTTGCAATATAGTTTGAAGTCAGGTAGTGTGATGCCTCCAGTTTTGTTCTTTTTGCTTAGCATTGACTTGTCTATGTGGTGTTCTCTTTTGGTTCCATTTGAAGTTTAAGATGGTTTTTTCCAGTTGTGAAGAGGGACATAGGTTGCTTGATGGGGATAGAATTGAATCTATAAATTACTTTGGACAGTATGGTCATTTTCATGATATTGATTCTTCCTAACCATGAGCATGGAATATTTTTCTATATGTTTGTGTCTTTTATTTCTTTGAGCAGTGGTTTGTAGTACTCCTTGAAGAGGTCCTTTACATTCTTTGTTAGTTGTATTCCTAGGTATTTTATTCTCTTTGTGGCAATTGTGAATGGCAGTTCGTTCTTGATTTGGCTCTCTTTAAGTCTGTTATTGGTGCATAGGAATGCATGTGATTTTTGCACATTGATTTTGTATTCTGAAACTTTGCTGAAGTTGTTTATCAGTTTCAGGAGATTGGGGCTGAGATGATAGGGTCTTCTAAATATACAATCATGTCTTGTGCAAATAGAGACAATTTGACTTCCTCCTTTCCCAATTGAATACGCTTTATTTCTTTTTCTTGCCTAATTGCTTTGGATGCAACGTCCAGTACTATATTGAATAGGAGTGGTGAGAGAGAGCATCCTTGTCTAGTGCCAGATTTCAAAGGGCATGCTTCCAGTTTTTGCCCATTCAGTATGATGTTGGCTGTGGGTTTGTCATAAACAGGTTTTATTATTTTGAGATACATTCTGTTGATACCTAGTTTATTGAGAGTTTTTAGCATAAAGGGCTGCTGAATTCTGTTGAAGGCCTTCTCTGCATCTGCTGAGATAATCAGGTGGTTTTTGTCTTTGCTTATGTTTATGTGGCAAATTATGTTTATAGACATGAGTATGTTGAACCAGACTTGCATCCCTGGGATGAAGCCTACTTAATCGTGATGGATAAGCTTTTTGATGTGCTGTTGCAATTGGTTTGCAAGTATTTATTGAAGATTTTTGCATCTATGTTCATCATGGATATTGGCGTGATGTTTTCTTTTCTTGTTGAGTCTCTGCCAGGTTTTGGTATCTGGATGATGTTGATCTCATCAAATGATTTGGGAAGGATTTCCTCTTTTTATATTGTTTGGAATCATTTCAGAAGGAGTGGTACCAGCTCCTCTTTGTATGTCTGGTAGATTTCAGCTATGAACCCATCTGGACCTGGGCTTTTTTTTGGGTGGTAGGCTCCTAATAGCTGCCTCAACTTCAGACCTTGTTATTGGTCTATTCAGGGTTTCGACTTCTTCCTGGTTTAGGCTTTGGTTGGTGCAAGTGTCCAGGAATTTATTCATTTCTTCCAGGCTTACTGGTTTATGTACATAGAGTTGTTTGTAGTAATCTCTGATAGTAGTTTGTATTTTTGTAGATTCGCTGGTGATATCCCCTTTATCATTTTTTATTGCATCAATTTGATTATTCTCTATTTTCTTTTTTATTAATCTGACTATTGGTCTATTTTGTTGATATTTCCAAAAAACCAGCTCCTGGGTTTGTTGATATTTTGAAGGGTTTTTTGTGTCTCTATCTCCTTCAGTTCTCCTCTGATTTTAGTTATTTCTTTACTTTTGCTAGATTTGAGGTTTTTTGATTTTGTTTCTCTAGCTCTTTCCATTTTGATGATAGCGTGTTGATTTTAGATCTTTCCTTGTTTCTCATGTAGGCATTTATTGCTATAAATTTTCTACTGGATGCGGCTTAATTGTGTCCCAGAGATTCTGGTACGTTGTATCTTTGTTCTCATTGGTTTTGAAGAACATCTTTATATCTGTCTTCATTTCATTGTTTATCCAATCAACATTCAAAAGCCAGTTGTTCAGTTTCCATAAAGCTGTGTGGTTCTGAGTTAGTTTCTTAATCCTGAATTCTAATTTGATTGCACTGTGGTCTGAGACACTGTTTGTTATAATTTCTATTCTTTTACATTTGCTGAGGAGTGATTTACTTCCAATTAAGAAGTCAATTTTAGGGTAGTTGTCATGTGGTGCTGAGAAGAATGCATATTATGTGGATTTGGGCTGAAGATTTCTGTAGATGTCTGTTAGGTTTGCTTGGTCCAGATCTGAGATCAAGTCCTGGATATCCTAATTTTCTGTCTAATATTGACAGTGGAGTGTTAAAGTCTCCCACTATTATTGTGTGGGAGTCTAAGTCTCTTTATAGGTCATTAAGAACTTGCTTTATGTTCTTAACATAAAGACGTCTCTGTAGGTTTTTAAGAACTTGCTTTATGTATCTGGGTGCTCCTGTATTGGGTGCATGTATATTTAGGATCGTTAGCTCTTCTTGTTGCATTGATCTTTTTACCATTATGTAATGTCCTTCTTTGTCTCTTTTGATCTTTGTTGGTTTGAAGTCTACTTTATCAGAGACTCAGATTGCAACTCTCGCTTTTCTTTTTTGCTCTCCACTTGCTTGGTAAATCTTCCTCCATCCCTTTATTTTGAGCCTATGCATGTCCTTGCATGTGAAGTGGGTTTCCTGGATACAGCACACCAATGGGTTTTCATTTTTTATCCAATTAGCCAGTCTGTGTCTTTTGAGTGGAGCATTTAGCCCATTTACATTTAAGGCTAATATTGTTATGTTTGAATTTGATCCTGCCATTTTGATGATAGCTGGCTGTTTTGCCCATTATTTGACACAACTTCTAAATTGTGGTGATGGTCTTTACCATTTGGTTCATTTTTGGAGTGGCTGGTACTGGTTGTTCCTTTCTATGTTTAGTGCTTCTTTCAGGAGCTCTTATAAGGCAGGCCTGGTGGTGATGAAATCTGAGCAATTGCTTGTTGATAAAGGATTTTATTTCTCCTTCACTTATGAAGCTTAGTTTGGCTGGATATGAAATTCTAGGTTGAAAGTTATTTTCTTTAACGGTGTTGAATATTGGCCCCCACTCTCTTCTGGCTTTTAGGGTTTCTGCCAAGAGATCCACTGTGAGTCTGGTGGGCTTCACTTTTTGGGTGACCCAACCTTTGTCTCTGGCTGCCCTTAGCATTTTTTCCTTCGTTTCAACCCTAGTGAATCTGAAGATTATGTGCCTTGGTGATGCTCTTCTTGAGGAATATTTTTGTCATGTTCTCTGTATTTCCTGGACTTGAATGTTGGCCTGCCTTGCTAGGTTGGGAAAGTTCTCCTGGATAATAACCTCAAGAGTGTTTTCCAGCTTGGAATCATTCTCTCTGTCACATTCAGGTACACTTATCAAATGTAGATTAGGTCTTTTCACATAATCTCATATTTCTTGGAGGCTTTGTTCATTTCTTTTTACTCTTTTTTTCTCTAATCTTGCTTTTTCGTTTCATTTCATTGATTTGATCTTCAATCTCTGATATCCTTTCTCCTGCTTGGTCGATTTGGCTATTGAAACTTGTGTATGCTTTGTGAAGCTCTCATTTTGTCTCTTTCAGCTCCATCAATTCATTTATATTCCTCTCTAAGCTGTTTATCCTCATTAACGCTTTGTCTTCATGAAGTTCTCATTTTGTCTCTTTCAGCTCCATCAAGTCATTTATATTCTTCTCTAAGCTGTTTATTCTCATTAGCATTTCATCAACACTTTTTTCAAGGTTCTTAGTTTATTTGCATTGTATTAGAATGTGTTATTTTAGCTCACAGAAGTTTGTTATTACCCACTGTCTGAAGCCTGTTTCTGTCAATTCAGCAGACTCATTCTTCATCCAGTTTTGTTCCCTTGCTCTTGAGGAGTTGTGATTCCTTGGAGGAGGAAAGGCATTCTAGTTTTGGGTGTTTTCATCTTTTTGATCTGGTTTCTTTTCATCTTTGTGGATTTATCTACCTGTGGTCTTTGTATTTGGTGATTTTGGATGGGGTCTCTGAGTGAACCTCCATTTTGTTACTGATGAAGTTATTTCTTTCTGTTTTTTACTTTTCCTTCTAACAGTCAGGTCCCTCTGCTGCAGGAATGCTGGAGGTCCACTCCAGACCATGCTTGCCTGGGAGTCACCTGCGTTGGCTGCAGAACAGTAAGGGGTTCTGCCAGTTTCTTATTCTGCTGTCTTAGTCCCAGAAGGATACCTACCAGATGTCAGTCTGAACTCTCCTTTATGAGGTGTCTCTTTGGATATATGGGGGTCAGGGAGCTGCTTGAGGAGACAGTCTGACCCTTATAGGAGCTCAAGTGCTGAGCCGTGATCTCTGTTGTTCTGTTCAGGGCTGCTGGGCAGGAACGTTTAAGTCTGCTGCAGTGGAACTCATAACTGCCTTTTTTCCCAGGTGTTCTGTCCTGGAACGGTGATGCTTTAATTATTAGTTCCTATCATTCTGCTGCATTTTTTCAGAGATGCCCTGCCCAGTTAGGAGGTAGCTTATTCACAGTCTGCCAGCAGAGGCCTTCCTGAGCTGCTGTGGGCTCTGCCCAGCTGCTGTGTGAACTTCCTTGTGGTTTTGTTTATACAGGTATTGTTAGAACTGCCTTGGTATTGACGGTCTGCCTCAGTAATGGTGGACTGTCTCTGTAATGACAGACTGCCGCAGAAATGGTGGATTGCTTTGGTAATGGCAGACCTGCCTCAGTAATGGTGGACATTATACCCCCACCGCCATAGAGTTGGACTGTTTCCGGGTCCAGCTGTGCTTGCTGTGAAACTCTCAATCCAGAGAGTTTCAGATTGCTAGTCTGTGGGTGTGGGACCTGCCGAGCCAGATCACCTGGGTCCCTGTTTCAGTCCCCTTTTTTTCAGTTGATTGGGCAGCTCTGTCTCTCAGTCATTCCAGGTGCCAGTTGAAATGGCTGCCCAGATTTGTGTGAGTTTTTGTGAGATCCACTGTGCCTGCTGAAACAGCCATGCTGAATACTCATGGCGCTTTTCAGCCCAGGAATCTCCTGATCTGGAGGCAGTAATAACTCGTTTTGAAATGCAATCATCACTCGTCTTCTGAGTTGTTCTCGCTGGGAACTGCACTCCATTGGATCTGCCTCTGAATATTCTTTTAAAATAAATGATATACTCTTTTGTAAAAGATTTTTTAATGCCTATATAGCATATAATATCAATATTAAATACTTTAAGATCCATGTAGAATACAATATCAATTTTAAATACTTTTAAGAATTTTTCAGATATATTTTTACTTGCTGCCTTTGAAATGTTGCAAATACATTTTCTATTTTATTTCATGTTATTTAATAATATTTGTGCAGTTGAAAACCATCTCCATTTTCAGTTTTCAAATTTCTCAGTTGTGTGTATGCATGTATTGTTTAAAATTTTTATTTAATTCACTTACAAGGAATGAGGTGAATCACTATAGTATAAAACAAAAAAAGAATTACCTAGTCTCTAACTCATATGAGATTGTAATCATTTTGGAAATATAAGCAAGAAATATAGAACCACAGATGGTAATGTATCCAATGTATGAGGCACACAGCAAGTGCTATGAGTATTCAGGATAGTGAGATATCAATGTGCTAGAGCAGGGAAGACAGATTTGGGGAAGGACATATGACTTGAGATGAGTCTTAAAGAATGATCTGTACCTGAATAGATGAAGAGATGTGGAAGGAGCATGCCAAGTACAGATGCTCAACATTTTTGCATATAAGGTAAGTTTGGTGAGTTTGGGGATATGTAAATTTATTATCACAAAACATAAATTTTATCAAGTATTTTGTTTTGTTTTAAATACCATAGAGATTCTTATTCTTAAAAAGTCTGTTCAATTTAATTGAATGAACATAAACTCATTAAATGTGCTTTTGCATCCTCATTTCACCTTTCTCTCCTCAATTTCTGTTTGCATTGCCACTTTGTTTTCCTTCAGTTCTGGAGAGTTTTGCATGTTCCTCACCTCTGTTACCTGTCCATCCCAGCTTTTGAACTGAGACTTTCCTTCCTCAAGCATTCAGCCGTTCAATGTGTCTGTCTTTATTGTCAACTAATCCTCTCACACATATGTTTATTTCAAGCATTATAGGTCTTTTTAGCCTTGATCAATCCAAACTCAATTCAAAACATTGAATTTCTGTGTGCAGTCCACCACTAGCTTTTCACCTCGTATTACCTTAATATCTGGATTCTGTTCTCACCATACTTACACAAAAGATATTATTCTTTAAAGAAATATCTTCATGTTGCTTGTATAAAAGATATAACCCAGTACAACAAATTACCTTTAGAATTGGAAACATTTGACAGTGGTGCTGCCTGTGGACAGTAGCAGATAATTTTATTCCACCATTTGAGAGGGGGTGGGCAAGGAGAAATATCTGTTTTATACTGACACATAAGTTGGCTTCTTAGCTCCTTTTTATCAAGCCCTCAGGTAGGTATAATACTATTTGTATAATAAGTTTGAGATTCCCAGGCTGACTCATGCACAGATTTTAAGTTGTAAAATCAATGAACTCATCTTGGTCTTTAGTCTCCTTGATATCTGCATTATTTTGCCAGGAGTCTACTGCCATCTTCCCAAATCTCTTTCATCTTTGGTTCCCCAATATAGCACCATTTTCTCTTGCCTCTTGTGACTGACAACTTCTCTAATCCTTAAATGAGTTTGTTGTTTTCATGCTATGAAAGCAATTTTTCAACCGCTGCTTTTCTCATAATTTCATTCAGTAAGTCTATGACCAGGAACAAAGTCCCTTTCTATATCAAGGCACCACTAATCTTTCTTTCTGAACTTAATCTTTATTATAATTTCCCATCTTTCTTATTGTGTACTCTACAGTTTGTTTTGAATGTTATTCTATTAAGTATAATTAACATTTCCATATAATTTATTACCCAAACCATGACTTTTTTTTTTTTTTAATACAAGATCTTGTTCTGTTGCCCAGGCTGAAATGCAGTGGCAGGATCACAGCTTACTTCCCCTGGCAGCCTCAACCTCCCAGGCTCAAGTGATTGTGTGGCCTCAACTTCATGAGTAGCTAGAGCTACAGGTAGCAGTCACCACAACCAGACAATTTTTGTGTATATGTATATATTTCTTTTGTAGAGATGAGATTTAACCACGTTGCCCAGCCTGGTCTTCAGCTCCTGGGCTTAAGTGATCAGCCCACCTTGGCTTGCCAATGCTGGGATTACAGATGTGAGCCACCACACTTGGCTAAAACCATGACCTTTTTGAGAATGAAATATTTCAATTGCCTTCTTAATAACTATAACTCAACAACAGATATAAAATGAGACTGACCCAGAGAAACTAGACATATGGTCATCCTATCTAAAATTTATCACTGTCCCCACCAAGAAGCCCTCTGAGTTCTGCATTGTTTCTAATTACAACACAGTACTCCTAGTATCCATTACATTTAATTTTCTAGGTACAATATTTTGTCTTTTGCTAGATAAATTTTTTTTTGAGATGGGGTCTTGCTCTGTCATCCAAGATCAGCAGCATAATCTCAGCTCACTGCAACCTCTTCATCCTGGGTTCAACCAGTTCTCCTGCCGCAAACTCAGAATACCTGGGATTACAGGCACCCACCATGATTCCTGGCTAACTTTTTGTATTTTAGTACAGTTGGGGTTTCACCATGTTGGCCAGGCTTGTCTTGAACACCTGACCTTGTTGTCATCCACATGCTTCAGCCTCCCAAAGTGCTGGGATTACAAGCATGAGCCACTGCCTCTGGCCAAATTTTTTCTTTTCCAAAATGTATTACCTTCACCCCATTAGTGATTTGTACTTCAAATACAGAATATCATAAAAGGATCCTAACTTGCTCTGCAGCCTCTATTCTCTTCCTACCCCAACGAATCATGCTTACATTGCCATATTATTTTATTTATCATATTTTTGGGGAAACTGAAAAACTTACAAAAATCTCTCAATGCCTATAGATTACATATTAAATTTTCTTATTTTCATTGATTAAAACTATTTGATAATCCAGCCTACATTCACCTTTTTGGCTTTATTTTTTATTACCTTTTACTTTAAGTTCCAGAACATGTGCAGAATGTGCAGGTTTGTTACATAGGTATACATGTACCATGGTGGTTTGCTGCACCTATCAACCCATCATCTATGTTTTAAGCCCTGCATGTGTTGGGAAAAGCAGCAAAGGAGAAAGGACTTACAGAGTGACTACATAAATTGGTTATGAGTAACATATAAACAAGGAACAACAAACTGTGAAAGGCTGCAGGAGGCCTCTGAGGAGGAAAGCCTCTTCATGCCTCATGTTCCATTGCAGGGTGATCTCGGCTCTCTTACCATAAACATTGTGCTCAAGGACGTAAAACCCCTTCATAGCACTACGTTGTAGCCAGACTTGTAGGCTCCTTGTAAGGCCCTGTTCCACCAGCTGTGCATAGATAAGAAGCTAAAGATAACCACATGCTCTTGCTATGTGAAACTCCTGAACTTCCACTGTTATCAATCCTTAGGATGATATGCCATATCTGGCTCATTGATTCACTTTTGGTTCACTGATTCATTCCACCATCACTCCACCCCTACCCTGTAGATCAAATTGAATGTAACCAATAAATAGTGTGGATGATCAGAGCTCGGGGCCTTCACTGTCTCCTCTAGTAGTGAATGATGGCCCCTTGGTCCCACTTTCTCTCTTAATCTGTCTTTTTCTCATTCCTTTGTTGCCACCAAACATGGGGTACCCATGGGTGATGTAGGGCTTGTTCCCTACATCCATGCATTAGGTATTTGTCCTAATGTGTTCTCCCTCCACTTGCCCCCAACCCACCAGACAGTGTGTGTTGTTCCTTTCTTTATGTCCATGTGTTCTCATTGTTCAACTACCACTTCAGAGTGAGAACTTGTGATGTTTGGTTTTCTGTTCCTGCATTAGTTTGCTAAGAATGATGGCTTCCAGCTTCATCCATGTCTCTGCAAAGATTATGGCTGCATAGTATTCCATGGTGTATATGTGTCACCTTTTGTTTTTTCCAGTCTGTCATTGATGGGCATTTGAATTGGTTCCAAGTCTTTGCTATTATAGCGCTGCAATAAACACACATGTGCATATGTCTTTATAGTAGAAAGATTTGTACTCCTTTGGGTATACATCCAGTAATGGGATTAGTGGGTTAAATGGTAATTCTGGTTCTAGATCCTTGAGGAATTGCCACACTTTCTTCCACAATGGTTAAACTAATTTACACTTCCACCAACAGTGTAAAAGCGTTTCTATTTCTCCAAGGCCTCACCAGCATCTATTGTTTTCTGACACTTTTTGTTGTTGTTGTTGTTGTTTTTGGAGATGGAGTCTCACTCAATAGCCGTGCTGGAGTGCAGTGGTGCAATCTTGGCTCTCGGCAAACTCCACCTTCTGGGTCCAAGTGATTCTCCTGTCTCAGCCTACCAAGTAGCTGGGATTACAGGTGCATACCACCACTTCCAGCTAAGTTTTGTATTTTTGGAAGAGACAGGGTTTCACAATGTTGGCCAAAATGGTCTTGATCTCTTGAACTCATGATCCTCCCACCTCAGCCTCCCAAAGTGCTGAGATTATAGGCATGAGCCACTGCACTGGGCCCTGCCTTTTTAAAAATTGCTATTCTGATTGGCATGAGATGGTATCTCATTGTGGTTTTGGTTTGTATTTCTCTAATAATCAGTGATGATGAGCTTTTTTTCATGTGTTTTGGTCACATAAATGTCTTATTTTGAGAAGTGGCTGTTCATATCTTTTGCCCACTTTTTGATGGTGTTGTTTTTTTCTTGTGAATTTAATTTCCTTGTAGATTCTTGATATTAGCCCTTTGTCTGATGAATAGATTACAGAAATATTTTCCCATCCTGTAAATTACCTGTTCACTCTGAAGCTACTTTCTTTTGGTGTGCAGAAGCTCTTTGGTTTAATTAGATTCCATTTGTCAATTTTGGCTTTTGTTGTAATTGCTTTTGATGTTTTAATTGTGAAGTCTTTGCCCATGCCTATTTTCTGAACAGTATTGCCTAGGTTTTCTTCTAGTTTTTATGCTTTTGGGTTTTACATTTAAGTCTTTAATCCTACGCCCTATTACATTTTTTTTTTTTTATTTGCTGTTCCTGCAGTCTATGCATCTGTTCCTAATGTTGCCATGCCAACATAGCTTGACTAGTCCCAATTCCACAGTTTTGTTTACACCATCTTTAATTCCTGGTGAAAGTATTGAGGAATTGTCTCATTGTCTCAATTAGAAGTAATTTCTCTCTTTCCCCAAAATTACTGTAGTGTATATTGCATATAACATGTCACACAAGTTACTTTTTACTGATACTGTTACTTTTTAATAATGTGAAGCATCTGAGATCAGTAATAATTTTAATGTCTTCTTATGTACTTTTATCTAGTGTTTATTGAATCATTATGCAGATAATAAAGACAGGAGAAATTAAAGTGAACAAACAAAATAACTTTAATTAAATAGGAAGTGAAAAAGCCAGTTTGTACTCAGTATATTGCTTACTTGAGGATAGAATACACATCAGAGCTGTACTGCATGCAAATCCAAGCTTGACAACCAAAGCTGTACAAAATAAAATGGCTTTTCTGCTATCATGAGTACTCACATAAATAGTTAGAATTAACTCAGGAATTGGAGATGAAATAGTGTAAAGTGAAGATCAGTAAAAAATGTTAGTAGAAAAGCAATCATATGTTCTGTCAAAAAAAAAAAAAAACCTTTGAATATTTAACAATACCGAAAACAACAGTACTTCAAAATAAAGACAATTTTATTTTTGGTAAAACAATTTCTAATCATGATATGCTCATTTTATGGTAATATATTTTGTCAGCAAAGGATTGGTAATGGTACACTAGCAGCTAAACTGAGAGAACCAAATCTAATTTTCGAGCTAGTGTTCCATTCGCCTATTAGCTCACGTACAGATGAGCTGATATGTTGCAAGAAAAATCAATGATGCATTTGGAAACTGCATTTTAGCTGAAAAAAGAAGGTCATAACCTGGAAGGTGAGATTTATAGTAATAAAGATTAAATATTAAGGTTAATTTTCAGTTTTCCCATTGGCTTAGTGGATAAGAATATTTAGAAGGTGGTAAGAATATTATTTCCTGGTAGGAATATTACATCTGATTTCATATGCTTCCATGAACAAATAAATCATGAGATGTAATGCTTCAGTTCATGCAAATTATAGCAGCTGCACATTCTTTTTCTTACTAAATCCTAAATGTAAAAAAGTGAAACTCTTTTCCTAAGGGGAATTTTCTAGAATACTATTAGATAGTATTGGTCAAAGGCTTTTTCAGTACTTTTATTTAGTGATACTTTAAAGTAAGTGTGACTGTGACCTCTTTGAACTCACTCCTCACAATCCTGTAGCCACTACAGCATAAGCAGAGTTACAGAAAAAGGAAGCAACAATCGGAGGTACTCTTGGATACCTTAGGAACTTACTATTAAAATATGATTTCAGAAACAGTAACTTTTTCCATTTTCACAGAAAAATCTCATAATTTGAACACAGCTACCATAAGTTATAATAAAGTATTAATATCTTTTCAGCTTTTAACTATAATAGATTATTCTAGGTAATGATAATTATGTTCCTCATAGAATAATATTTCATTGTTTTGTAAAGCACTGTGTAGTGGTGATTACCTAAAATTCTTCTATTTGCTCTCTAAGCTTTTGAGTAGTATAGTTAACGTTTGAACAATGCAGGGGTTATGGATGCTGATGCAGTTGAAAAACCACATATAACTTTTGACTTTCCTGAGAGTTAACTATTATATTAATAGCCTGATGTTGACTGGGAGCCTTACTGATACCATAAACAGTGAATTAAAAATATCTTGTGCATGGCTGGGTATGGTGGCTCACGTCTGTAGTCCTAGCACTTTGGGAGACCAAGGTGGGTGGATCACCTGAGGTTAGGAGTTCGAGACCAGCCTACCCAACATGGTGAAACCTTGTCTCTACTAAAAATACAAAAATTAGTTGGATGTGGTGGTGCATGCCTGTAGGCCCAGCTACTTAGGAGGCTGAGGCAGGAGAATCACTTGAACCCGGGAGCAGGAGATTGCAGTGAGCTGATACTGTGCTAGTGTGTGACAGAGCAAGACTTTCTCCCTCTCTCTCTCTCTCTCTCTCTCTCAGATAGATATAGATATCTTGTATATATATATTTTTTTTAAACAGGGGACAGTGCAAACGCAGTTCCCCACAAATTATGCAGCTGAGTTTCCCACATTTGGGGAAATCACAGGGTCAGCATATCCGGAGTGCAATGGATAAGCCTCGACCTGGGAAAACCACCTTGGTGATCATGGTATCTCCCCTGCCAGGTAAGTATGAGCTCACATGGCTCCGCATGTTTTATGTATTACATACTGTCTTCTTACAATAAAGAAATCTAGAGAAAAAATGTTATTAAGAAAATCATACGGATGAGAAAACATATTTACTGTTTGTGAAGTGATAGTGGATCAACACAAAGTTCTTCATGCTTATCATCATGTTGAGAAGACTGGGAAGAGGAGGGAGCGGAGGAGTAGGAGACCTGTACAGTTCACACCTGTGCTTTTCAAGGGTCAAATGTACTTTTAAAAAATTGACATAAAATTAACTATTTTAAAGTGCATAATTCAGTGGCATTTAGTAAATTCCCCACATTGGGCAACCATCACCTCTGTCTCATTCCAAAATTTTACATAATTCTAAGAGAAAACTATATACTCATTAAATAGTCACTTCCCATTCTCCCTCCCTCTATCCCCTGGTAACCGTCAATTTTCTTTCTGTCTCCATGAGCTTACCCATTCAGGATATTTCATTCATATAAATGGAATCGTATAATATGTAGCCTTTAGTGTCTAACTTCATTCACTTAGTGTGTTTTGAGATTCATCCATGTTGTAGCATACATTACTAAATCGTTCCTTTTTATGGCTGAATACTATTTAGTTTTGTGTATATACTACATATTAATTATCCCTTTATCTTTTAATGGACACTTGAGTTGTTTATATTTTTCAGCTATTGTGATGAGTGCTGCTATGAGGATTGAAGTAAAATTCTTTGCTTGAGTGTCTGTTTTCAGCTCTCTTGGGTGGTACCCTGCTTTTCCAGGTCATGTTATGATGACCAGTCATTCTGCTTTGCCAAGGGTTTCCTAAAACACAGACCTGTCAGGGCAGAAACGAGGAGAGTTTCTGGAAAAACTAGGGCAATTGAACCGCGGAAATCTTTCTGGTTATATTTATATGGAATCATTTATTAAACTGAGAAACAGCCCCATAATTCCTACTGCTTAGAGGCTGCATCACATCACAAACTGGTCTTACATTAGGGTATGTGTTTCCATAGTCCATTTCATGCTACAGACTCCAAAGCATCTAGCACAGTGCTTGACGGTCATCACTCAATAACAATTTTGGGAATCAAACTGCAGTTGATTTTAATGAAATTCTTAAAAAGTGTTTGAATAAATTTGTTGGTTAAAAACATGTGCTTTAAAGCCATATTCATGGGTTCATATCCTAACTCTGAAAGATATTGACCCAGAGAAAGTGCATTGCTAATGTTTTTAATATTAAATATTAGAGTGCTTGCATTAAGGAAAAGAGACAGCAAGAATAGGCAATTAGCTTTTCATATATAATTTATGTGTGTGTGTGTTTGCCTAACTAATAAGTGAAACATTTTACTTCAAATAATTTTTTTCTGGTATCACAAGGAGTATGTTAAAAGTTGTAGTTTTTAGCAACCCATGCTTACTTCTTTCTTTTTTTGAGAATACAAATATGTTGTATTTTCCAATGTTGAAAAAAACTTACTAAAAGTCAATATTATGATTAAAACCAATAATGTGATAGCATATAGAAGTCTAATTATGTAAAATATATATAATCCAGTAACCTAGATATGAAAGGTATTTGATTCGTTTGTTTCTTTGTGCTCACTCATCCTTATCAGATATATAGTCTCTAATGAAGATCATTTACTCATCACTTAATTCATCCTTCTTATGCAGGTTTAAGTCACAACAGAGTTAACCTGCAAAGGATGCGATAAGTTTTAAAAGCTATGTTTAAGACAGCATCCTTAGTTGGAAGTGTTTTGCCCCATTAGAAGATTGCACAAGGTGGTGGAACTAATGGAATGACTTGTGCTTAAAAAAAAAAAAATCCAAAAGGGTGATCATCTAACATACAAGTGAGAGACACTGTTGATGTTTATTTTATTTTTAAAATAAAATAGGGTTTGTAAGCATATGATGATAGTCCAAACATTTCCATATGTCCATTTTTTGCAATGTCAAAACCTGTGAAAATGCTGGAGAACCCAAAACACTGCCCTCACATGTGTATTGCCTGGCACTACCTAAACTTTTGAGTCAGATCCTCTTTTGCAGTCTGTGTGAGAGTGTGTGTGTGTGTGTGTGTGTGTGTGTGTGTGTAGATCTTAATGCTCTTGGCATAATAAAATCCAAATAACTTGAGGATCTGAAATAGAGATTATAAACTTGATTTGTATTTAGTACGTTGAGAATAGTTGCTGTCTCATTGCTAGTTGAAAGGCACTTGAGACCAATATTCAGTCTTTTTTGTTCTTTATATCCAAGAATAAAAAAGGAAGTTCTTTGGCATCAGCCTTTATTTAATTTTTATCTTGCTGTTGCACAACATATCTCTGAGCTGTTAATCTTTAAAAGTACTAAGAACATGTTTTATTTGTGGATGACTAGAAAAGTCCCAGAAACAATATTTTTTTAAAAAATGAAATGGCTTGACTGCCTTGCACTAATTCTTACAAAGTAGTATTCATCTCAGTTTACAATTCAAGTGCCAGGTTTCAGAACATTACATTTTGAGTTGCTGATATAGAAGTGCTCAAAAACTAGTTTTTTGAAGGGAAGCACGAAGACTTTAAACCACAGCACCATGATGCATGACACTGTAATCAAGAAACAATTCTTGATATGCATTTTCAGTGAGATTCTTTTATATTATACGGTTCCCTCAGGAGGAGAGGAAAGATGTTTCTCATAGAGAAAATGCCATGGCTAGTGAAGAAAATGTGTTTTACATGATTTGTAATTGCTAATATGATTCAGGTACCTGCCCCAGATGAATTTATGAAATAAAACCAGTTTTCTACAATACATGGTTTGAATTTGCTATCAGATCAGCATGTGGCAATGGAAGGTTATGTAAACTTTATATGATAATGACTATTTTATATATTTTAAAAAGCCCTGTTAATTATATTGATATTTTCTATTTGTTTTTGTTTTAAAAATCAACTAATATTTTTAATTCTGCAGAAGTTTTAATATGAGACTATGTAAGGTAAAAACAAGAGATTTTTATATGAATTATTTTACCAATTTCTCTTATTCTAATTTGGCCAAAATATAATATTTCAGCACCAATTCTTAAAATTCTGAACTTAAAATATGCTTCCAGATATATCTGTACAATAAGCTTAAATGAATTTAGGAATATTTCTAGTTTACTTCTAAGATTTTTATTTCTGAATATTTTTCATATAAAATTTCTCTCCCACTAGAATTTAATTTACACATGGGCAATGCCATTGTCTGAGTGCTTCTGTTTGAAGGCCTAGAATAAGTATGTAACATCACGGGTCTTTATAACTACATAGAGAATAGTTGAATTTATCTTGATGATGCAAATAACACTTCTTAAAGCATTTTCCACTAATATTCCTTAAAAACTATTTCATATAGTTGCGGCACACTCAAACAATGAACTCTCCTTCTGCTCTCTAAACTCTCTGACAATGACATTTTATCACATTTCATAAAAATAAAAACTATTAAAAATAGGTACCATTGCCTGCCTTTTACCAAATAAATAAATTTCCTGCATCTATACCCTTCTTCTCTTTATCCCTGGGTGTAATTTAATGGCGGGTCTTCAACGAGCAATGTAGCCCCTCTCTGTGTCCTCTGGGCTTTCTTACAAATTGACTTTTCAGGGATTTCAATATCATCAGAAGTATTCTGTCTCTTCCCAACTTCAGTCACTTAATTAT
Organism: Cebus imitator; assembly: GCF_001604975.1. Taxonomy (NCBI): domain Eukaryota; kingdom Metazoa; phylum Chordata; class Mammalia; order Primates; family Cebidae; genus Cebus; species Cebus imitator. The sequence continues at coordinate 5,035,890 of NW_016107355.1, read as the reverse complement.
TAAGATCCCTGATATTATTTTATACTACAAGAACATACCTTGCAATTCTTATAATGGGAAATAAAGCTAAAGGAAAAAACAAGATTAATCTCTTATAAGAAAATCTCTTTCATTAGCATCCTATCTTTCAACATAATTCATCAATCACGGTCCAGATATCCAAACAGATTGAAAATCAAAGGTTTATGTTTTATTTTTGTTTCATTTGGCTGGTCAAAACTTTATCCAATTTTGACTCACAAAAGCTTATTTGTAATCTTATCTAATTTAGCGTAAATATTCATGTATTTTGCTCCAGGAAGCTTTATGTATTTTTTAAGGTAATGTTTGATTTAAAGTGCTATGAAGAAGACACAAAGTGTTATGTATTAAACGTTTCTCCATGTTTCTGAAATATGAATATTTGAAATTCCAAAACATACTTGAGCTCCAGATTTTCACATAAAGAACTGTGGACCTGTCCTTTCATGCTTGATCGGGGTTCTCAAGATGGTTCCCTTCACACGCTATTTTCACTTTACTGCCTCCAATTCATCATTCAACTCATTCCAGCCTTGTCTACCAAAACAATTCTTGCTAAGGTAACATTTCCATGTCAACAAATCTAAAGGACATTTCCCATGTTTTCAAACACTAAACTGGGAAGCAACATTTGACTCAGCCGAATATCCCTACTTCCTGCAGTGTTGCTCTTTCCCTAGGAGTCCAGGCCACTCTTCCTTGTTTTGCTCCTTTTCAATCTTTTAAACAAGCTTCTCTGCCCAACTTCTGAGGGTCAGTGTTTCTTACAACATTTTTCTGTACTGTTCTATTACCATTCTATATTCATGAACACTGGGCATTTCATCCTCACTCTTGACCTGTCTCTGGAATAAGGATTCCTGAATGTATATAACAAACACTACAGCTGCCATTGCTATAAGCCCACATATCCGAGTCAGTTTGTGGAGTCTGTCTTGGATGTTTCATACACACCTCAAACATTTTCCTGCTTCAAATGTAATTCATTATTTTCTTCCTTTTTCCCTCATTCAACAGAATGACTAAAGGAAAACTATTCTTTATCCATTATTTCATTTGAAAATTTTAATTAGTACTTGGGATAGATAAGTGGAAGAGATAATTGTGGTCTCCCTGCATTGAGAAGACAGGATTGCTAAATCATACATATATATAGGTAAAAATAAATTATGTACTCTCATCTCACAACTGTTTATAAGTGGAATGAAGTAAAGTAATACATTGCTGTGGTAAAAACATCTCTCCTGATTTGGATCCTTATATCAGCTTTCTATAGATATAATTGACAAAACTATATATATTTGAAGTCTATAACTTGGTGTTTTAATATACATATACATTGCGAAATAATCACCAATCAAATTTATTAACATACCCATTACCTCACATAGGTACTGTGATGGTTAATGCTGAGTGTCAACTTGATTGGATTGAACGATGCAAAGTATTGATCCTGGGTGTGTCTGTGAGGATGTTGCTAAAGGAGATTAATATTTGAGTCAGTGGGCTGGGATAGGCAGATCCACAATTAATCTGGGTGGGCAACATCTAATGAGCTGCCAGCATGTCCAGAATTTAAAGCAGACAGGAAAATGTGAAAAGACTAGAATGGCTTAGCCTCCCAGCCTACATATTTCTCCTGTGCTGGATGCTTCCTGCCCTTGAACATGAAAATCTAAGTTCTTCAGCTTTGGGATTCGGACTGGCTTTCTTGCCTCTCAGCAGATGACCTAATGTGGGACCTTGTGATCATGTGAGTTAATACTGCCTAATAAACTCCATATATATATATATATATATATATATATATAT
>NW_016107355.1:4927771-5033977 GCF_001604975.1 Cebus imitator | reverse complement strand
TATATATATATATATATCCTATTTTATATATATATTATAGGATATATATATATATATATATAATAGGATATATATATAGGATATTTATATATATCCTATTAGTTCTGTCCCTCTAGTGAACCCTGACTAAAACAGATTTTGGTACCAGGAGTAGTTCTAGAGGAACAGAATATTAAGGATGGAGTTCTTTCACTGGTTTGGAGATCTCTGGAGTTGGCTGATTAATATGATTAGACCAAAAAATGCTAAGGACTTTACATCTTATGGTATGGAGAATACTGAGAGTCCTTGGCATGAACTGTTTAGAGAGATATGCAAAATAACTCTTAGTATGTCCCTTATTATTACCACGCCCTGTGATTAAGGTCAGTGGGTATCTACAACAGCCCAAGCCAGGCAGGACTGCAAATGACCCTGGCCATTCAGAAATGAAATTTTGGGTCACTCCACCAGGAAAAAAACTATGACCTGGGAGGGGCCAAGATGGCCAAATAGTAACAGTTCTGGTATGTGCCCCAGCCAGACCAACGTAGAAGGCGAGTGATTTCTGCATTTCCAGCTGAGGTACCCAGTTCATCTCACTGGGACTGGTTAGGCAGTTCTTGCCACCCACAGAGAGTGAGAAGAAGCAGGGTGGGGGGTTGCTTCACCAGGGAAATGCACAGAGCTTGGGGACCTCCTTCCTTTAGGCAAGGGAAGCAGTGAGGGACTGTGCTATCCACCCTGGATACTATGCTTTTCAGAAGATTCCCTCATGAGCCTATACCACCAGGGCCCTGGGTGTCAAGCACAAAACTGGCAGCTGTTTGGGTAGGCACTGAGCTGAAAGAATTTTCTCATATTCCAGTGGTGCCTGGAACTCCAAAGGGATGGGAGAACCATCCACCCCCTTGAAAATGGGGTTAAAGCCAGGAAGCCAAGTGGTCTTGCTCAATGGGTCCCACTCCCATGGAGCCCAGCAAGCTAAGAACCACTGGCTTGAAATTCTCACTGCCAGCACAGCAGTCTGGAGTCAGCCTGGGATGATGGAGTTTTGTTGTGGGGAGGAGTGGCTGACATTACTGTGTATTTAGTAGGCAGTTTTCCCCTGACAGTACTAAGGAGACTGAAGGGTTTGGACTGGGCAAAATTCACCACAGCATGGCAAAGTGGCTGTGGACAGATTACTTCTCTAGATTCCTTCTCACTGGGTGCTGGGCATCTCTGAAGGAAATTCAGCAGCTCCATTCAGGGGATTACAGACAAAACTCCTATCTCCCTGGGACAGAGCACAGTGGGGGAGGGACAGCTGCAATCACAGTTTCAGCAGACTTAATCTTTCCTGCCTGCCAGCTCTGAAGAGAGCAGCTGATCCTGGCAAAGGGGATTCTCTAAGCACAGAACACCAGTTCTGCTAAGGAACAGAATACTTCCTCTAGTGGGTGTCCCTGACTCTGTGCCTCCTGACTGGGTGAGACCTCCCAAAAGTGGTCAACAGATGCCTTACACAGGAGAGCTCCGGTTGGCCTCAGGCTGGTGCATTTCTTGGATAAATCTTCCAGAGGAAGGAGCAGGCAGCCATTTTTGCTGTTCTGCAGCCTCCATTGTGGTACTCAGGCGAGCAGCGTCAGGCGTGGACCTCCAGCAAACCGCAGCAGACTTGCAGAAGTGGGGCCTGGCTATTAGAAGAAAAACTAACAAATAGAAAGTAACAACAACACATCAACCAAAATGACCACCCTGCCCCCCACCAAAAAAAAAAAAAATCCAAAGGTCATCAGTCTGAAAGATGAAAGGTAGATCCATCAAAATGAGGAAAAAATCAGTGCAAAAATGCTAAAAATTCTAAAAGCCAAAACGCTTCTTCTCTTCCAAATGATTGCAACACCTCTCCATCAAGGGTGCAAAACTGGACAGAGTATGAGATGGATGAATTGACAGAAGTAGTCTTTAGAAGGTGAGCAATAGCAAACTCCACTGAGCTGAAGGAGCATGTACTAACTCAATGCAAAGAAGCTAAGAACCTTGATGAAAGGTTTCAGGAACTGCTAACTAGAATAACCAGTTTAGAGAGGAACATAAATAAACTGATGGAGCTGAAAAAAATAGCACGAGAACTTTATGAAGCATCAATAGCTGAACTGATCAAGCAGAAGAAAGGATATCAGAGTTTGAAGACCATCTTGTTGAAATAAGGCAGGCAGACAGACAAGGCCAGAGAAAAAAGAATGAAAATGAACAAACAAAATCTGCAAGAAATAAGGGACGACATAAAAAGACCAAAATAAAGGATGGTGGAAAATTTACCAAGCAAATGGAAAGCAAGAAACAAGCAGAGGTTGCAATCCTAGTCTCTGATAAAACAGACTTTAAACCAACAAAATTCAAAAAAGCCAAATAAGGGAATTACATAGTGGTAAAGGGATCAACTCAACAAGAAGAGCTAACTATTCTAAATATATATGCACCTAATATAGGAGCACCCAGATTAAGAAAACAAGTTATCAGAGACATACAGAGAGACCTAGATGCCCACATAATAATAGTGGGAGACTTTAACACCCCATTGTCAATATTAAGCAAATCAATAAGACAGAAAATTAACAAGGATATTCAGGACTTGAACTCAGCTGGGGACCAAGCAAACCTAATAGCCATCTATAGAACTCTCTACCCCAAATCAACAGAATATACATTCTTCTCAGAATAAGTGCAATTCACATTCAGAATAAGTGCAATGTGTATTGCACTTATTTGGAACTCAACCACATAATTGGAAGTAAAACAATCCTCAGCAAGTATGAAAGAACTGAAGTCACAACAGTCTCTTAGACCACAGTGCAATCAGGATTAAGAAACTCACTGAAAACCACACAACTACATAAAACTTGAAGAACCTGCTGTTTAATGACTCCTGGGCAAATAAAGAAATTATGGTAGAAATCAAGAAGTTATTCAAAACCAATGAGAACAAAAGACAATGTAGCAGGATTTCTGGGAAGCAACTAAAGCAGTGTTAAGAGGAAAATTCATGGCACTAAAATGCCAACATCAGAAAGTTGGAAAGATAGCAAATCAACACCCTAACATCACAATTCAAAGAATTGCAGAAGTAAGAGCAAACAAATTCAAAATCTAGCACAATACAAGAAATAACTAATGACAGAGCAGAAGTGAAGGAGATAGAGACACAAAAACCCTTCAAAAAAGCAATGAATCCAGAAGCTGTGCTTTTGAGAAAAATGGACAAAATAGATAGACCACTAACTAGAGTAATGAAGAAAAGAGAGAAGAAGAATCAAAGAAACACAATGAAAAATGGTAAAGGAGATATCAACAGTGACCTCACAGAAAGGCAAATTCTACCATCAGGGAATACTATAAACAACTGTAGGTGAACAAACTAGAAAATCTAGAAGAAATGTACAAATTCCTGAACACATATACTCTCCCAAGACTAAACAAGGAAGAATCCCTGAATAGACAAACAAGTTCTGAATTTGAGGTTCTAATAAAAAGCCGGGACCAAATGGAGTCACAGCCTAATTCTACTAGACATACAAAAAGGAGCTAGTGCCAGTCCTTCTGAAACTATTCCAAACAATAGGAAAAGAGGGACTCCCCCCTCACTCATGGTAGCAGGATCATCTTGATACCAAAACTTGACAGAAACACAACAACAAAAAAAGAAAATTTCAGGCCAATATCCCTGTGAACATTGATGTGAAAATTCTCAATAAAATACTGGCAAACTGAATCCAGCAACACATCAAAAAGCTTATTCAACATGATCAAATCTGCTTCATCCTTGGTATGCAAGGCTGGTTCAACATATACAAATCAATAAATGCAATCCATCACATAAACAGAGCCAATGACAAAAACCACATGATTATCCCAATACATCCAGATAAGGCTTTCAATAAAATGCAACATCCCTTCATGTTAAAAATTCTCAATAAACTAGGTGTTGATGAAACATATCCCAAGAAAATGAGAGCTATTTATGATAAACCCATAGCCAATATAACACTGAATGAGCAAAAGCTGGAAGCATTCCCTTTGAAAATGAGCACAAGACAAGGATGCCCTCTCTCACCACTCCTATTCAACATAGTATAGGAAATTCTGTTCCAGACAATTAGGCAAGAGAAAGAAATAAAGTGTATTCAGTCAGGAAGAGAGAAAGTCAAATTGTTCCTGTGTGCAGATGATATAATTCTATATTTAGAAAACACCATGATCTCAGCCCCAAAACTCCTTTAGCTGATAAGCAGCTTCAGCAAAGTCTCAGGATACAAAATCAATGTGCAAAAATCACAAGCGTTCATATAGACCAAACAATAGACCAGCAGAAAGACAAATCATGAATTAACTCCCATTCACAGTAGCTATGGAGATAATAAAATACCTAGGAATACAAATTAAAAGGATGTGAAGGACATCTTCAAGGAGAACTAGAAACCAATGCTAAAAGAGATAAGAGAGGACACAAATGGAAAAACATCCCATCCTCATGGATAGGAAGAATCAATATGTGAAAACAGCTATACTTCCCAAAGTAATTTACATATTCAATGCTATTCCCATGAAACTACCATTGACATCGTCACGGAATTAGAAAAAAGTACTTTAAATTTAATACAGAACCAAAAAACTGCCTGCATAGCCAAGACAATCTTAAGCAAAAAGAACAAAGCTTGGAGGCATCATGCTACCTGGCTTCAAACTATGTTATAAGGTTACAGTAGCAAAAAGAGAATGATACTGGTACCAAAACAGACACTGATTTTCATGTATTTATTTAGTATCCTGCAACTTTACCAAATTTAAAAAATTAGTTCTAACAGCCTTTTGCTAGACCTTTTAGTGTTTGTCGCATATTTTATTAGGACATCTACAAACAGATAATTTTACTTTTTCCTTTCTGATATGAATGTCTCATTTTTTTTCTCTTGTCTAATTTCTCTCTCTGAAACTTACAGTACTATGTTGAACAAAAGTATGAGTGGGCATTTTTTATTGCATGAGATATTAAAATAAAAATTTACATAATAATCAGTTTGATTTTTATGTTAGCTGTGGGTTTTTCACATATGAACTTTATTGTGCTAAGTTTCTTCTATACCTATTTTGTTTAGAGTTTTTATGTCAATGAATGTTGAATTTTGTCAAGTGCCTTTTTCTGCATCTATTGTGATGATCATATGTTTTATATCTTTCATTCTGTTAATGTGGTATATAACATTGATTTATTTGCATATGTTGAACTCTTCCTGCACCTCAAAGATAAATTTCACATGGTGGTGTGTGTAATTCTTTTAATATGATGTTTAATGTGCTCCATGTATGGGGGATGGGCACTCAAGAGGGATACCGGGGGTGAGGCTGGTGGGGTTCCTCAGCAGCAAGACTATGAAGGTCCTCCTGCTCTTCTTTTCCCCTGGGGACTGAGGAATCACAGCTATGAGGTTCCTCTTTGTCTTGAATTGTACCGTCTTGGTGGATGGGGTGATGCTGGTAATGTTTCCGATGTTTTCTGCGTGGCTACCTTCAGTTTTTATGGTCCACTGGGTTGCTGCAGTTTTTTAATTTTACTGCAGAGCTCCCATAAAGCTGTTTTTGGAGTAGTTGTTACATCATTAAATTTGTGGCGATACTAAGACTGATCTTGATCACGTCACTCTGGTTCAGATACTTGTGATGGGTGGCAGAAGAGAAGTCATCTGTGAAGAGGCAATATTCACACTAAATTCTGAAGAGTGACGCAGGTCTGGTGAGAGTGGTGGTGAGAGTCAGGATAAGCAAAAGTGATAAAAGCCCTCGGTGGGATTACAGAAAAGAGGAGGACGCTGAGGTGAAAATGAGCTTTAACTAATTAATAAAGCTAAGTAAAATTTTGTAGTTCTGCCCAGTAGTGGATTCCATGTGTTAAAATTTTTTACACCATGTGAGAGTTGCATTAAAAAATTTATTTTAACAATAGGTCAGCACTGAACTCTTTCAAAAAATATTTTCTAGGCGGCTCTCATTTGTTTTCTTTACTAAATCCTGTGATTTTTTATATTAGAATTTTCTGTGAAAGAAGTCTTTCCAACATTTGAAAAGTCATTGAAAAGAGTAACTAAAAACTTTTGAGAATAATGTGATAGACAATAAAGACAAAAACCACATGATTATTGCAATGCATCCAGATAAGGCCTTCAATAAAAATCAACATCTCTTCGTGTTAAAAAACACTCAATAAACTAGGTGTTGATGAAACATCTCAAAATAATAAGAGCTATTTATGATAAACCATAGCCAATATAATACTGAATGGGCAAAAGCTGGAAGCATTCCCTTTGAAAACCATCACAAGACAAGAATGCCCTCATCCTTTAGCACTTTCTTTAAAAAATGTTAAAATATTGCTAATTGTTAATTTTTATATTCTGAGGTGGACGTGAATGCTTTGATCATTTTTTCTTTGTGGTCAATTTCAATTCTTCTACCTATTGAGCAGAAATACACCAAGATGTCTTATGTTATCAATGAGTTTATATTTGAGAGATCCTAAATGATGGGTAGGAGTTGGATGATTGCAGCATATAGAAAGTGCTAAAAATATAAGAAAATATTACCTTTTTTGTAAAGCAATCTTAATTTCAATGTGCAATAATAGTAATTAATAACTTTTAATTTTTAGTCTTTACCATGTGCCAGCAATGTACTAAATACATCAAAAATGTAACGTTACTTAACCCTGATAATAATCTTTTAAACCAGATATTGTTACCTCCATTTTGCAAACAGACAGCCATGTTAAATAGCTCACCTGAATTTACAAATAGTAAGTGAAACAGCTAGAATTCAGAGCCCTGACTGCAGAGCTTAAGGTCTTAAGTGTTGTTGTTCATCCTTTTGGTGTGTATATAATATTAAGAGAAAAATGACCAAAATTGGGATATACATGACCAAAACATGAGTACGTGTTGCCTTTGGGAGCATAGAATTTTATTTCTTGCTGAAAAATACTTTATTTAAATTGAATGAGGTTTGAAACATTGTCTGGTGAGAGAATACTGCCAAGGAACTGGTATCAGATCTTATTTCGGCTGATTACATCATAATCATACCACTCATCTTATATAACCAAATAATCAAAGAGAAAATAATTTAATTAAATGGTAGAAGAAACAACACATTTTTAAATTCTGAGTCATATTTTTATTTGATTGTTAAAATAAAGAACATACTTTTTTCTTGCGTAGAATGTGACTTCAATGTAAATGCAACAAAATATTTATTAGTGTGAATTACAGTTTTGTACAGAGCATAAAATTTAGACTGTAATATCTGATGTCACTTACCTGGTGTATTAATTTTAGAAGAGAATCACTAATGACTTGAGACTCCAGAATGCATTCACCACTGCACGAGGGCAAAGAGAAGTATAACCAACATCAGCAGAAGTGTCAGAGATATTAATGTGGCTTTTTTAAACCTCCATAGTTGCTGACCTAGTTTTAATTGATGGCCTATGATGTTAAGAAGACAGGATTTGTGGCCTAGATAGTAGAAAATATTATCTACAAAACTGTGAAGACAGAATCACTTACAACCAATGTTTCATTTTTGACTTGCTCTGTAAGATAATAAAAAATATGAGTAAAGTGTAATGAAAAGCAATTTTGTATTGACCTTGTATAGTGTTTAGCACAGCAATATGTAGTAGGTACCATACATTCTTTTGGATGACTGCTTTTGCATGAAAATGCTTTTCCGTATCCTTACATATGCCTAAGATCTTCTCAGCTTTAGAAATTAGCCTAAAAATTGCTTAAGAAAGGCATTTCTCTGCCCTCTTATCTAAAGTCAGTAAGTCAATTCCTGTAATTCTCTCAAATGGCACCATGTTGTTGGTCACCTAGTATTTCTCAAATTTCTGTGTTTTAACTTTTTGATTCACTTGTTTCTTATATATTCCACTAGAATATAGATCATATTGCTAGTGTATAGGCATACAATACATAATTGTGAAGTAAGTGCTATTAGGTAATTATTTATTTACAATATTATAGACCGCATGTGCCCCAGACCCTCGGTGTCTCATGAATGAGGATAAATAAACTCCTTACAGAAAAGTCACAATTTTAAAGGGATATTTTTCATTTGCTGTCTCTGATATAAATCTGGCATTTATAGGTGGTTCTAGAAGATGCTAACATATGCTTCCTAATCACCTAAGCAGTGAGTCATATAAGCACAGTCACCATAGGACTTTCTGTTTTCTAACAAAAGTTTGATTGATTGATTTTATTAATGAGCTTACTCATGTTTCCACTGTATTAACTGTCTCAATAAACACATTTAAAATTGATGTTCCAAGAATGTATTTTACAATATTAATAAATAGTAAGGATATTAGAGGAAACTAAATTTCCCGGTAAAATCCACAGAGGACAAGAAAGAGTTCCACTTGGGTGAGATACTCCATAATCATTTTTAGTTTAGCATAAAACCACCAAACTTCAGTAATCTTAATTAAAAATATTTTCTCCATATTAATGTCAGGGTACATAGGTGAAGTCGATTTTACTTATGACTCTTATCTTTAAGATCCTTTATACGCAAATATGTGAATAAAACATTTTACTTTTTTTGGAAGAGTAATTTGTTTTGAAAGTGATTTGTTATACCAAGTTTGTCACAAAAATAATTGACTTACTTTATCGCTTTTTACTTGAAAGAGCATTTTGTTACAGAATACTTTTCCTAGGAAAATATGATGAATGCACATTTGGCTGGTGCAGGCTTCTCAATTATTTGGTGAAGTATTTTCTTTTTCAAGCTTCCTGCAAAGTTGTTGAGAAAGCTTCCCTAAGTACTTTTCTCTACTGCATTTTCTTAAAAGATTGCCAAGTGTTTGAAGAATGATCTATGTAACCAAGCTTAATTGCATTTGCTGTTTTAAAATGCTAGAACATCCAAACCATTTACCAGCATTCTTCAATGTAATAGTAATACTAGTGCCATAAAAATTGCAAAATGAAAAGAACACTAAGTCAAATGGCTTTACTGTGCTTTTACTTTGACTCAAAGTTTCTTAAATCAAATGTAATTTGTCCAAGCATCTTTTAATTATTTGAAAGGATTTATTTGAAAGTGGGTAGTTGAAAGTGGGTAGCTTTTAGACATGGAAAAAATATAGTGCAGAAACTCAAAAGATCAATACTTTTCAACCTGTGGTAGAATTAATGGAATCTTCAAATTTTAAAATATTAACTGTGTTTATTAGACCACTAGTAAAGTAAAGCAGTACTTAAAAACATACCAGATAGAACTGAAATAACAAGGTTGCCAATTCATTATAGGTTCAAATGAAGATATATATGATTTTCATTACATAGTTCAAAATGGAAAATGCAGAGTTTTAAAAGTATAATAATTCTAATGCTACTAAAAATATTTATCAGCTTTTAAATAGTGTTTGTTAATTATTTTCAATTTGCTTGAACTTAGCTCTTTTGCGTTCAATGCAGTTATAAGTATTGTCTGAGGGACAGACATTAAAAGCATGCTGCAAACAATCTGGATTATTTAGGCAAAACCTCATTTAGGAATATGAATGAATTTTCTCTTCATTTGGGAACATAGGATGGCACTATAGGCAAATATCCAATTTTCATCTTCTGATATCTTACAACACAAAAGACATTAAAAAATCCAAAATACAGGCTTAAAAAAATACATTAGCTTTGATTGTCTAGATTACTAATGAATATACTTATGAATCTAGAGAACACATTTGCAATTACTTTTTATCTAATTAGACAATTATGAGGAAATAAACTGAAAGGCTCTAGGGAGGGGAGTGATAATATATATCTTGAAGTGGATTTATATAGAATAGTAGTTTGCAAACAATTTTAAATCATGGGTCAATTCTTGTGTCTTCATTTTCTTTGCTTGTAAACCCAACCTAACACATCTTCTTGAAACCCAGTGTGGCTATAGTGAAAACTGATAGAGAGGCTTTCAAGTGTCTTTAAAGCAAGTTAGCATTTGTTGCTAATCCTGTTCCTGGAAACTTAAAGTGTATGTAAGTGGTCATCAACTTGAATTCAGAGCGTTTATGAACATATGAACTCATTTGCAAAATAGTCTGATAAGAGTCAGAAGTTTATCTGTGGAAAGAATGGATATTTTTATCAGATCCAAAAATGGCATCTATGACTCTCCAGAAAATGTTGAAAAACACTGGGAACTATGAATAAACAATTTTAAAAGTTGGGAAAAGGACATATCTGCTTCATGAATTTAAAAACACCTTGTGTTTACATTCTTACATTCTTGAAGTTTCCTTATTCAAAGAATCACAGAGAATCATGAATCTGGTAGACACCAAGAAAAATGTTCAATAAAATATTCCCAAAAGTGAATTATAATTTTTCCCTTCAAAACGTGGAAATTCAATTTAATCATCTGTCTCTGCAAATTACTTTAGCATCTCTTGGAATCTTGGAATTTTCCTTTCCAGTGACAGGCAAATAGAATTTGTCATTTATTTTGAACAAAATTTAGCACCATTGTCTGTGGCAGAGACTCATCTTTTCTCTCAGTAAAAAATCAGTTATTCCCTGTAGGAATTAAATTTATGTATTTTACCATTATTTTATAACAGTTTTAACTTACTTTTAATGACCCATATTGCACTCTTTTGGCATTTGTACGAGATAATCTGGTTATCAGGTTCATTTATTGAAAAGTCGCTTCTGTACACTCAGTGTCAGTTTTTTTAAAAAGACAAATTAGTTTTAAATTTTTAATATTAATAATTTCAAATAATTATTAATATATGAATAAAGATATACTTTAAATATTTCTTTGAAGGATTCATAAAAATTTCAGGTCTTATGATTCACATTTCATATTCTAGAATTAAAATTATTCAAAAGCATCTTATGGCATTTTTGTCTTAACTGGTCTCATCCTTACCTTTTTGCTGACAAGATCCATTTTGTCTTATACTTTACGAATCCTTTTGCTTAGCCAACTACCATCATTTGCCTCCTTTCATAGTTCTGCTTAGTTCTGCCTTCTATCTGAATTTATTGTATCTCTAAGTTTCTTCTTTTGCTAATTGCAGCATGTCTAATTTTTATCATAAATTCCTCAAAATCCATCTCTCTTTTATTATTTTAAATTTAATAATCCAGTATTCTATCAATTTTTATCCATTATATTGTCTCAGACTCTTCGTACATAGAATCACTAAATTCACAATGGCATGGTCACATCAGGCTGGTAATATTTACTAGTTAAAACACAGTCACATTAAATTATCAGTGGGTAGAGTCTTATTTGAGTATGTTGGCCTAAAAGTGGATAGAGCTTGAGATCCAGATTTGATGGTAACAACATACTTAATTTTAAAAGGTAAACGATAACCTTTATTATATTTCCTATCAAAGATGAATAATCATCTTACAAAATTACATTTTTAATATACGATAGAACTTCCATGGAAAATAAATTAAGTATTATTAATAGGTTGTTTAAACAAAAATTTTTCATAATGGTCCATCACATGTATACCAACATAGCTATAGAATCTATAATTTTATTTTAGCACACATAGAATGATGTATATTCAAAATTCTTTCCTCTCTAATTTTCTTCTTTTTATAGTCCTACTGCAGAGAAACAATATTAGAAATAGTTTATTCCTATCGTAGACTTGTCATTAAAAAGTATAACTTACTTTGGAAGGATTGATTATAATGTTCATTGAAAACTTGGCTAAGGACACACACCAAAAAATATGTAACTACCACAGTCCCCAAATAAATAGATTTACAAGAGGATTATAATAAGCAGCACTAACATGTAGAAGTTTTATTAATTTGCAAGTGGTTTATTTGTGTTTGCTAATAGTCATGCAAATAAAATATTTTATTTTTCATTTAGTTAAAAATAAAATTTAGAAGGACATATGCAAACAGAAAAAAAATTCCTGAAATGAAATCATTATTAAAAATATCAAAGATGGTCATGAGATCCATAAAATTTCCTTTTATATAAAGTGGGTTTTCCATTATCTCTGGCTTCACTGATCACTATACAGGTGAGGTTATTGCTTTTCAGTTTTATTAATAAACCTATTAGTACATAAATAGCCTTCTAGCCCTTCCTAAACAAAGGGAAAATGAAATAGTTTTATTATCCCCAGGGTTTCATGCACACCTGGTAACAGTAATATCCATGAAGGAATGGCTCTGTATACAGGAAAATGTATATCTTGAAGAATTTTCAAATTAAATTCTATTTGAGTATTCTTTAGATTTTATAACCAGAGGTGAAATATTATTTGAAGCCTTTTCTACTTTATGAAAAAAATCTTTAAAAAATATTACAATTTCAAAAAAGGATATAGTATGAGACTTGTCAAATTGAACACCCCCTCAAAAGAAAGGAATATGAGAATAGGCATTTTGGTGTCAAAGAAGGATATTTTATTATTATATAGTGATATTTCATGATAATGGAATGTTTTAATTTTTATATGCCCTTTAAAGTAAAAAAATAGGATAGCACCAACTGTGTACCGGGCCCAATGATGAGCACTGGAAAGTGAAAAATAATGCACATGCCGATCACTCATTGATTCATACCCTGATCAGCCTAACTCTTCCCCACCAAGAAGGGGTATCTGCCACTTGCCCAAAAGCCTCAAAGAAATTCTTTAAGCCTTGTATACTGAAGACAATTCTTTATCCCAAATTGGTTCATTGCATTTGTAGGGGCACAACCTTTTGACCCTTACACATTCGTTGGTGCTGTGCCAAACTACTTTGATTTACATCACCAGTCAGAAAGCTATCAAAGATGATTTCCAAAGTAGTAATTCTAATCTTTCTGCTTTGTGTCCCATAACTCATTAAAATATCAGGCTCGAGTTAACTGAATATCTAATTATAATACTGACTTGCAGAAGATTCAGCAAAGCTGCAAGGAAGCAGGCGAGTGAAAAAGCAGGGCCTAAAAGAAGTGGCTGAGTGGTTTGTTAGCTGATCTTCCCTGAGTAAGAAAAGTTGACTATTAGTTGGTTAGATAACAAGATATCATGGAATTGGAAAACAGGATCATTAAGTATTTCTTCATTTAGAGCACTTTGTGCTTCGAAATAGTTTAAAATGACTAGAGACAAACTACTTTTGTGAATTATTTGAAAGCAGTAGATAATCCTCATTACTGCAACTCTAGTGTTGATTTCAGTGCTTGACAGATGAAGGGCACTAAAATTTATGTGGACTGAAGGAATCAATTAGTAAAAATTAATAAAACGTTATATACATATAAGAAGAGTGTGTAAAATTTGTCATTAAAATATAATTCAATTCCAACATATTTATTGAGGAATCTTCCTATTTAGAATACTGTATTTCTCTATGTATGTCATGTAAAACCAACCAAATGCTTGAAACAGTCATTTAAGACTTTTGTATCCTGCTTGAAAAGCTAAAACCTAAGTTTCTTAGGTCCTAAATTACTTAAAATCTCATTTGATATGCAATACGGAAATGCAAAGATAAAGAGTTAGGAGTAAAACAGTGTGGCTTACCTAAGCATTCAGAAGGATTTTGTCAAACATATGTTTAAGGTTTTTTCAGTGTCAGAAATTACATAAATAACAATGTGCACTGGGAAGAAATCACATAAATAACAATTCTGTCTATAAAATTTTTACAAAACTGTAGGAAAGATGTAAAAGTATTTCCTTAGAAAACTTAGGAGCTGTATTTCCCCAGATGAAGTACCGAATTATTTAAAAATTATTCAAGGACAATGATAAGCATTTTATAAAAGTAAATGAAAAATTGGGATAATAAAAATGAACATACATGTCCATGAAAATTCATAAACCTTAAAAATAATTGCCTTTGGAAGTACATAGCTATTAAAAAGCACATATATTCTTGATAATAAGAAAAATAATACATTTTCAGCGCATGAAAATTCAATTTTAATTAGAAATATTCTGAATATATTCTATTCACTTTCTGGGATATGAGGCTTCCGGGTTTTTATGTCTATTGGCATATATATTTACGTAAGGATCACAATGGGTTAGGCTCTTGGTTCTACTGACTCCTTAGAACTACAGCATTGCATTTTAAAAAATTTCCATATTTTATCAGGGTGAGTGCTGAGTAAGTGCTAGGTTTTCTGATACCTATGCCGACCTAATAAGAATTATTCAGTTGGCTATATTTAAAGAAAGATATTCTATTTTACTTCTAAATGTAAACTCTTAGTATTAAATGTCAATGTTTTCTTAATTCATTTAAGAATGCTTTCATATGCATTTCCCAGTTTCTACACTTTCCTGAAAGGTGCTACCTACTGAATTTAGGAAGAACATGATTCATTGAAATGGTAATTTACCAAATGTTCAGTTATTCTATTTACTTATCAACATTGCTTTTAGGATGGCCCTGAGAGATGCAGTGTCTAATTTTCTAGTCCTAAGGGACAGCAGGCAATTTATACATAATAATTATCTGTTACATTTTCCTAACACATTCACTTTGTTTATAAATAATAATTGTGTTTTAGATGTGAGAATGTTTACCAGGAGATTAACAATTTGTAAAAACCCTGACATGGCTGATATAAAATAATATAATTCAATTTTAAAAGCTATAATTTCAGGTGATACCATTTACACTACTCTTCTTACTGAAGGTAGGATAAAGCAGCCTTCCTGTCAGGGATGATTGGATAATGTGATATAGTACCTGATTACAAAATGATTCTGGGAAAACAACCCATTTCTCTATATTAATCTGACTTGTTTAGTGTCCTGCCTCTCTCTGCATTCAGATGAGGTGCTCTGCATCAACCTAATTCTTTTTTATGTGCATTGGCTGTTTTTTTAAAAGCACAGTTTTCTCTAAACTGCTTAAATAATGACAGTTTTGCAAAGTTCTGAATAGTTTTTCAACTCTCTTGAATTTTAATTTGGTGCATTTTCCTCCATGGCAATATGTGTGGATTGTAACAATAAATTGAAAAACACATAACTTGGTTGGTGCCAATAATGTGTAAAAATAGTTTAATGTAGTTAATAATCACTTTTCATTTATGTGACACTCATTATGCAGTTTCAAAGTATTGTATGGTTATTTTGTAATTTTTTTTTTGCAAAAGGAAATTAGACACATGAAATAGAAAATTTAATTTTATACAAGTGAATTAATTCCCAATATTAAACAAATGTTAGAAAATTTAATTTTATACAAGTGAATTAATTCCCAATATTAAACAAATGTCTTTTCTGAGGTTTCTACATGTTTTATTGATTGAAAAAGGAATAAATCATTTTTCCACTGTCGAATATTAGAACTTTCATATATTGGGATAAATATGACCCCAATCTGTAAGGATCCATATTTTATGTTTTACAAGATATAAGAGACTGCCCTTTAATGCATTGTCCAAGTTCAACCCACTCAATCCTATTTTCCCTGCACTCAGCACCCTGTAATACATGCTTGCCAGTAGAATGCCAAATAAGGACTATGGGGCTATTTTTCCCTTATAGATTTTAGTTATGCTTTTAGTCATAATCCCAGCTGTTTGTTTTAAGGTTTGCTTAAATCAGTACAGGTGAAAATCTGAATAGACTATTCACATCATACAACAGACATTTTTTTCTCAAAGGAAACATTAATGACCATTTTATTTAACTCTCTTAGTTCATGAATGTGGAAACTGAGGCCCAAAGAGATTGAGAGACTGTATTAGTCCGTTATCACACTGCTGATAAAGACATAATACCTGAAACTGGGAACAAAAAAAGGGTTTAATTGGACTTACAGTTCCATATGGCTGAGGAGGCCTCAGAATCATGGAGGGGGGGCCAAAAGCTCTTCTTACCCGGTGGTGGCAAGATTAAATGAAGAAGAAGCAAAAGTGGAAACCCATGATAAACCCATCAGATCTTGGGAGACTTATTCACTATCAGGAGAATACACAGGAAGGATCAGCCCCCACAATTAAATTACCTCCCCCGGGTCCCTCCCACACACATGGGGATCCTTGGAAATCAAATGCAAGTTGAGATTTCTATGGGGACACAGCCAAACCATGTCAGAGACTTTTGCTAAATCTAAGGGAATTAATGGCAAGATTGTAAATTCAAAGAATAGATCTAATGCTCTCTTTCTAGAATAAAACTGTCTTAATTCTTGATATTCTATGGTTACTCAAGTAAACCTGGACCACTTACATCATACTACAAACGAGCATTTTTTATTTGTTTGTTTTTCAGCCAGAGACGGCATAGACTATGCCTTTATTTGATTGTGCATTGATTGCCAAACTTGCAATTTTTTGCTTCCTTCTACAGGAAATTTAATTTAGTAGCTTCCTTTTCTAGTCTGTTATATTTTTCAAGCTCTGCATGTTTGGACACTCTTTTATGGCTTTTTTTTTTTTTTTTTTTCCAGATAGAGTCTCACTCTGACACCAGGCTGGAGTACGGTGGCATTATCTCAGCTCAGAGTCTCACTCTGACACCAGGCTGGAGTACGGTGGCATTATCTCAGCTCACTGCAACCTCTGCCTCCCGGTTCAAGCGATTCTCCTGCCTCAGCCTCCCAAGTGGTGGCTGGGACTGCAGGTGCACACCACCACGTCCGGCAAATATTATGTTTTAGTAGAGACAGGGTTTGACTATAAGGCTGGTCTCGAACTCCTGACCTCGTGGTTCACCCACCTCCACCTCCCAAAGTGCTGGGATTATAGACATGAGCCACTGTGCTCGACCTCTTCTATGGCTTCTTTACCTTAGCGTCTGTCTTGATTTTTGTCTGCTTTTTTTTTTTTTTTTCTCAAGTTCTTCTATGCACAGGCCAGAATAGGTTGAATACACTGGTTAGTTTTCTCAAACAGCTGACTACACAACCAAAGGCAACTCACATGTGATCCAACACAAACAAGGAAGCTCAAACCTGTAACACTTGCTTCACTGAGTAGGCATAGAGAATTGCACCAAAAAGTTGTTGCAGTCTGCTGCCTGTGGCTCTCTTCTGGAGATTCCTCTGTTTCTGAATGATTCATACCTCACTTTAACAGTCTGGATTTCCTACAAATGTTGTCTCTAGACACCTCTTTCTTTGCTAGAATCTCCAATTAGTTATAAGAAGGACAAATGCTTATGCAACATTTATTATGTGCCAGGAATTTTTGAAGCTGCTTACATCAAGTAGTTTAAGCATCTGATTTAATTAATAGTAGAAAATTTCTTTAGATCCAAAGTCAGAGGGTCTGGCACTAGGTTATTCCTCTCTGCCCAGTGGACATGATGACCAGGATTTCCTGTTCTTCCAGCCTATAAATGAGATTCTTTGAACACAAATAGACAGTAAGTTATGGTGGGGTCTGTGTTCTAGCACAATCTAGGTGGTAATAGACGTTTGCTCCAAAATTATAGCCTTTATTTTCTCCATTGCTGCCACATAGCAATCTTTAATTATGATCATCTATTTTAATATATTAAAGAAGATCTGAAAGTATTTCTTTATCAATGCTCATACTAAAATTATAGATCCCACCTGTTTTTTTTTCTTTCAGTATTTACTGTTATATCAACAGCTAGATAAACTTTAAGGATATGTGGCTACCCAGGTGGCTTTTCAGAATATTCTGTGCATAACAGGGGATTCCCATTGACCACAAGGCTCATTTCTGCATCTTGTATCCTGGGAAGGTCACATAAGAGAAAAGTGGGCTTAGTAATAAACAGGCCCATTCAGATCAGGGACATATCAAATTTCATAAAGCTGGACTGCTCTGAGAAGAGAAGGAGGTATTATGGGATTCAGTGGGATAACAGATATCCATGTAATCCTTGATGCGTCTGTGTGCATAATTACATATTCTCCCCCAAAACACACCACACGTATACACAAACACACACAAATCCATAAAATCTTATCCCCCAAGCCTGTGATCAGAATTAGGTACATTTCTGAGGCTAAGATCTCTCAAAGGACATCTTCGTTGTGTTTGCATTGAGCATAAACAATCCAAAATGGCTAGGGAAATTCTTCTATTATCCTCTTCATAGTTAGGCTCTTTTGTTACTTATCGTTCGTTACTCTTCATTGGATACATTTTCAGCATTCATTTTCAAACCTGGTAGTCACTTCTGGTAATCACCCTGAGACTTTGTTTGCCACATAGCAATGTAACAGGTGTAGATTTTTATTTTAACATTTATCAATTATAATATAAAAAGATAATACAGATTGTTTTTTTAAAAAGTTGCTAAAATTAAAATGAGATTATGAATAGATGAAAAATCAAGTTATATAACCATCTAGCTCCACAAATATTCCTATTTTCAAAAATGTCTTACAGAACTCGGTTTATGTATGAAAGGTGTATTTTTATTTTTAGTTAAACCATATCCCATGTTTTTATTTTGTTTCTAAGTGTATGATTTTAAAAACCGCAAAAGACTGAAAATCTAAGCTGCAATCTGGAGAAAATGACCAAAGTTTACATTTTTAGAAGAATTTGGTGAACTGATACACTTGTGTTGCCACAGGGACCTTTGCAGGTGTCTTGATGAGTTTTGTGACACAGCATTGCCTCAGGTCTAGAGATTGGGCAAGGGATAAAGTTTTCGTTGCAGTGACTGACATCAGCTGAATGTCAGTTCACTGCTATCCTCGTTGGTTTTATATGTTAATCCTCTTGGGTTGTATAAATCAAGTAATGATTTCTGCCTATCCTTTTTTTCATCCTCAGGAATTCTGTCATCTATTTACCACAGCCACAGGTACCTATGGGTCAAGATGCTTTGTTGTCCCTCAATCTTGCTTCTCATTTAAATAATTTTATATATATATATATATATATATATGATAACCCACATAACTAGCATATATATAGTATATATGTAATTATATATATATAGTTAATTATATAGTGTGTATATATATATATATATATATAAAATTAACCCACATATCTAGTATATATATAGTATGTGTGTGTATATATATATATATAGTGTGTGTATATATATATATGTGGTGTATATATACTACCTAAGTGGGTTAGTTACCACCATGTGGCCTCTGATATTCTGTAGTCCTTTCATCCCATTGGTAGTAGGGAGCCTAGTTTCAGGGCAACATCTCTGATCATCAATCCTGGATTTCAAAGAAAGACCACCAGGAAGCTTCTCATCATAGGATCTCTTACTAGTGATTTTCTTATAGTTTTAGCAAAAGGATTTTTTTTTCTCAGCCCTCTTGAGGAACATAGTGAACTAATGGACTTTGGTTTTCTCTAATAAATCCTTTCTGAAATGCCCAATCCGATCAGCCTAACAATTCCTTCCACAATTTTGAAGGCAATTTTGGCATTTCTACAGCTATTGTCATTATGAGGTTTCAAGAAGCCATCTCAGGAAGAGGTCAGAGTAAGCCCCATTTATCTTTGTCAGAACATAGTATTATGAACCCTAGGAGAGTGTCATAATACCGATAAACTCTCCCCTACCCAGTCATTTAATTGTACATCTCAAGGCTGGAGTCTGACTATCCTCATCTACTCTCAAACATATTCTTCAAATTTTAGCTTGTTTTTATTGTCCAGAACCTGCAGTTATTTTTGGTAAATAAACCCGTATCTTCTACAACAAGAACAATATTTCCCTGCATGGTCCATGCTGATTCCTGGCCCTAGTTACTGGTAAAGAGAAAATTGCGATAAGCAAGGACAGATTGTGAGGAGGGTAAGCATCATCACATGAGGCATCCAACTCAGGTGAGGCCTCTTCATATTGTCCAGCTCAAGGGAGTTTTCTTCCAGCTGTTTTTTCAAGGTTCTCAAGATCATTAGCCCATATACTCCCATCTTCAAGTCTCATTTTTCCGTTTCTTCCCTAACTGAGGCCTTAATGCAAGCATGGAAGACCTGCTAGCGTTTGCACTCACTCTCTCATAACTTGGTTATACTTACATTAAAATGCTGGGCCTCAATTTCTTCACAGCAGATGATGTATTAAATGTAGCTATGTAGGACACCTGGCTTTCACAACATTCCCTGAGTTGATAATTGTGATCTGAGCCTTTCATTTTCCTTCAAAACTGCTAAGCCATCTCCACAATCTTTCTAATTACTTTTTGCCCTTATATCTTTCTAGTGCTAGAGGTACTTCACAAGCCAGAGCTCCCATTTCACCTGCATCTCACCTCATTTGCTAAGGATGAGAGTTTTGGTAATTATGATGCTATATCATGACATAGGCTATCACCATCCCACTTATCATCAGCAATGGGGTGCTTGTTGCCATCTGACTAGTGACTAATCTAATTTCAGGATCCCATCTGGAGTGTCTGCTTTCAAGGATTACTTTTGAATTATACTAAATTGGGTTCATACAAAGCAGACCCTCTAAAAAGGCCTTAAGCACAGGTGGTTCATTTGGAAAATGATGCCAAGAAGCACAAATGAGGGATCTTGGAAATATCAAGGAGCAGGTAATACTAATAAAGGATGTACCGAAGAATGAATTACTGTTCTGGGATCCTGGCTACCCAACTGGGAACTTCTGAGCAATGTGTTTTGGGAGCTTGTGGCATTTATTCACCTACTGCCATCTCTTGAGGGTTGTTTGAGGGTTGTTCTTGAAAGCATTAACTCCACACAATTCTGGGTTATCCATAAAAGGACCAAGGAAGCCCCTATCGTAGGGGAAAAAATTCCTTAGGCCAAGAAGTAGAATGACGTGCACTTCTGGTGCAAAGCTGTAAATATGCAGGAAACTGTGGATCATAGTGACAAATCAACTCAGGCAAAGACTGAGGATATAGAAATAATCTTAATTATTTCTACAACTATTGACTTACGTCCAAGTTTGTGTCTTTATAATTCTTATCTCTTTAACACCTCCATACTTGGTAGGGTTATAATTTTATCTGTAAATATGTAGAACTTTATCTTTTAAAGGGAGCAATTATTCAAAAATAGAACCACGAAAATATCCCTATACCTTAAAAAGGAGTAATTGTTCAATAATATAATTCATTTATATCAAATATGTCCAATTTTCAAATTTTTTAGTTTGTTTGAATAAGAATCTAATGACACTCTACGCATTTAAATGTATTTTAAGTCTTCCAATCTATAGCCTTTCTCTTCCTCTCTCCTTCATTAAAAAATAGTTATGATCATCTTTCCGCATTTAGCTGTCTACCTCCATTATGCTAACAGGTTTCTCTCTGACTTGTATTTCCTGCAGAGTAACAGCTAGATCTAAAGTCTTGCTGTTACGTTAGCAAATTACCTAGATTCATGTTTTCTTTCCAAGGGTTTAAAAATAAATGTTTTTATAATTCTATTAATATTTATGTACCAAAATATTCCTATAAAGAGAAATACTACCCCATCAACTGTAAAATTACTCTAAATGAAGTATAAGGTTCCCATAGGAAATCAAGTCAAATGTTGCTTCTTTTCCTTTATCATTTTAACAATATTGAATTGTTTCTTTAGCAGCATTAGAAGGTCACTGATTTCTTTTAATATTACTGTAATTATGAACTTACACATTTGAAAAGATTTGGTGGTTTCATTCAAGTCACTGCATTTATTGTTTCCATTAATTCACTAATCCTCCTGATTTTAGCCAGTGGAGCCTCTTAGTATTGATTTCGATGTTCTTATAAAGTGGCACTGACAGTGTTCTTGCTTCCTCATATGAAAATATGCTTTAGGCCTCACATTTTGGTACGAAAGATTCAGGATTAGCTATTTTTTTAAGGAGTTGTTGCTTTTTTTTTTTTTTTTTTAGTGAAAATTATAGTTTAGATTCCATAATCTGAGAACTAGCAGCGCTCACTGTTATTGAATTGATGATTGATTCTTCTTAGTGAAAAAAGATCTTTTTAAAAAGCTATATTTTTAAAAAAAACCAAACCCTTTTTGCGTTCAATTTGGTGAATAAAAAATGCATTTTTGTTTTTATATACATATACAAATGCTATTTTCTTTTCAAAAGTTTGATCTCTGATGATATTAGCATTTTACTTTTTTGCTGTGTGTGAGTATAAATACAATAGATTCAGGATACTCATAATCCTTCTAGGTACATAGTTATGAAGGAACACCAATTAAGCTTCTTTTTTTTTTATTTTTTAAATTCTTATGAGACTTTCACACTTTTAGCACTGAAAGTCCCAAATCCTGGTTTTAAAACCAAAATTCTATGTTTCCTGGAACTTCATGAATCCTGGGAAGACTGGGACAGTTGGCCACATTAGTTTATTATAATGTACATCCTGATAGGTATGTTCAGTCAAATTTATTAGAAATAATTATTCCATGTTTGCTTAAGTCATCCACTCTATAAACAGGCATGCATGTTTCATTTGCTTTGAGTTTTCAGGGATTGTAATAAAATTATGATTTAATTGTTTCATTTTCACTTGGACACAATCTACCTAGGCTTTCACTTTTCATCAGGCCCTTAAAGCTGATTTTATTAGTTACCTCTAAATTACAATACTGAATTCTTAGTTTTCTATTTGTCAATGGTATTTGAAACAGATGATTATTTTCTACTCATTGAAAAGCTTTATTTTGCAGAAAAATTGATTTATAGGCATAATTTTCTCTTCATTTTACTCTACTACTACATTGTCCAATTCCAATTTTTTCTCATTTCCTCAGTCCCTAAATTTGAAAACACCAAAGCTCAATCCCTGGATTTTTTCCAATATTTGTCTGTATTAACTGTTTCGTTGATGTCATTCAGATAATGGCTTTTATATACCTTTTGCTGATTACTGCCAAATATATATTGCTAGCTTGGACCACTGCCCTAATCTGCAGTTTGTACATTCAACTTCCTCTTTTCAAATCTCAAGTTAGATGTCTAATAAATGGCTCAGACTTAACATGTACAAAACTAGATGCTGATTTCTGAACTGTTCCATCTTGTCCTTCCACATTTCTTCTCATCTCAGTAAGTTCAACACCATTCTTTAAATTGCCCAGGTCAAAATCCTTGGAGTCATGTTTGACTCATCACTTTTTTTAAAAGGTGTTTGGTGATATAATTCACATACCACTATGTCCACCCATTTAATTCAAGTATATAATTCAAGTCTTTTAGTATATGTGCAACCATCACCACAGTCAATTTTAGAGCTTTTTCATCACCTCACAAGGAAACCCTGTAATTTTTGCCCTCTTCCTTCCAAGCCCCCCAGCCCTAGGTAGCTAACAATCTACTTGCTGTCTATATACTTGCCTATTCTAGACATTTCTTTTAGGAAAAATAATATAGAGTTGTTTCTTGGCATCTGCAGGGGAATTGTTTCATGACCCCCATGAATACCAATATTCACAGATACTCAAATTCCTTATGTAATATGATGCAGTATGGGTATACAACCTGCACATATCCTCATGCATACTTTAAATCATGCTCAAATTACTAATAATACTTAATACAATATAAATGCTATGTAAATAGTTTTTATACTTTATTTTTAGTGGCATTATTTTTAATAATTGTTTTAACATTTATATTTTTAAAATACATTTTTGATCCATGGATGATCAAATCCACAAATGTGAAACGCACAGATACAGAGGGCCTACTGTAATATGAGATCTTTGGTGGCTGGCTTTTTTCACTTAACATAATGTTTTTAAGGTTGATCCATGTTGGAGCATGCATCAGCACTTTGTTCCTTTTGATGGTTGAATGACATTCTGTTGTGTGGATATACCACTTTCATTTATTTGTTTATTAAATGATGGACATTCATGTCTTTCCTCTGCTCTTTTACAATTATGAATAACACTGCTATAAACATTCATATACAAGTTTTTGTGTAGACCGTTATTTTCATTTCTCTTGGATATATACCAAAGAGTGGAATTTCTGGGTCCTGTGATAACTCTCTGTTTTTCCATTTGAGAAACTCTCGGATTGTTTTCTAAAGTGGCTGAACAGTTTTAAATTCCTATCAGCAGTATATGGGAGTTCTCATATATCCATTTACTTTCCAATGCTTGTTATTATCTAACTTTTTGGTTCTAGAAATATTTAGTGAGTGTGAAATGGTATCTCACTGTAGTTTTGCTTTACATTTTTTTGGAAGATGACTAAATTACCTAATAGTTGACTAGAAATGTGAAATATCTTTTTATATGCTTATTGGTCATTTGTATATCATTTTGGAAAAACATCTATACAGATTTTTTTGTTCATTTTAATTGGGTTATCTTTTTATCATGAGTTGTAAGAGTTATCTGCATACTTTAGATTCAAGTCCCTATTCAGATATATGATTTTCCAATATATTCTCCCATTTTGTGTTTGCTTTTTCGTGTTCTTGATAGTGTCCTTTGAAGCACAGAAGCTGTTACTTTTTATGAAGTCCAATTTATCTATATTTTCTTTTGTTGCTTGTGCTTTTGGTGTTATATATAAAATTCATTTTCAAATCTGAGGTCATGCAGATTTACTCCTGTCTTTTTCTAAGAAATTATACATGTTTAGCTATAAAATTTTGGTCTTTTATGTTAATTTTTATATCTTTTGTGAAGTAAGGGTCCAATTATATGCTTTTACAGGTGGACACTGTTATCCCAGCACTATTTATTGTAAAGATGATTCTTTCTCCCATTGAATGGTGTTGGGACCCTTGTCAGAAATCAATTGGCTATAGACTCATGAGCTAATTTATGTGACCTTAATTCTCATATGCCATAGTGAGTTAAATAAAAAATTATAGCTAAAAATGCCTGTATTAAAAAGAAGAAAAATCTAAAGTCATAAATTATGTAGTGTATTATATGATCACCCCATGACAATGACAACTTCATAAAAGAAGAAATTTATGTCTTTTTTCATCACTGTGATATATCCAAAGCCTAGAAAATATATTTAAGCATGTTAAGCACTCAATAAATCTTTATTGAACAAATGGATTATTGATAGTCCCCAACAGTAGATCAATTTCATTAAATCAGATACTGCGTCATATGTCCAGAATTATGCCTTAAAGTATGAACAATCTGTGTCTCAATAAACTATTTTTTGAGTCAGTATTAAGAAAGTTTTTTAAAAACTTGGCTGATATTTACTATATATTATTGAATTATTCTCCTCATGTATTTTTTTGCAAATATTTTATTGTGGATTTTTTTTTTTGATGCTCTTAACTAGTGCTTTAAGTTATAACTTAAAAAAATTTGCATATATCTAGGTAAATGGACCACCCAATTCAGCCGCCGAGGACTTTTCACAGGAACGAAGACGTTCCAGATCATTTTAAATAAATGCTTAGGCCAGTTGTGAAAAATTCTTATTTTCCACCTTCCCATATTTTCCAATGGTTGTATCAGTAGGGCTGGTTCTTTTCTGTATTGTCCTCAGTGGAGCCGCATACACTCATGCTTTGCAGTATAGCCACTGTGGCCCTATGTGGACGTGGTCTCTTTAAAGGAGATCCTGGATTGTAGGAGATGGACTATTTTCTTCCCAAATAGGAAAAGAAACTGTATACATTGTTGCTCGAGTTGGCTCTGAAAATAAAGTAACATGAGTAAACACTGCAAATTTCAAAATCTTTTGTTTCCACCAAGCAAACTGTCCATTGTCAAAGATGGTACTTCAATTTGAGCAAATCCAGATTATTCTATAGTTCAAATTCTTCTGTACATACAAGCTGTATGTCTGAGGTTATGTATTCTTTTATTCCTTTTTGTTAGCACAAGTAAAATAAAGGATAAAACAGAATTTTATGCTTAAGAATTGTTCATTTTAAGGCCAAATTCCATTTCTGTCTCATAATAGACACCCATAACAGAATGATGGACACCTAGTCACAGGTGTAGTAGAAAAGAAAATCTGTACATTAAATGAAAGATGCCAGGACTTTTTCCTTAGAGCTCCATGAATAAATATCAAATCCATTCTATTGGTTGGAGGAAAATAAAAAGCAAGTTGAGGTTGAGTGATTTGGGTGTTGCAAGGAGTCAACACTGATAGCTGCCAAACTTTCTATTTATTTTCTGTCAAAAAAAATGTTTAATTTTGGTGCCATGTGTTTCTGGGAGATATAAACATTTCTTTCATAAATATGTGACTGGCATAATTATTTTCTCTTTCCTCTAACATAGCATTCTAGAAATTTTTAACTCCCAGGATTAGAAGTAACAGAGATTTAAGCATTTTTTACACTTGCCTTTTCATGCAGACCATGTACTTACCAAGTCAACTGTGTTAGTAGAGGTGATTTCTTGCTTAAGCTGTTCTTATGGATAGGATTTCACTGTGACAATATGTAAGCAATGCTTTGAGTGTGCTGGGGGAATTCAAGAATCAGATTATGATTCTCTACCTAATAGTAGAAATGTAAAAGTTTCATAAAACTTTTCTGTCTGCAAGGACATGCTGCCTAAAAGTAGCAAAATGGCCTTAAATGTCTTATACATTAACAGCTGTTTACCCCATTTATGTAATTCATAGTCATGATTATTGAGAAATATGCACATCAGAAAAGAAAATAAATTATTTCAGATGAGAAACATTATTTTTTAAGGATAGAAAAACAGTATTTTGAAAGCCTGGCAAAATTTTTGAGGGAACATTGATGTTGTATATACAGGTGAGATATTAAGCATATGTTTTTAAAAGTCAAGTGACAGTTTGCTTCTACCCTGGCACTGACAGTCATAGCAAAGAAGCCTATTTTAGTTATCTAGGTGGGTCAATCTTTGCTTCAGATTTTATGTGTAGACCCAGCCTTGCCCAGCCGTGTTTACCACTCCTTTGCTTTGCACACCCAGGAATTTGATATGTGATATTGCCACTTTCCCTGGAGAGTTTTTTTAGTCTGTTTCCAGACCCTATGCAAATAAATAATTTCCTCACAAACAAGGCCATGAATAAGTTGAGTACTTCATGTTTAATATTGCTAAGATGTGTAGTTCCACAAACCAAACATGTGATTTTCAAATGTTTTACTAAACTGAAAGTACTATACTAATAATCTGTTTCATCTAATGCTTATAATTCTAAAGAAAAAGGTTTATGGCCCTGCTTCATCTGTATGGATAACATGTTTAATGGACAAATTTCTCTTTAAATCAACATTTTTATACAAAAGGATTGGGCTGTTGAAAAGAATGCGACTTAACTCTCTACACATACTCCATCTATAGTACACCAAAGGAATTTTATTGCAGGGGAAGAAAACTAAGTATAAACTATGTTAGGAAACAGTCATCAAAACTAACTGCTGTAATAGAGAAGTATATTTTTATTATATACATAGTGTTTTGGGTTAGTCTGGTAGTAATAAACATTGTTAAATGGGAAAATACTGTGAAATGTTTTCACTATTATGCTTAGCATTTATGGCCCCAAAGACACATTTTTTTCTGCTCTTTTTCCCCGTAGAGCAAATGGTCCATTATCAAGGAATGGTGCCTCAGTTTAAAACCAAGCCAGATTTTAGGACTCAAATATTTCTTTGGCTCTGGGTTTAGTTTTCATGATTAGTATGTTAGTTTTTCTAATTTGCCAAAGCCTAAGAATCTGGGAGAGAAAAGCAACAAGAATTCATATATAAACATATTTATTATTTTTTTCTTTTTAATTCATCTGTATTTATTACAACCTTTTTAAGCGGAATGTGACTCCGGTACTGTGTTTCCATTCACAAGCCTCACTGTGAGCTATTTGTCGGATTTAGTAGACCAGATCTTTTGTCAGTAAGTGTTCTTAGATTCACGTTGATGTTTAGAAAAAAAACGTTTATTCCAGCTACTAGGATATTTAAGCATTTACATTTTGTTATCATTTATATCACTCACAAGCCACTCATTAATGTTCTTTTTTCCCTCCCTTAAGCAATTCAGAAATTGAAAGCATTAGGATGAGTATATAATGTAATTGTATATAGAAGATATATTATGAGTTTACCGTATTTTAATCCACTATAACAAAAATAATGGCATCTTTTTTACTATATACTATTCTCCTCTTTTCTCTGGTTTTGTTTTCCATAGTTTTAGTTAATTGTGGTCAACTGTGGTTCAAAAATATTAAATGAAAAAATTCAGAAATAAACAATTCGGACGTTTTAAATTGTGTGCCATTCTGAGACCCTCAGAAATTTTTCTCCTTCCTGCTTCATCCTGTCCTGGAAGTGAATCATGCCTTTGTCCAGTATATCCACACTGTGTGTATACGCATCCTGCCTGTTTTTCACTTAGCTGTCTTGACTGTTGCAGTATCATAGTACTTGTATTCAAGTAACCCTTACTTTACTTAATAATGGCCCCAAAGTGCCAGAATAGTGATTCTGTCATTTTGGAAAGAAACACATTAAAATGCTTCTTGCTTAATAAGAAGAGAAAATAAATATTATGCTGAATTTGCTAGATTTATGGTGAATGAATCTTCTACCCATGAAATTGTAAAGTAGAAAAAGTTATGTACAGTATCTGTACAGTTCAGTGCAATCCATGGTTCCAGGTATCTACTGGGGATCTTAGAATGTATCCCCTGTGGATAGGGTGGAAATTCTATATATCTCAATATTAAATATTTTATTGTTTTATATTTAAAAATGCTTTTTCATAAATTATATTCATTATTCAAATGTATTTTATCATGCTTTAAAAATTGTGCATATCTCATGGACTAATATGTTAAGGAAGTCTGCTGATCATGCATTACTGTTTATGCTTTCTGGTGGGTAGATGGGCATGCAAGATATATGCTCTGATCTCTCTTGGTATCACAGTGTTCAATACATGGTAATGACACTGCTTTGGAAGATGTACTAAATAATTATATTTTTCAAATTCTTAAGTCCTAAGTAAGGAAAATCATTTATTTTAGATGTGAAACAAAATATCTAAAAAAAAAATAGGAATACATGATGGAATATCAAGCTACAATTGTTGCATGTTTAAGTCTCTTCAGACATTGACTATGCTCCAAGCTTCGGTTATGTACAATTACTAGATATTACAATCTCCAAATGGGAATTTTTTGAGTATATGTTTGAGATGTATCAGGGTAGCTAAGATAATGAGCTTTATAATCATGATATGGTTATAGAATTAAGGGACAGTATGGAAGCATTTTTGGTTTTTACTATTAAAAGTTGAAAGACAATACAGTTGGCTTTCCATATCCATGGGTTTCACATGCATAAATTCAACCAACCAGGGGTAAAAAATATTCAAAAATGAATGGACGGTTCTGTTTGTACTGAATACACACAAATTTTTTCTTTTCCTTTTACTCTGAACCATACAGTGTAACAATTATTTGCATAGCATTTGTATTATTTTGTGTATCATAAGTAATCTAGCAATGATTTAAATTATACAATAAGATGTGTTTAGATCATATGCAAATACTGCACCATTTTCTACATGTGACTTGAGCATCTGTAGATTTTGGTATTGGTAGAGGGGGAGGGATTCTGGAACAAATTTACATTGCCCCATAAATAATGAAGAATGACTAGTTTTTACCAATGCACTTGTTCTTGAGTAGTAGATCTCAATCTAATTTATACTTGCATGTGTGCTTGTAATCTATGTATAAGGCATTTTGTTTTTTTGCCTATTGGCTCATTGGCTACATTAAAAGTGAAGCTGTACTGTCGTCCTTTTTTCCTTTCTCCAGCGGTGTTTATTTGTTGGATCTTTGATAATATATTTTTTCCTGATTTATTTATTTATTTATTTTTATTGAGGTTAGATGTGAAGCTAGGGTGGAAATCACTTTCATGGGCAAGGATT
This sequence comes from Cebus imitator, assembly GCF_001604975.1. NCBI lineage: Eukaryota > Metazoa > Chordata > Mammalia > Primates > Cebidae > Cebus > Cebus imitator. The sequence goes on along the minus strand of NW_016107355.1, from coordinate 5,004,148 downwards.
TAAATGGTTTTGATCTACTGCTGGCAACAAAAGAGAGGAAGTACCCAGATTTTTTTTTTCTTTAACTGAATTTATGGCCACAAGTAGAAGAAGGAGGGTTTATTTCACTTTATTCTTTCATTTTTAAAATAATACCAACTTTATTTTAGATTCAGTGGGTACTGGTACAGATTCGTTACATGGGTGTATAGCATGATGATGAGGTTTGAGGTACAAATGATCCTGTCAGTCAGGTAGTGTGTATAATACCCAATAGATGATTTTTCAAAAAGTGGCTTTCTCCCCCTTCCCCCTTTATTAGTCTGCAGTTTCTATCATTGCCATTGTTATGTCCATGACTACCCAATGTTTAGCTCTCACTGAAAAGTGAATACATGTAGCACTTGACTTTATCTTTCTTCTGCTCAGGATAATGGCTTCCAGTTGCACCAATACTGCTGCAAAGGACACAATTTCTTTCTTTTTCATGATTGCATAGTATTTCATGGTGCATTTATATGATATTTTCTTTATCCAGTCCACCACTGATGGACACCTAGGTTGATTCCACATCTTTGCTATTGTGAATAGTGCTGCAATGAACATGTCTTTTTGGCAGAACTGTTTATTTATATTCAATACACACCAGTAATGGGATTTCTGGATTGAATGTCAGTGCTAAGTTCTTTCTTTGAGAAATCAACAAACTGGTTTCCAAGTGGCTGAACTAAGTTGCATTTGTACAAGCATTACATAAATGTTTCATTTTTTTCTGCAGCCTCACGAGCATCTGTTATTTTTTGACTTTACAATAATAGTCATTTTGACTGGTGTGAGATGGCATCTCATTGTGGTTTTGATTTACATTTTTGTGATGTACATTTTTTAATATGATTGTTGTCTACTTGTATGTCTCCACTTGAGAAGTCTCTGTTCATGTCTTTTGCCCACTTGTTAATGGTTTGGTTTCTTGGCTTGTTGAATTGTTTAAGTTTCTTAAAGATTGTGGATATTAGACTTCCGTTGGATGCAAAGTTTGTGAACTTTTTCTCCCATTCTGTAGGTTGTTTGTTTAATATTGATAGTTTATTTTGGTCAAAAAAATGTTATCTCTATTGCCTACCAGTATAAAGATGAAAGAGAAACTATTTTTCTCTCAGTGTCTGCCTAAGACAAAAATGCATATGTCAGACACTTAAGATTTAGGCATATGTTTATTAAATATTTCGGATCCAAAATCCAAGCCATACAGAGTCAGGGAATGCTGTAACATTAATTAATGATGGCATGAAAGGACAGGACCTCACCATCGCACACTCAGGTTATGACTGTGAGGGAATGTGTTCTCTTTCTGGGTTCACAAGGGGACATAGTTTCTAGGGCAAGAACTTCCCAGTACGATATTTTCTCCCCCTCCCGTTTGTCTTCATCCAGGAGATTTAACAATGTGTGTTTACATTTCACGGACACAGGAAGAAACTACAAGTCAATCACTTTTGAATGGGCTTATTTGTTTTATTCTTGTAAATCTGTTTTAGTTCTTTGTAAATTCTGGATATCAGCCCTTTGTCAGATGGGTAGACTGCAAAAATTTTTTCCTATTCTGTTGGTTGCCGATTCACTCTAATGACTGTTTATTTTGCAGTGCAGAAGCTGTGGAGTTTGATTAGGTCCCATTTGTCTATTTTGGCTTTTGTTGCCAATGCTTTTGGTGTTTTGGTCATGAAGTCCTTGCCTACGTCCATGTCCTGAATGGTTTTGCCTAGATTTTCTTCTAGGGTTTTTATGGTGTTAGGTCTTATGTTCAAGTCTTTAATCCACCTGGAGTTAATTTTAGTGTAAGGTGTCAGGAAGAGGTCCAGTTTCTGCTTTCTGCACATGGCTAGCCAGTTTTCCCAACACCATTTATTAAACAGGGAATCCTTTCCCCATTGCGTGTTTTTGTCAGGTTTGTCAAAGATCAGATGGTTGTAGATGTGTTGTGTTGCCTTCGAGACCTCTGTTCTGCTCCATTGGTCTATATCTGTTTTGGTATCAGTACCATGCTGTTTTGGTTACTGTAGCCTTTTAGTATAGTTTGAAGTCAGGTAATGTGATGCCTCCCGCTTTGTTCTTTTTGCTTAGAATTGACTTGGCTATGCAGGCTCTCTTTTGGTTCCATATGAAGTTTAAGGTGGTTTTTTTCAGTTCTGTGAAGAAGGTCATTGGTAGCTTGATGTGGGCAAATGATATAAAAAGACACTTTACAAAAGAATACATCATGAGGCCAACAAACATGAAAAAATGCTCATCATCACTGATCATCAGAGAAAGGCAAATAAAAACTACATTGAGATACCATCTCATGCCAGTTAGAATGGCGATCATTAAAAAATCTGGAGACAACAGATGCTGGAGAGGATGTGGAAAAATAGGAACACTTTCACACTGTTGGTAGGAGTGTAAATTAGTTCAACCATTGTGGAAGACAGTGTGGCAATTCCTCAAGGACCTAGAAATAGAAATTCCATTTGACCCAGCAATCCCATTACTGGGTATATATCCAAAGGATTACAAATCGTTCTACTATAAGCACACGTGCACATGAATATTCATTGCAGCACTGTTTACAATAGCAAAGACCTGGAACCAACCCAAATGCCCATTGGGTTGGTAGACTGGACAGGGAAAACGTGGCACATATGCACCATGGAATGTTATGCAGCCATAAAAAACGATTAGTTCGTGTCCATTGTAGCGACATGGATGAACCTGGAAACCATCATTCTCAGCAAACTGACACAAGAACAGAAAATGAAACACCATATGTTCTCACTCATAGGTAGATGTTGAACAATGAGAACACATGGACACAGGGAGGGAAGCACTACACACTGGGGTCTGTTGGGAGGGAAATGGGGGAGGGACAGTGGGGGGTGGGTAGTTGGGGAGAGATAGCATGGGGAGAAATGCCAAATATAGGTGATGGAGAGGGAGGCAGCAAATCACACTGCCATGTGTGTGCCTATGCAACAATCTTGCATGTTCTTCACATGTACCCCAAAACCTAAAATGCAATTAAAAAATAAAATTAAAATTAAAAATAAAAAGTCAATCACTCCTGCGGAAGTTCTAAGGAACTCCTTTCATTGGCCAGGTGTCTTAGAGAAGGCGGAAGTTCCTCCCAGGTTAAAAGTCCCCTTCTTCCACACCCCTTTGGACTCTATGTTTGAGTTCCCTTCCACGAACACTCTCTCATTGAAGCTGCTTTTCCTCTGCTAAACTCCATCTCTGTCTCTCAGTTCCCTACCACTCAGTGTGGGAGCTGTCTTTCCTCTCCTGGATTCCATCCTCCTGGATTCTCTCACTCAATGTGAGAGCAGCTTTTCTTCCTCTCACTCAGTGTGAGACTTAGCTGTTTCTCTCTCTTCCTTTTTTTTTCTCTCTGCTTTAAATAAATCATTTTCTACAAACACTTTTGAGTCCGGCATTTACTTTTATGAGTGCACTGCGCCGTGGTCTCCTCTCTCATTGAGAGGGCAACAGACCAAGAACCTGGAGAAATGTCCTCTCAGGGGAACTGAGGGCACCCCTGACCCCAATGTAACAACGGTATTTCATGCTCACTCTTGCTCTTGTCCCTTCTTTGTCACTCTCCTCCATCCTTTCAGATTACTGTCCCACCCAGAGCTCTCCCTGTCCCATTTTCTTGGTTGGCTATTCCCACATCCCCAAAGTAGCTAGTCTCTTATCTCCTTTTGAGTCTTGTGAACTTTATCACCTGTCACAGAATTATTAATTAAAACTTTCCATCAACCCCTTTTATTAATATCTGTTTCTGGATAAAGAGGAGAAGCCTTCAAGAGAAAAATGAAAGACTGTACAATTATTCCCAATTCTGTTTTTCTTGATTGTTACTTTTTTTTTGCTGTTGCTGTCACAGAAGTGTATTTACAAATGCAGACACATTTCTTCTCACAAGGTTGATTTTTTTACCTAAAGCTCTAAGTTCTAATGTTTACTTGTTTCACAAATCATATCACCCTTGCTAATAGAATGGTTTTATTTATATATATATATACACACACACACATATATATATATCTTTCTCAACCTGGATACTTTCTCAAAACCTTCTTTCATCAATTTTTTTGAAGGCCACTTTTATTGAAGGCCAATTTCTCTTTCCCAGTTCTTAGATTTCTTTCCCTGGATCAATATGAATGGGATACAGTAGAATAATCTTATCAATACATTGGACACTATCATATCTCAAACATCATGTTTGCACTGGAAAAGCCCTTCAATGTACTTGTTTACTCTGAAATTTTCCAAGAATCTCAGTTCTTCTCTTTCTGAGATGTTCTGTATGATTCCACTGTGGACTCCATGGCAGATTAGACCTGGAATCAGCACTTCACCTAACAGCAGTCATTTGCAAGACACCTGGCCCAGTAAGTCCGATTGACCTGATAAGGTATCTCTCTTGGGAAACTTATACCCAAGAAAAATGAAGATAATAAATAGAAATGATGTGTAATCAGGGACATAAAAAAAGGAAAGAAGGAAGACTGTCAGCAAAAGCATAATGCAGGAGAAATCATTGGGAACAAAGGATAAATCATAGAGCAGATTACTATTCTGCAGTCAGGCTTCGCCGCCTATGGCTGTCCTCCTAAAATGTGAGTGATCAACTGTATCAGACCCTTAAGCCTGACTATGTGACTGCTGAACTCATTTTCTATATTCCTTGTTTCTCTTTTATTTTGCAATCATTACATATTAACCAGAGCAAGTTAAGTTGTTTTTTCTCTAAAAAACAAAATAAATCTTACTAAAGCATTATTAAAATGGAGAAGAATTTTATGAGGGTGATTTTGTTTATGTTCAAAGAATTGGTTTTTCAAACTAATTTAAATGCAAGAATTGACTGATCATAAAGATAATTTAAATAGTGCTGAAATAGGTTTTATTTGTAATATATTTTCCCAATGTTGTAATGCCATTCAGAAATAAATGATGCAAGTGTCTTAAGAATCCGCTATGAGAAAAATATTATTTTAACATTATATTTTTACAATAGAGCTTATTGTGGAATATTATTAACTTTTTAAGTGTATGCAAGTTAGAATCACATTATTCCTGACCCAGAATAGTTTTTATCTCAACATGAATTGACTGCAATTGAAAAAAGAAGTAGAAATAACATTTCAAAATAAAACCTACATATTTATTACCTTGCTTAACAGGCCATATATTTATTTTTAAGTTTTAATCAAAGTGTTTGTTGAAACTAAAGTTACTCAGCTTCAGAACATACTTATCTAAAAATTTAAAATATTTCCGTTTAAAATTCAAATCTAAAATATTTATTTTTAATACTCTTCCCTTAAATTGCATTAATTATTATGCATAAGCTAACTTGGAATGATACATTTCATATTGTAAGTGTATTAAATAAATGGTCAAATAGGTAAAGTTATTTTTCTATAAAACTGTTAGTTGGTCTTTGAGTAATTTATTCTGGTATTGGCTCATAATAATATAATGATTATTGTATGTCAAATCTGTCTGTCTCTGCACCTTATTACATGGTGTCCTGTATGTATGATGCCCAAATGACTTGTATTATCAAATTGTTAACTATTTTATTGCAGATGATAAAGAATAAGAAAAACAAATAATTTTACCAATTTTATTTTAGGCATCATGTAAAGAGAATCAAAGACAAAGATGTAAATATATACAGCACACACCTTGAGTGCCATTACAGTTGAATTGGCACACCTTTAGTAAAGGTAAGTTTGCTTAGAAAACAAAAGCCACTTACAAATCTCAGAAATATGTCACATTTAGATAACTTCATATTTTTTATATCTTACTGGAATTTATTTCAAGTAAATGTGTATAGTGGAAATCAAATATTTTACATTTTTGCAGGTGGCTTATTTCAATGTGATTTATTTGAAAGTTTAACTTTTGAAATTAATTTGTGGAGATTTTTCTTTCACATAAAATACTTTTCTGTATTTTGTTATCTCTGTCTGAGCTGTCTCATTTTTATGTCATTGGGTTGTTCTAGTTCATGCCATTAACATAATTTGTATGATAATAATTTTTATAACAATTTTATAAATTGTCAAGATAGGGCCAATTTATTGCTTATCAATTTAAAACATGTTCTTAATATTCTAGTGGCTTTTCTTCTTTTGGATTGCATTTAGAGTTTTTCATCGATTTCAGAAAAATTGTATTTAACCAATTATCCAGGCACCTTGTGGCCCAGTCAAGTTGACACATAAAATTAACCATCACATTGTGTTGGCATGGATACACATCTCCTTAAAACATATTTAACCTCCAAAAAAAGGTGATAGCAAGACTTTAATATCACCTAATAATATAATTATCCTGTGCATAACCAGAAATGCAATAAGCCCTTCCTTATTGAGGAGTTAAATTCTTTGAGTGATGTTTACTCTTCTCTTTGATAACCCATAACTTACTGCAATGTAAAACTAAGAACACTTAAATATAATTATGTAAAGTCAGTACATCTTATGTTACATGTTAAGAGTTAGGAAATGGAAGACAAGAAAGATATTTGTATACACCTATGTTTATAATAAAATGAATAAGTATTCTTAAGTCCACAGATGATAGTTTTTCCAGAAACATTGCTTGCAGGGAAGATAAATCTGTATCCAAAGTGTCAATTCCAGTAAGTACAAAAAATTGCCCTCTCCATGATGGAAACCGTCCAGTGGAATCAACCTGCTGCCGGATTACTGAATGATAATATGGATCATAAGTATATGGCGCTATATGTAAGAAATTCAGCATCTGGTAAGGGCGTTCTTGCTTTGCTGTAACATGGCAGAAGGCGTCAAATGGTGGAAGGGCAAAGAGAGAGTGCAGGAGGGAGCAAACTGACTTCTGCAATAACTTACACCCGTAATAATGGCACTTGTCCATTTACAAAAGTGGAATCCTCATTGCCTAAACACTTTGTAAAGGTGCCACCTCCCAATATTGTCACAACTGGTTATTAAATTTCAATATAAGTTTGAAGGGGATAAACATTCAATCCAAGCAAGGGTCGTGACTCTAATTTTGTGATTCAGTTGGACATTTGTTCATTTGGCCTAAAACCTTTCTGCTTTTACATATTAAGTAAAATTCAGTAGGCATCCTATCCATTTCACTTCTAGAAACACCATCATCAACTAGTCAATCCAGATTTCTGTGTGTATCATATTGGACCTTTCTGAATATTGCTTTGACTTTGCTGTCCATTATAGTAACTACATCCACCTTGCCTCTGGAAGTTGAGTGGCTCCACTTATCCTCTGGCACCCTGGGACCCACTTACTCTCATTACCTTTGGGTTGCCCAATTCAGTGACTGCAGTTCCAACTCTGAAGTCTGGCTTGCAGAGAAGAGCAATCACAGAGTTATTTCAAGAGGCAGAGGCTCCCTTCACAAATTTGTTTGTTTCAGTAGTAGTGAAAGTATGTTTTCTGGGTCCTACCAGTAAGGATGAGTAGGTCTTAAATGACACATTTACTCAAATATTTCCTAATCCTTTGAGTGCTTAACATTAAAGCAATGCAGATTTGGTATTTCTAATTCATTGACTATGGGCCACATTTTGGTCCATGTTTCAGCCAACCAACCAAACTGTAAGAGCCTGCTCTAACTCTTGGAGGTGCAGCATTAAACGTAGAAACTCTCCTTGGTGAGCTTATTTATATTTAAAAAATTAACCTTTTTCAACTTTATGTTCCTTTCATTATTATCTCATTTCCTTAATGTTCATTTTCATATATGTTTCCTCTGTTTATGCTTGTATACATTAGAAAACTGAAGCAGTTCTTTCAGAGTGTAGGAGTGTAGTGCACTTTCTCCTGGGTCATGCTTTGTACCTCAGCTTTAGAAGCTTCCTGGGACTTGAGTTCAGCTGCAGGTCAAGGTATGAGGGGAGGTGGGGTTGGATCCTGATAAGAATCTTCATTGTCTTACATAGTAACTGCCTCAGGGGAAGCCATTACAGTCTCAGACAATGCAGTTAATCACTTCAGATGCCCATAGCACTGGTGGCAGGGAAGGCATGTCTATTGGCAGAGAAGATTCAACAGGATTTAGGGACTCGAGGCTCCAACTTTATCCCAATCAAATGCCCTCACTTTAGCAGGAGATACCCTGTGAAGTGGGAGTTCAACTTGTGCTATAATCCAGCTAGTTGCAGAATGAGGCTCTGGATATGACTTTTAGCAGTTTCAACTCTGCAGTCACCTGGGATAAGAGTCTCCATCAGGAAACACACAGAAGCTTTCAGGTCGCTTATGTAGCCTATTTATGAGGTTGAAATTCTGGTCGCTGAGTTCATCCTTGTCTTTCCCCCAACTTCTAGAGTATAATAGGTGGTCGATTAAAAGTGTCCAATAGAGATATTTTGCATATGTCCATTGCCAGATCATGCCTTGGGACTATCAGTTCATCAACGCTCTCTCACTACTAGAGATGGGCCCATTTATACTGAGGAGGGCAATCTACTTTACTCAGTTTACCAAATTCAAAGGTTAATTTAATTGAGATTAAACACAAACACATCCAGAATGATGTTTAACCAAATTTCTTTCATGGCACCGGGTGAATCAGTCAAATTGACTCATAGAAAAAGGAGCCATCTTGTTGTTTCTAAATGTAATTTAATTTTTTCCTAAGTTTGTGTTAGTATTTTATTTTTTCTGAAATTTTATTATCTGTGTATTTTTTATGAAGAATATTTTGGTTTCTTTACAGCAAAATATGAATCTTCCTTTTTATTGTTTTCTGCAATTACATACTTGGTCAATTAAATAAATACTTTGGAAAATATTTACAAAGTTAACACTATTTAAATATATCTCTTGTAGCTAGCATTTCTGAAATTATTCTGAAACTTTTTTTAAGATCTCCTTTTCTTTTATATTCTGTAGATTTACTATAACTAGATGTTTTTGAACATACTGCCTCATAATCTGTGTGCATTTTTACTTCTACTTATATTTATATTTATTTCACTTTTTTAACTGTGAAATATTCTTAGCCAGTAATCCTCCTATATTATTTGCTCTAATCTTTCTTTCTGAAAATTCTATATAATATATTTAATAGTTTAGAGCATCTCAAGCAAATTTTCACGTATTTCAAATATTCCGTAGTCTATTTATCTTTGGCTTATTCTGAATGAATTCTCTAACAATGTCTTCTAACATTTATTTTTTCCTTTGTGCTTCTTCTAGAATAGTCTACATCTATGAAATATTTTTAATATGATAATTATGTTTCTAGTACTTCCAATTGATTCTTTTGGATGTTTTCTGATTTTGATTCAAATATTCTATTTTGTCTTATGATTTCTTACTGTTTTTACAGGTATTTTCCTTCTTCCATTTCTCTGAGAGTCTACGTCTACTTATTTTTAATCTTTTTGAGAATGTGTTGTAATTTACATATTATTAGTGAGGTAATCTGATTATTTAGTTGTCTGGCTGTTGTTCTATAATACTAATTCCCTAATGTGCTTTTAATTTTAACATCCATGTTCTTTAATACATTTTACTTTTGTATGCCTATGCTTATCCTTTTTTGTCTGGTAGTTTTGCAGTTATGTCAACTTTTTCCTTCTAGATTCCATTTATGCATAAACAGTTTAACTGGCAGGTGAGGTCAGAATTTTTTTCCCTTTGAGGTACTGGGGATTTAGGGAACAGTCTCTCAGTTATGTACACTTAAACTTTTTACTCTCATCCACTAGCAAGTGTGCTGCTCTGTAAGCCATAGACCTAGGAAAATGCTCCGTTTTCTTTAACCTCATTTCCTGAGCAAAGCCCACTTTAAGACCTTCCCTGACACTTTTCTGCTCTAGTCTCCACTGTACATGTAGGTTATTTTGGTTTCACAACTGCTGTCCATTGCTGCCTGTTTCAAAACTGAAGCCCAGCTGGCCAAGGCTTCAGACTATTATCTATCACTGTGGCCTCAGACTCCCATTAATTAATTTATTTTTATTTTAATATATTTTCTTTTAATGTCACATTTAAGAAATATTCATGGAAATCATAGAACTGTATTTCTTAAAATCCCCAAACTCTTAAAAATACTTTTACATTACAGTTCTTTAAGTCAAGATTTTTTTCTCATTTTAATTATTCTCATTACATCTCTTCTCAATTGCTAACTCTTGTGACTGTAATTACTGCCATTTGAACATTGCATATATTTCAAATGCAGAAACAATATGTATCATAAATGAAGAAAGTTAGAAGTAAAATAGTGACATGGAGAATGAGAAACAGAAATAACATGTAATGAAAATTTGTAGCTTCTGCCAGTTTTAGCCAGTGATGCAAAACTGCTGCTTCTGGGACTTTGATATTTAGAATTTAATAGAAAATGAGAAAAGACACATAAGTCAGTTGAAATAGCTTAAGCATTTTAAAGAAGTAGGCAGACATACTTCACCAACTTTACTTTTCACTGATGACAGCAAAAAAGGGCTCATTTTTATATGGATGCGTATTTTTGGTTAATGCCAGTTAAGTCTAAATTAACTATAGGTCAAACTACACTCTAAAATGCCTTTTATAATTTGTAAGAAAGCATTATATGATTTTCTAGTTAACAAAAAATAAACATGGGAATGAATAAAGTTTAATTAAGAATTTGGTTAGAGGGTTTCAAAAATTTTAACAGAGAAATTTAATTTCAGTGAAATATCACAAGAAATTGCTAAATTAAACAACAACAATGACACCAGTAGATCAGCTATGCCCAAAGCCTGGGTTAAGCAGGTGACTCAGTGCAGATTTTCTCCTTTCATTTGTTCCCTCGTATCAGTCAGCAGTTTAAAAAGAAAAACAAAAAAACTTTAAGTCGGAGGTAGAAGTCACAATGAATGCAGAGATAACAAAAATACTTTCAATCTGCACTTGAATTATTCCAAAGAAATGACTCCTCTTTTTGACTGGAAAGAGGAAATTGACTGTGGATTGAGGAGACTTTATATATGGAAAGGTCTTCCACTGCCTTTCTCAAAAATTTATTTTTCACTTATTGAAGGCCCAATCCTTCCTATAAGTAAAAGGGAACGATGAAATTTGAATTATGTAGAATGTACTTCTATTTACTCATTGATATATTCATTTATTAAATTGCTTCATATTTTCCTACCGTTATTTTTAAAACATTTTAAGTGTATTATAGCATGTTTATTTTCATTCTCATGGTTTTAATAAGTGGTAAATAGACAGAAATGTTCCCCTTTCTCTGCTTCTTTCTCTGGTGAGAGTAAAAGCCAGGCAACTCTGACCAGGTGCCCTAGTAAATGACAGCAATCTGACAGATGGCTCAAGTGCGGTAAGAGACAGAGTCCAGGTAGTTTGGCAAGCTCTAAAGTCTGGATGGAAGAAAAGCAGTATTATAGAACAGTTGATCCTAAAACAGAGATTGATGGCTCTTTTCAATGTTTTATTCTTTTTGCAATGTCTGAAAACCTTGACTGACAAGAGTGGATTGTAGGCTGAATGAGGTCAAAGTTGTACATGAAAGTCTTGCCCTTGATTGAGTCATGTTTTCAATCAGGATCAGCTTACCTGCTATCTAGTTGGTGTTATTATTGCAGTCTATTAATTCTGACTTGCCTTCCTAAATTTTCTTTATTCTCAATAAGAGGAAAAATATGAAAAGAAATAAAAAAGAGAATAAGGTTAGAGAGACAGTGAAACTACTGGTGAATGGGAATAAAGAGCCACTGAATACAAAGTGCAGGCCTTTGTTGTCTTTATTTGGAATGAAAGGCTTTTCCTTTCAAAAGAATGAAGTGATAAAAAGGAAGTAGAGTAAAATGACATAGATACTATTCTTCAAGTTTTGGTGACTCTTTGAAAGTGTCATTTTATATTGCTTTTCATTCTAATTCTGAATTAACACAGTCAAACTAGGAAGAATATCTTTGTTTCTCATTTTATTTACTTTAAATCCTATACATTGAAATTGTAGGTGAAGGGTTACTTACAGATATATTTTTAATCAAAATATATGTTTTTTTAATAAGGTTTATTAATTTTTGTGGGTTTCTTTTTGTCCTGTGGGATGCACATTTGTCTGAATCTTTATGTTTCCCCAAAATGCCTATGTTGAAAGTTCATCACCATTGTGATGGTATTGAGTTGGGTCCTTTGGGAGGTGATTAGTGCCCTTATAGAAAAGGTGCCAGACAGCTGCTTTGCCGTTTCCAACATGTGAGGACCCAGCTAGAAGATGCCATCTACGACAGAAGTTGGAACTTCTCCAGACACTAAACCTGCTGGCATCTTGATTATGGAATTCACAGCTTCCAGAACTGTCAGAAATAAATTTCTGTTGCTTATTAGAGACCCTGTGGATGGTATTTGTTACAGAATCCCAAATGACTGACAGGTGCCATGTCATTTATTGATAAAGCAGAATGCACTCAAGTAATTAAAAAAAAAAAACACGCAAAATGGGAATCAGCATTTTAGTCTCATCAATAAATCCATTGGATATCTTGGACACATTAATCAGACTAAAAGATTTATTAAAGTTATCATATTTTTGTCTTTACAAATGGACCAACAATTATGATTATCACAAAAAAATAAAAACAGTAACTAACATGGTTTGCTTATTTTATTATTATTTGTTCAATAAATGTGAAGATTATTGAGCAATATCACCACTTTTATTTATAAATAATATTTACTTCCAATACTCCTACAAAACTAGGAAGATAATAATAATAACCTTCTAATTCAACTTTTCTAAAAGTAAATTCCAAACTTTCCCAGGAGTACTTAGAGAACTTTTTAGAAATTCAGATTACTAGACTAATTCCAGATTTATTAAACCAGTATTTATGAAGTAGAATTTGATAATCTGCATTTTGATGAAACTTTTAGTTTTTTTTTTTTTTTTGAGATGGAGTTTTGCTCTTCTTGCCCAGGCTGGAGTGCAATGGCGAGATCTCAGCTCACTGCAACCTCTGCCTCCTGGGTTTACATGATTCTCCTACCTCAGCCTCCCAAGTAGCTGGGACTACAGGTATGCACCATCACGCCCGGCTAATTTTTGTGTTTTTAGTAGAGATGGGATTTCTCCGTGTTGGTCACTCTGGACTAGAACTCCCAACCTCAGGTGATCCACCTGCCTCCACCTCCCAAAGTGCTGGGATTATAGGCATGAGTCACCGCACCCAGCCTAGTTGATTTTTATGTACAAAAATATTGAGAACCATTATATTTGTTGATTTGTTAGTTTTTGTTAGTTATCTATGCCTAATACCAGCATTGTATGCCTAACTTAAATTCAATGGCATATTTCCTATAGATTTTTAGTAATATAGTTAATTTAATTAAGAAAAAAACTTTTTAACAGTATCAAATTTAAAAAGAAGAGATTGAGGAATTTCTGTATGTTTTTTGTAACCAAAATATTTTTTAACATACATTTAATTTACATTCATAGAAAGAAAAAAATATATTCCCCAAATCTAATTTTGTCTCACCTTTTTCCCCCAGGTTTGTCTCCACTTTTAAGAACTACATTTAAAAATAACCAAGTATTATATTATTAAACTGGAGTCTGAATTGCTTTAAAAAATCTCAAGTAAATGAAAATTCCATTGGGAAAGAACAGAATTTCACATGAATAAAATGTAAGAAAGCATAATTGATACATTGAAACAGAACTTAATAATCAAAATTGACAGTGAATTAGATACAGGCAAATCCATGTATGCCAATGTTGAGCTATAAACTATTTTCTTCATAAATAGTACTACTCAAAGAATTCTTCAGTTCCCAAATTCCTCTAAGAGCAGAAGAAGGTAACACTTGTCAGAATCTACATGAAGGATTGTATTTTTAGTGTTCTCATATTTTAAGCATTCAATATTAATGTTTACTAAACTAAATTTCAAATATAAAAAACGTTTAACAGTTTACAAGTGTATTTTAGTTCTTGCTGCTCTTGTTTGAAATATATTCATTGCTAGTTTAAAATCTATACTAGAAAGTTATTTTTATTACTGAATATTTGGACAATATAAAAATTCATAAAAGAAAAATGCTCAACATGTGGTAATGATTATCCTTAATATTTTGAGATATATTCTTCTAGTGTTGCTTCTATAAAACTATATGTATATGTGTATTAGTGAGGGTTCTCTAGAGGGACAGAACTAATAGGATGTATATAATACACACACACACATATATATAAGCTTCCCTTTATATATATAAAAATACAATTTTAATAAACTCCCCTTTTTATACACACACACACACACACACACACACACACACACACACACACACACACACAGAGTCTGATGTTCAAGTGCAGGAAGCATCTAGCACAAGAGAAAGATGTAGGCTGGGAGGCTAGGCCAGTTTGGCCTTTTCAGGTTTTTCTGCCTGCTAATGTATATTTGCTGGAAGCTGATTAGATGATGCCCACCAAATTAAGGGTGGGTTTACTTTCTCCAGTCCACTGACTCAAATGTTAACCTGCTTTGGCAACACCTTCACAGACACACCCAGGATAAATCCTTCGATCCTTTGAATCCTTCAATCCAATCAAGTTGACACTCAGTATTAACCATCACAATATATCAAAATGTTTTTTAATGAATAATATATTTCCTTTTTTAAACTATTATTTAAGGTTCAAGGTTACATGTGCAGATTTGTTATAAAGGTAAACTCATGTCACGGGGCTTGGTGTACAGATTATTTCATCATTTGAGTACTAAGTCTAGTACCCAATACTTAATTTTTTCTGCTCCCCTCCTCTTCCCACCCTACACCCTCAGAGAGGTCCCAGTGTCTGCTATTCCTCTTTGTGTCAAGGTGTTTTCAGCATTTAGCTCCAATGTATAAGTGAGAACATGCAGTATTTGGTTTTGTGATCCTGCAAAGGATAATGGCCTCCTGATCCATCCACGTTCCCGCAAAGGACATGCTCTTATTCTTTTTTTATGGCTGCATGGTGTTCCATGGTATACATGTAACACATTTTCTTTATTCACTTTACCACTGATGGACATTTAAGTTCATTTCATGTCTTTGCTATTGTGAATAGTGCTACAGCGAACATATCCATGGATGTGTCTTTATGACAGAAAGATTTATATTCCTTTAGGTATATATCCAATAATGAGATTGCTGGGTAGAATGGTATTTCCTTTCTAGCTCTTTAAGGAATCCTCACACTGCTTTTCACAATGGCTTAACAAATTTACAATCCTACCAACAGTGTACAAGTGCTCCCTTTTCTCCACAGTCTTACAGCATCTGCTATTTTTTTGAGTTTTCTAATAGCCATTCTTCTTGCTGTGAGATGGGTTCTCACTGTGGTCTTCATTTGTATTTATCTAAAGATTAGTGATGTTGAGCTTTTTTATATATGCTTGGTGACTACATGTATGTCTTCTTTTCAAAATTGTTAGTACATGCCCTTTGCCCAATTTTAGTGTTTTTTATTTTCTTTTTCTTGTAAATTTAAGTCCTTTATACATGCTGGATATTAGATCTTTGTTAGTGCATAGTTTCCAAAATTTTTCTCCCATTCTGTAGATTGTCTGTTTACTCTGTTAATAGTTTCTTTTACTGTGCAGAAGCTGTTTAGTTTTATTAACTATTTAACAATTTTTGCTTTTGTTGCGATTGCTTTTGGCATCTTTATCAAGAGATCCTTGTCTGTTCCTGTGTCCCAGAATGGTATTGCCTGAGTTATCTTCAAAGGTTTTTATACTTTGGGGTTTTATATTTAAGTCTTTAATCCATCTTTAGTTGATTTTTGTATATGGTGTAAAGAAAGGGTCTAGTTTTAATCTTCTGCTTATGGCTAGCCAGTTATCCCAGTGCCATTTATTGCTTAAGGTGTCCTTTACCCATCATATGTTTTTGTCAGCTTTGTCAAACAGCAGACAGTTGTAAGGGTGTGGCCTTATGTCTAGACTCTCAATTATGTTCCATTGGTCTATATTTGTACCAATACCGTGTTGTTTTGGTCACTGTATCCCTGTAGTATAGGTTGAATTCAGGTAATGTGATGCTTCCTGCTTTTTTAGTTTTGTGTAGGATTACCTTAGCTATTCAGCTTCTTTTCTGGTCCATATGAATTTTAAAATAAGATTTTTTGTTTGTCTCTCTCTCTCTCTCTCTTTTTTTTTTAGTTCTGTGAAGAATATCATTGCTAATTTAATAGGAATACCATTGAATCAGTAAATTGCTTTGGGCAGTAAGGCCATTTCAATGATATTGATTTTTCCTATCCATGAGCATGAAATGTTTTTCCATTTGTTTGTATCATATTGAATTTCTTTGAACAGTCTTTTGTAAATCCTTATTTTAGAGATCTACCACCTTTCTGGTTAGCTGTGTTCCTTTGTATTTTATTCTTTTTGTGTTAATTGTGAATGTGATTGAATTCTTGATTTGGCTCTCAGCTTGATTGTTGGTGTATAGGAATGCTACTAATTTTTGTACTTTGATTTTGTATCCTGAAGCTTTGCTGAAGTTGTTTATCAACTTAGGAGCTTTTAGGCTGCGACTAGGAAGTTTTCTAGATATAGAAAGAATTATGTTTCTGCAAACAGGGATACTTTGACTTCCTCTCTTCCTATTTGGACACCCTTGATGCCCTTCTCTCTCCTGGTTGCTCTGGCCAAGACTTCTAATATTACATTGAACAGGAATAGGGAGAGAAGGTATCTTTGTTTTGTGCCAGTTTTTAAGGGGACTGCTTCCAGCTTTTGTGTATGCAGTATAATGTTGCTGTGGGTAGGTACGTTTCTTCAATTTTTAGTTTATTGAAAGTTTTTAACATGAAAGAATATTGAATTTTAACTAAAGCTTTTTTTCTACATTTATTGAGATAATCATGTGGTTTTTCTCTTTAATAATGTTTGTGTGATAAATCACATTTATTGATTTGCGTATGTTGAACCAACCTTCTATCCCAAGGGTAAAGCCTATTTGATTGTAGTGGATTAGCTTTTTGACATGTTGCTGGGTTTGGTTTATTTGTATTTTGTTGGGAATTTTTGCATTGAGGTTCATCAGGGATATTGGCCTGAAGTTTTCCTTTTTTGTTGTGTCTCTTCCAGGCTTTGGCATAAGAATGATGCTGGGCTCAGAATGAGTGAGGGTGGAGTCCTCCTCCTCAATTTTTTGGAATAGTTTCAGTAGAAATAATGCTATATTTTCTTTGTACATCTGGTAGAATTTGATCATGAATCTGTCTGGTCCTAGGCTTCCTTTCTTTTTTTTTTTTTTTGGTTAATAGGTTATTTATTATTGATTCAATTTCCAAGCTCGTTACTGGTCTTTTCAGAGAATCAATTCCTATGTTGTCCAATAAAGCAATCTATTCATTTTGCCTTTTTATGTATTACTTTAAAAGCTTTTCTTAGACCAAGTACCTCCTTATGAGCGTCATTTATGAGCAAATTACCTAGTGGCTGCAACTATAAATAGCTATAAGGACATATACTGGTTTTACTTGAACATGTATTTCCATTACTACTACATATTATGTGCTCTTGTTAATATGTTCATATCGGGTACATTGGCCTTTGCTTATTTCATACCTTAATGTGAAGTTTTCTGCATAGAGGTGCATAGAAAGGAAATTAGATATGGATATAGTATCCTGCTGTATTTAGTTGATGCATGTCGGTAAAAAAATTTCAAAAGATAAAAAAGAATATGTGACTGTAAATTGAAATCATTAGGATCCATTTGTTTCCTGTCCAAAAAATGTACATTTATTTACATAATAAAGTATTTTTTTGGTAAATTCTTAGAAGTGGACACACGTAAGAGAGCTCTTCATCTGACAGGTATTTGAAAGTACGATGATATCCAGATTTGGCAAAAGTTTTGGGGAGAAGACCGCATCTATATACTGCTGATAGGAATATACAATTTAAAAGATTTTTTAAAAGTAATTTGGAAAATATTTTATAACTATTGCTAGAACACTATTATAATATTTAAGCTAATGCAGAAAAGAGAGAGGCTGGTGTGACTTTCTGACAGTTTCACAAGAAATTAAAATGATATTTTATAATGAAAGAATCAGACTAAAACTACAGAAGTTTTCTATCCAGATGAAAATCACTTTTCAGATTATATTATCCCATCATTTTTGTATCCCTTTAACACTGCCTTTAGCCCAATATCAGAAATATTTGGCCCCAGAGATTTTATATTCTATAAATTTCCATTTTCATAGGCAGGCTTCCATGAAACCTAAAAATTTTCCAGATGATTCTGGACTTTATTTATAATTTGGCACCAAAGACATGACAAGAAGTATTTGGTCTTCTTGTAGTAGCCCAGCCTAATAAAACACATTTAATAGTACAGATTACCTTAGCAGAATGTGAAAGTGAGCACTTCCAAGATAATTCTTCTCTGTATGACTGTGGAAACTGCATTAATACCTAATTTTGCAGAACTGAGGAAATAAATATTCATCAATGAAACCGTGATCCTTGAATCTTACTACTTGAAGATAAAGTAGAAAATCAATGCCATAATTCTTATTGGGAAACTTTAAATATATGTTAAAAGGTCAATAAAAATTACATAATCATGTACCTTGAAATTTCATTTTTACAAATTTATTTTAAATAAAGAAGATATTTGAAAAGTTTATTTCTAATAATGCTAAAGTTTTTATATAATAGTTAAAAGTTAAAACAATTTAAATGTTTAATAATTAGGAATTCATTGAATTTGAAAATTCTAAAGCACATTAGTATGCAATCATTACAATGAATTTACAAATATCAATATTTATCATCTATATTTTCAGTGGAAAAAATCTACAAAAAAGCGTGCACAGTAAGACTCCCTTTTGACAAATCAAAAAACTGCATATAAACATGGTTAGGGGAAGGATAAAAGAAGAAATTGATCAAAATATTACAAATGTAACTGATATTTCTGTGACCTTCTATTTTGCAATTCATGTGACCATTATATTTTTTATTTTTTATATTTATTTTGAGACAGACTTTCGCTCTGTCACCAGGCACCAGGCTGGAGTACAGTGGCGCAATCTCAGCTCACTGCAATCTCGGCCTCCTAGGTTCGAGCAGTTTGCCTGCCTCAGCCTTCCTAGTAGCTGGGACTACAGGCACACGCCACCAAGCCCAGCTAATTTTTGTATTTGTTAGTAGAGACAGGGTTTCACCCTGTTGGCCAGAATGGTCTCGATCTCTTGACCTCGTGATCCGCCCGCCTCTGCCTCCCAAAGTGCTGGGATTACAGGCGTGAGCCACCACACCCAGCCTCATGTGACCACTTTTACATTTGTCTAAGCACACCCATAACGTAGCCAGAATTTGAACCCATGTCTTTTTTCCTCCATGCTTGTTCTTTTGTTTGCACAGTAATCATCTCTACACAGTCTGAACTAGTTTAAATATTCTTAATCAACATACCACTTACTATTTGCTTTGACATATTTTTGTTCAGATGCTGAACAGACTGCTAAAAGTCAGTAATTTAATTTAATTTAGCCCATGCTACATCCTTTTTAGGAAGTCAAATGGAATAAAATTACCCAAGAGGTATGTGCTGTAGCTTTTACTTTACTCATAATGATGTCTACCCGTAGTAAACATAAATACAAATAAAGAGATAGAGCAAATGCAAAATTTTGCTGAATCCCACTGTGTCTTCGTGGTTTAAGCATTTTGTTTGGAATGAGGGACCAGCGAGAAGGAAACAACTCTGTGCCTTGAAGATACTCCAGGCAGGGTTCTCCTTTAACTCAATTTGTTATGCTCTTGAATAAAAAACGTATGCAAATGAAAATAAACATTAAAAAACAAGAAACTATTCAAATAATATCTAAAAGCAGGGGATGTGCTTTTGCTGAGAATGATCCAGTCATTTTCTTCTTTTTTTTTTTTTCCAT
This sequence comes from Cebus imitator, assembly GCF_001604975.1. Classification (NCBI taxonomy): domain Eukaryota; kingdom Metazoa; phylum Chordata; class Mammalia; order Primates; family Cebidae; genus Cebus; species Cebus imitator. The sequence continues at coordinate 4,984,189 of NW_016107355.1, read as the reverse complement.
TTATTTTATTGCATTTTAGGTTTTGGGGTACATATGAAGAACATGCAAGATTGTTGCATAGGTACACACGTGGCAGTGTGATTTTCTGCCTTCCTCCCCATCACCTACATCTGGCATCTCTCCCCTTGCTATCTCTCCCCAGCTCTTAGGTTTTCTCCTAGTAAGACATTTGTATTAGATTTTATAAAACAGTCCAGTGAAAGGTGAGTACATGAAATATTCTTAAGGTACAATAAGTAGCAACCAGGGCATCCCAGCTGAGTGATTTTGTCTAGTACACCAATGGGACAGCCTTCCCATTATAACCACACTTCAGCAGTAATCACCTAAAGAAGATTCTAATTGTGTGAATTCAAACATCACTATATGTTGATCTTTACAACTCAACACATACAGCAATCCCTTCTTATCAAGAAATAAATTTAAACTGTTTTTTCCTAAACATACATACCTGTGATGAAGTTTATAAGTTAGATACGTTAAGCAATTAACAATAATAAAACAGAACAATTAAGTAAAATGAGGGTTACTTGAATACAAACACTGTGAGGCCTGACAGTTGATCTGGCCACCAGAAAGAGCTAAGTGACTAAGGGCTAGGCAGCCTATAGAGGATTTGTACCTTGTACCAGGGGTGATTCACCACTTGGGTGAGATAGAACAGGACAGTGAGATTCATTCAGAGCAGTGCCCTATTTAAACATAAATTGTTTATTTCTGAATTTTTCTACTTATTATTTGTAGACAGTGGTTGAATGTGGATAGCTGAAACTTCAGAAAGCAAAACCACAGATAAAGTGAGACTACTGTAAACTGAGCCCTCTAAATACAAAGTACTCATTGAAATGCAAAAAAGATAGAATTATGAATGTAAATAAAACCAAAAAATATAAGACCAGAAAGGACTAAAGCTATTTTTTTTTTTTGCTTTATTTAGTACTGATACTATCTGACTTTATTTTATTAAAGGAATTAAGGAATTTGTATTTAATATCCAATTTTACTAAAATCTGAAATAAAACTGAGAGTATAAAGATGAATATTTCACTAGGGTGTTAAATTTGTCAAATTAATACAGTGTGAAAGTGAAGATTAAATAAAGACACGCTAGCCTAAAAGCATTTCACGTAAATTGTCACTTGTTGGTTTATGACATTTGTTGAGATCAAAATGCGACCACATAAATTTCATAATTCAACGTTTATTGAAATATATTCTCTCTCTTATTCTGTTCTTACTCTTGCTCTCACACATTTTCTGCTACTGTGCTTACACCTCTCTCTTTTTTCTCATTTCTTCTCTATGCTTCTTCTCCCTTGGCTTGCTTCTTTGCATTTTAGTGTTTGCATAAACACTAAATGTGTATTTAGCACGTGTATATGAAAACCAACATATATGTATATATGCATGTGTGTACATGTATACATATATACATATATGTTGGTTTTCATATATATACACACACACATTTTTAAATTGTATATATATAGTGTATATATATAATTTATAATATATATATATATATACACACACACACATGCACACATTTTTAAATTGTAAAACCTACACAAAACTCACAAAGTAGATGTGGTTTTTAAATATTTAATTACTTTTTAATATTTATTATTTTAGTTTTTTACTTTAATTATACTTGAAGAGAAATTAAAAGTGCTTTGAAAAAGTGTTTTGATATTAATTCTTTGAATGATATTTAAAATAAATGTCATAAATAATTTTATTATTGATAATATTCTTATATGATTTGCTTATATTTCAGTGAAAATGAATTGGAGAAGTCTACTCCTTTATTGTAAATGAGAACTGGCATGAAAAATACTGATTCAAAATATTCAGGTTCAAAGATGTGTTCTCTGGACTGAGATAGTGGAATGAGCCAAGCAAATTACAGATTTTTGTGTTGATATTTTCTGATGTGTTTTAGGAGTAAAACAAGATTTTTATTTTGAGACTTCAGTAAACATGTTATTGACAAGAATGTATGTAACACATTAACATATTATATACTATGATGTGCAATCTATAAATACTTCTAATTCATTGGTATTTTAGTTTCTCTTGTATCAATATATGTGTAATGTTAGAGGGAGTGCATCCTACTTGACTGTCAAAATGTGAAATTATTTGCATCTCTTATTGAAACATTTTTTTAAATTTGGCTTACAAGGCAACTTTCTTTCTTTCTTTCTTTCTTTTTTTTTTTCTAACTCTCTCTGACTGCTTCTTCTTAGTTTCTTTTATTCATTTTACTTTTCTTGATGGACATTTGGAATTGGAGAATCTATGGGCTCTGTATTTGTCCATTCTCACATATCTGTAAAGAAATACCTGAGACTGGGTAACTTATAAACAAAAGAGGTGTAACTGGCTCATGGTTCCACAAGCTGCATAGGAAGCATACTTAGTAGCTTCTGCTTCTGCTTCTGGGGAGGCCTCAGGAAACACAATTTGGCAGAAGGCACAGGGGAAGCTGGCACATCTTATATGGCAGGAGCAGAGGCAAGAGAGGGAGCGGGGAGGTGCCACACACTTTTAAACAAACTATTGCAAAAACTTACTGTCACGAGAACGCATCAACTGGGATGGTGTTAAATCTGGAGAAACCACGTCCATGATCCAATTACCTCCCACCAGGCCCTGCCTTCAACATGGGGATTAGAATTCACTGTAAGGTTTCCGTGGGGACGAAAATCCAAACCATATTGGGCTCCTTGTTTGATATGCTTATATTTTGTAACCACACTCATTCTGTTGGTGATCTAACCAAATTTCATAGTTGTAAACATGCTGAAAAAGCTGACATCAGTCAATTTTACCTGCAGTCTGACAGCCTTTCTGATATTTAAATTATACATCTAAATGCTTACTTGATATTCCATTTGATGTCTAATATTTTAACTTAGCATGAACAAAATGGAACCCCTGAATATTCTGTCCCCAAGCTATTTTATTCTAATTCTCCTTGTCTCAGTTAATGTAATCATATCTTTCTAGTTGTTCAGGCCAATCTTAAGGATTCTCCACAATATTATTCCACAAAAAATAGCTTGAAGAAAGTGCTAGAACAGTGACAAATCACATCATCTCATTTATTCTTAGGATGTTTGCATTCGGATTCTGGACAACTACTGAAGTTGAATCAAAAGATTAAATGTATCTGAAACTGCAGCTCAACTGGCTTTGGAGCTTAAATACTGACAGAGTGAAAAGGCTGCAAAGGATGTCAGAGGTTGTGTTAATTACAGGTGAACTCAGTCTAATTAAAACTGTAGCCAGGTACAACTCAATTCTAGGAGGCCTATGAACAATTAGCTTTTCACACAAATTTCTGATTGAAATCAAGGTAGTAATTCTCTTGGAAATACATATATATATATATATATATATATATGCATAAAATATATAATATACATATTAGACTTTTAAAATACTCCCATTGTCTACATAAAGTATATAAATGTGTACATTAGACTTTGTAAATGTTTCCAATATCTGAAGCATAATAATCATTATATGCAGGAAAAAGGAAAACTATAACTCATAATTAAGATATAACATAATAGAAGCAGATCCACAGATTATCTAGTTATTAGAATCAGAAGTATCTATCTTAATATCCAGGACACTGAGAATTTTCTGGTTATATATTTGTTATAAATTTCCAGCATACTCACATGTTGTCAGATAGCACCTTCTTAAAATTTTTAAATATTAAAATTTATTTACTAATTCTTTATGGCCAAATATGTGTCTAAAATTTTACCTTTTTATGTGCATTTGAAAACATAGTGTTTGCATTTGAAACTCTGCTATATATACTTATTAAATCATTGTTGTAACTTGTACTATTCGTATTTTATATTCTTATTTAATTAAACTGTCTACTTCTTTTATCAGGTACAAGTGAGGCATGTTGGTTTCCTACTATGATTTAGAATTTATCAATTTTACCTTCTAAAATGAATTTCTTTCTTCATGGATTTTAAAACCTTTTATTAATTGTATACAGATTTAGCATTGTGATATATTTCAAATGAACTTAGTATCTTATTATGATTCATCATTAGTAATATTTTTGCCTTAAAATTTACTTTATCTGAATTAGAATAGCTTTAGTGGCTTTCTTTGGATTTGTGTTTTGGTATTTTGGTTTTTTGCATGCTTTTTACTATCAAAATTTTACTTCTCTCATATTTAAAATTTGTATCTTATAAGCAGGATATTGTCAGTTCTTAATATTTAAATCTAGCCTAAAACACTAATATTTTAGATAAGGTATTTAGTTGAATTATATTTAAAGTCATGTTTATGCTTTTGTTTATGCTTTCTATGTTAATTTCTATTTTCACTTATGTTTTATTCCCTTTTCTCCTTGCTTAACTTATATTTATTAATTTTTGAAATATTTGATCACTTCCTATTGTTATATATATTTATTATTTTAGGGATTATTTATTATAGCCTAAATCAAATTATTTCATCATGAATCAAAACTGCTAAAATTTTAAAACATAAACCTACACCTAATCCCTTTCTATCTTCTGTTCTTATTGCCATGCGTTTTACTTGTATGTATATTTTAAAGTATAAAAGACATTACAATTTTAATGCATAATGGATATAGTTTTTATTTACTTAAAAACTTATCTACTTGGATGCTCATTAATTCTTTCTGCACTGCATATTTTCAACTGGTTATTGCCAGGTAAATATGTGGGTAAATATAAAATTATGTTCCTCATTGACTAAATTAAGAAAAACTGAAGCTTAGAAGAAAAATAATAGCAATGTATTGTGAGGTTTATAGCATGTAGAAAAAATATGCGAATGATTTTACACAATTTTGAAGAAAGAAAACTGAAGTATAATACTAAAAATTTCTCACATTATACATGATGTTCTATCATATGGGAAGAAAAATTGTGATGCTTTAAAGATGCATTTTTTAAACCAAGAATGGAACAAAAGGATGTGAGGGCAGTCTGGTGGCTGCGACATCTGTCACCCCCCTGGTCACCAGGGTCGATTAGGCTGATCTGGCTGGCCAGGCAGATTTCCCCTTCCTGCCTCAATACTCCACGTGCAGCTCTCCCAAGCTGAACCCTGGGTCGAAGAGGACTACTATCCTGGATAGAGGAGGACCAGTCTTTAGTCGAGGTTACAAGAGTAGCTGTGCTCCCTTTCTAGAACCTTCAAACAAACTCTCAAGAATGAAACAAAACAATAGAGCTAAAAGGCCAATGGTGGAGGTAAAAATTGAATATCATCTGTAGATTCAAATGATCCAAAAGAATCTAGAAAAAGAGGAAAGACGTAAACAAAGAGCAGACTGGACAAATGGAAAACAAACAGCAAAATGGCATGGTTAAATCCAAACATACACACAATGACATTAAAGGCAAGTTGCCTACATATAAATTTACTAGTACATCAGACACTTGTTGGTATTTGGTTTAAAAATAAAAATTCAATTTCCGAGTTATACCAACAATATTTCAAGTGCTTAGTGTTACAGAACATTTACAACATCATAGCTGTGTTGACAGCACTGGTCTACACACTCTAATTAAAAGACATTTTGCCTTGTCAAAATGGATTTTAAAAAGAAACTCTCAACTTTTTTGTCTTAAAGAAATCAAATTTAAATATAAAATAAGTAGATTGGGGAAAAATTAAAACCTTATCTTATAAAAATAGCAACAAATATCATATCAAAATAGATCTCATATCAAGAAATAATACTAGAAATAGAATCATTTAAAAATGCTAAAGGGTTTAATTTATAAAGTACACATAAAGACTCTAAATGTGCATATATCCATAATAACAGATTTCATAGTAAACATAAATCATAGTCTGACATAGCTAAATTTATAAATAGACAAATCCAAAATGACATTTAGATATTTCAACACTAGTCTCAGTAGATGATAGAACAAGTAAGCAAAAATTTATGTTAGCATTCAGAAGATTTGAATGACACTAATTTAATGTGAAACATTCACAAAGATAAACCAAATGCTGTGGTATAAGTCTCAACAAATTTTAAATGATTGAAAAATATGCTAAATGTGTTTCTAATCACAATAGGATCCACTAGAACTCATTTATAGAAAGGGTTAGAAAAATTCAATAAATTTCAAAATAATAAGTTAAAAATAACAAAGGTTAATGGAACTCAAAGAGGAGGAAAAACACAATAAAAATTAAACGGAGGCCTGACACAGTGACTCACATCTGTAATCTCAACACTTTGAGAGGTCGAGATGGGTGAATCACAAAGTCAGAAGTTCAAGACCAGTCTGGCCAACATGGTGAAAACCCGCCTCTACTAAAATTACAAAAAATTAGCTAACCATGGTGGCAGAGCCCTGTAATCTGAGCTACTTGGGAGGCTGAGGAAGGAAAATCACTTGAACCCGGGAATTGGAGGTTGCAGTGAGCTGAGATTGCACCACTGTACTCCAGCCCAGGCGATAGTGTGACTTCATCTAAAAAAAAAAATAATTAAACAGAAAAATTGATAAAATTTTCAAAAAGACAGAAGCTGCCAGTTAGGTTTAAAAGGAAAAAAAGACTACTTTTTTTCAACGTATTTGTATTATTAGTGTAAGGGAGTTAAAATTACTCCTCTTGCTAACACTTGGTATTATGTCTTTTTAAAGTTTAGACATTTTAATTCACATGTTGTTGTTTTAAGTTGTTTTAAGACATTTTACTAAGTTGCATTTCTTAAATTGCTAATATTTGTTGGTTTCACTTTTTTCCAGCATATTGTGAGAATTGTCAGGTTTTAACCTCATTTAGTGGCTGTTTAGTCTGTTTTGTGTTGCTGTAAAGAAATACCTAAGGCCGAGTAATTTATGAAGAAAAAAAGTTTATTTAGCTAATGATTCTGCAGTGTGTACAAGAAGCGTGGCACCAAGATCTGCTTGGCTTCTGGTGAGGGCCTTTGCTTGCTTCCACTGCTGACAGAAGAGAAAGCTAGTCAGTGCATGTATAAATGACAGGGTGAGAGGGGAAGAAGTTGAGGAAGGTGCCAGGCTCATTTTAACAAGCGGCTAACACAGGAACTAAAGGAGTGAAAACTCACTAATTTTTCCAGGAAGGGCATTAATGTATTTACGAGAGTTTCAATCCCATGACCCAAACACCTTATACTAAGGCCCACCTCAAATATTGGGTGTCAAAATCTAACATGAAATTTGGCGATGACAAACATATTATTTTCAAACTATCACAATGATACAGTGATTAATAAATAAAGTATTTTTCAAAAGTAAGTGTATTGTGTTAGTACCGCATTTGGAGGAAAGCATCATTCATATTATAACATCACTGACCTTCAGAGGTGTCATTGCAACTCTCCATAATTAAACTAAATAATAACAATATCAAGTATCATTTGAGTCCCTATAAGACGCCAGACACTGTTGTGTTTTTATACTTATAAATTTATTACACATATGTAAACAAAATCATTTGTAGAAAATACTATCACTAAATAAAAGATAATTAGAATCCTTCAAACTTGACATATATTTATGACGGGTGTGTGTGTGTGGGTGTGTCTGTGTGTGTGCACGTGTGCATGTGTGAATGGAAGAATTTTAAGATTTGTAGCATTAAAAAGTCATGGAAATATATTACTATATCAGAATTAATAATAATTACCATATCAGAATGCATTTTTCTTCCCTGGGTCAAAATTCATATCTCTCATCACTATTATATTTGACCTGATATGAGGATGGATGATAATGATGATGATAATTATTATTATTGGAAAGAGTAAGTTATCTGATAGATGTCATGGCCTGTAATGACTATCTAAGAAGTAAAATTATTATTCTAGTGTTCTATGCCACTGCAGGATGACTACAGAATATTTACATAATGTCAAATAGCTACAAAGAGGATGCTGAATGTTGCCAACACCAAGAAATAGTCAATATTTGAGATGACGTATATGCTAATTTCCCCCATCTGATCACTACACAGTTTATGTACAAAACATCACTATGTACCCTACTAATACATAAAATTATGATATGTCCATTAAAACTTTTTAATTAAAAATTTAACAAAGAGAAAAAAACTAAAAAAAAGATGTACAAATGAGATATAAAACCATTCGTGGAAAAATTCTAGACACATGTTAAAGTGAAGGCTAGATACAAATATAAATAAACTTTCAAAATTTAGAAAATAGTGTTAAGTACAAAATAAACTTGAATCATATGTTTTTCTAGTGTACAATGGCTGACCTACTCAGTATTTTTAAAATAAAAAGATAATATATGTTGTACATAAGTTTATATATAGTGAATTATATATTGTATAATTGGAGTACACAACTGAGCTAAATAAAATAACTGTTTCACCTTTAAAATATTGTAAAATGATATGTGGAATGCACTTTCATTTATTTTGCTATTCTTTCACTAGTATCCCAAGGTAGAAGACTAGATTATAGATTGCAGATCTTTCTTCTTTTCTAATATATACATTTGATACTATAAATTTTCCTCAAAGCACTGATTTTGCTGCATCCGACAAATTAAGTCTCATTTTCCATTTCTTTAATTTAAAATAAGTTTAAATTTGTTTTATGGCTTCATCCTTGACTTGCATATTATTCAAATTATGTCATTTAATTGCCAAGTATTCTGGAGTTTTTCAGGTGTCTTTCTCTTTTGAGTTTCTAGTTTAATTATATTATGCTATTACATCATACTTTGTATGATCATTATCATTTTACATTTGTAAAAGTACATTTTGTGGCCCAAGATGTAGTCTATCTCAGGGAGTATTTCATGTGAGCTAGAGATTAATGCATATACTGCTGTCATTAAATTAAGTATTATATAAATATCAATTAGAGTTAGTTAATTGATAGTGCCATTTAGTTCAACTATCTCCATACTGATTTTTTGCTAGCAGGGTCTGTTAATTACTAATAGATGGGGGTTTACTTCATCAGCTATAATAGGCTTTCAACAAGTTTCAGCTGGATCCATTCATGTACCTTCCATCAAGCTAGTGGGTAGACTGTGTCTGGCTCATTTACTATAGCTTCTGGTGGGACAGCTTGGAAAACATGGGGTACGTTCATGTGGCATCATCATCTGGAATGCTAGTCTGGGTTTGTTTGCATGATGTCAGCATATTAAAAGAGGGTGTAGAAAGATACAAAGCCTTTAAAAGTAGAGGCTCATAAGTAGCATGCCACCATTTCCACTGTATTTTATTTCTTAAAAAAACTAAGCCCCAATTCAGTAAGAGGGATAGAAGCTTGATGGCTGGAGCTATTGCAAAGGGACTTAGATGTAGGAAGGAGAAGAATATGGGGTCATGTTAGATACATTGTCAAATACAAGTTCAGTAATTTTTTGAAGGATTCCAAAATCAAAATAAGAAAAGTGTTTTTTTGATACAAGGTTGAAGCAGTGGAGGAAACAGATAAGAAAGAGAAAAAGTCAGATGCATAGTGGGAAGACTAGGAGATAACTATTCAAGAAATTGTATGTCAAATATAAATCTAAGATAATCTTGAAAATTATATTTCAATGCTGCAGAGGATGTGGAGAAATGGGAGCACTTTTATACTGTTGGTGGAAGTGTAAATTAGTCCAACCATTGTGGAGACACAATGGTGATTCCTCAAGGATCTAGAACCAGAAATACCATTTGACCCAGCAACCCTATTACTGGGTATATACCCAAAGGATTATAAATCATTCTACTATAAAGACACATGCACATATATGTTTATTGCAGCACTGTTCACAATAGCAAATACATGGAACCAACCCAAATGCCCATCAATGATAGACTGGATAAAGAAAATGTGGCACATATACACCATGGAATGCTATGCGGCCATAAAAAAAAGAATGAGTTCATGTCCTTTTCAGGAACATGGATGATGCTGGAAACCAACATTCTCAGCAAATGACATGAGAACAGAAAGCCAAATACTACACGTTCTCACTCATAAATGAGAGTTGAAAAATGAGAACACATGGGGACACATGGAAGGGAACATCCCATACTGGGGCCTGTCGGCGGGCTAAGGGAGAGATAGTATTAAGAAAAATAACTAACGTAAATGACGGGTTAATGGCTGCAGCAAACCACCATGGCATGTGTATACCTATGTAACAAACCTGCACGTTCTGCACATGTAGCCCAGAACTTACAGTATAATACATTTAAAAAAATATATTTATATATATATGCACATAGGTGTTACATACCTGTATGTTTATATAAATTGGCATTCCACTTAATATGTTGTTTATATAGTAAAAGAATATATATTGCATACTCTATGAATATTTTATGGTCATTTTTTCTTATAATTCTTCCAATCATTCAGTCATTGAAATGGCCATAGAACAAGCGCATCCTTCAAACTCTGAGAGCAGGAGTAGAATTTTAGTTAAAGTATGATTTTTAAGCATATAAATAAAGAGTATTTTATTATTCACAAATGTAATTTTATCTTATTAATGTATCATAAAACCTGAAGCAATTTGTCTCTTTTAATGATAAACTGCTAGCAATAATAATATCTTTAAGATTCTATAATGAAAACACTATTACCTGTTTCTCAAAGAAATAGAGTCATTAACTCTGAAACTTAGAACAAAATTTAAGATTACCTTGTGAATGTTTTATTAGCTAAATTAGCCATTAGAGGTGTCTAAATGCTTTTTAAATATTTGAAGACTTCATAACTGTTTCAATTTGATTTTAAAAGTTTTGTGAACGTGCTAATAGTAATCGTGCTGATGCCTTAACATCATGTATATGTTAAATAAGCTTTACTTATGTGGGCGCTAAGTCATGTTATGGGTATTTATCAATGTTTTAAATAGTTTAATTTTATTATTTAATTTATAATGAATTAAAGTCAGCTACATTCTTAATTTTAAAATTTATAACATTTTTGGAGCACAAGCATAATGCTAATGGCATTTCATTATTAATTCCATTAATCCACATCAAAAATCCTATGGAAGGCAAAATTGTTGTTTTTGCCAATGAGAAACTTGAGGCAAAGAAAGCTTAAACAACTTGCTGAAAGTCACACTTAGAGCTAAATGGCCATGCTATAAATAACCTCAACTACAGAAAAATAAGTATGTGTTTCTGCGTGTGTGCATGTAGACATGGGAAAGTACACATACACAAATGATAAAGCAAATTGAATATTAGAAAGTTGAGCTGGGCAAAGAGGTATATAAGTGTTTGTATTATTCTCACTATTATAGTTTTCTGTAAGTTTGACATTATTTCTAAATAAAAATCTTTTTAAAAAAACCCAACCAATTCTGAAACATCTGTTTCTTTCCATATAGATATTTATAAATGAAAGCCATGTTGAAACCAAGGAAGCCTTATATTTTTAATTTTGTGGAAAGAATAAATGCCATATTTTAGATATCATAAATGACAATTTTAAGAAAGGAAAGTTCAAAAGAATGAGAAGATAAAACACAGACTGGGAGAAAATATTTGCAAGTCTTAGTAAAGTACTGTTATCCAAAACATACAAATAATTCTTAAAGTTCATCAATAAACACAGACAACCCAATTTAAAAATTGGTAAAAGATCTGAACATACATCTCACAAAAAAGATACACAGATGGCAAATACACATATAAAAAGATGCACAACATCATATGTCATTAGAAAGTTGCAAATTAAAGAAACGAGATACTATTACACACCTATTAGGATGGTCAAAATCCAGAAAACACTGACAACGCTAAATCTTGATGATGTGGAGTAAAAGGAACCCTCATTTAGGCTGATGGAATGTCAAATGGTACAGGCCACTTCAAAAGAATTTGGCATTTTGGTTTCTCAGTCATGCTTCTTGGTAAACCCTGCACACAGATATGTATAATGGCGTTATTTATAATTGCCAAAACTTGGAAGCAGCCAAGATGTTTTTCAGTAAGTGAATATATAAACAAACTGTGGTATGTCTAGATAATGTAATATTATTTAGCACCAAAAAAGAATCAGCAATCAAGCCACAAAAGGCATGGAGAGAACTTAAATGCAGTATTATTAAGTAAAATAATCCAATCTGAAAATATTGTGTACTGTATGATTCTAACTGTATGACATTCTGGAAAAAGCAGATCTCACAAGACAATGGGAAGATCAGTGGTTGCCAGGTGTTGGGGCAAGGGAAGGATGAATAGGCAGAGCACAGAGGATTTTTAGAACAATAAAACTATGTTAAAATAATATAATGGTGGATGCAAGTCATTGTACATTGTAGTATTTACCATAAAACCCATAGTATGTACAACACCAAGGGTGTATCCTAATGCAAACTATAAACTTCAGGGAATGATGATGTGCTAGTATACTTTCATGGATCACAACAAATGGATTACTCTGGTTTGGGATGTTGATATCGGGAGATGCTATGTGTGTGTGGAGGCAGGAGGTATACGGTATTTCCCAGTATATTTCCAGTACATTATGCTGTGAACCTAAAACTGCTCCCAAATTAAAGTTTACTTTAAAAAATTTTTATTTCCTGTGCTTGATTTGTTATACTGTCACTGGTTATAATGCTTAGCAAACCTGTATTTGTTTAATTAATAATGTATTAAACATAATAAAAATAATCATTTGATTAATCATAACTGCCTTATCAGTTGCATAAAAATTAGAAGCTTAAATATAGGTTAGGATATATCTATGCGTTTTTTTGGTGATTTTTTGGAAAGAGTTCAATGTGAACATTGTGGTTAAAGTCATGAAATCCTACATTTCTCTATAGCTCAATGAAGAATGTAGAATTTTTTATGGATACATAATAATTGAATATATTTATTAGGTACATGTGATCTTTACATACATAAATACAATGTGTAATGATCAATTACAGTACTTAATATATGTATCACCTCAAACACATCAGCTTTTTTCAGAACATTTCAAATATTCTCTTCTGGCTGTTTTGAATACTATACATTGTTAATGGTAGTCAACCTACTGTGCTATCAAACATTACTACTTATTCCTTCAATCTAACTATACATTTATACTCATTAACAACTTCTCTTCACCCCCACACGCCTGCCTGGGCAACACTTCCCAGTCTCTGGTAGCTATCATTCTACTCTCTGCCTCCAAAAAATCAACTTTTTTAGCTCCCACAAATGAATGTTATTTCATTTAATACAATGACTTCCAGTCTCATATATGCTGCTGCAAATGACACTGTTTTATTTTTTGTAGACTCATAGTATTCCATTGTGTGTGTGTGTATATATATATATATATATATCTATATATCTTACAGTTTCTTCATTCATTTATCCATTGATGAACAATTAGGTTGATTCTACATCTTGTCTATTGTGAAAAAATGGTCAATTTTTTTAAACACATTTTTAAGGTTATAGGCATTGAAAAAAATCAGTTTTTCTGATAAATGTCTCTTAGATTTAAATACCTATATAAAACATTCCAATGGGTAAAAATGTAAACTATTTGGGAGAAGTAAATTAATGTTTTGAATTTTCAAATTTTATTTTTTCTCAAATTATATGTTTCAAATGCCAGTCAATTTTTTTGTTTTAAATATATCCGTGTGGCTTAATAGCTAATCAATTTAAATTTGAAGAGTCCTCCTATCTGTATTAAAAGAGTGTTCCCAATTACATACTGAATTAAATAAGAGATAAGAAGATTCTGAGAGCTTAAAATTTATAGTTTCATTACTCTAAAAATAAAATCTAAAAATGTGTAAAAATCCACATTAATCATTTAGTTTCAGCACATAAATGTAAATGGCTTGGAACTGAAATTCACTTCAGACTGTAAGTAATAATTACCTAGAAACACTGCATGAGCCTCATTAGATCCTATGTTTAATACAAGTAAGGAGCACAAGGGACCTGCACAAATCTGCACAAATAGTGGATTATAGTATTAATCAGCATAAAATGGCCACCATAAAGCTTCATTAAGAAGTATTTTCAGAAAAAGAAATCAGAGAAGATGATCTTGAACACAAAATTTGATGGTCAACTTGACAGTTGTTTTAACAAAATGCAGATAATTTTTATGCAGCTGTCTTTTTGTTTTTTTTCTATATATGTATAATAAATCTGTAAGAAAAAAAGAATAAGGAAGCTGTTGAAAACACCAATGGAATTCGGTATCTTTGTTTGATACACAGGCATTTGTAAGTGCCAGTAACTTTTTTTCAACTTCTAATTTTATATGGTTCATGCTATAAAATAGTATATTTTAAGAAGTCACCTTTGTAAACACCTCTAGTTCTTAGGGAATTGGGGCACAAATATTGTTATAGATATTGTAAGCTATATTTCTGATTTTCCAACCAGAGTAAATCAGACAATGTGCTACATTTAGTGACAAATTGGAGGGCCTGAATTTTAAATTTGGTTGAGAATTTTCTGTGTATTATTAGAAAACACATATTAACCTTGAAGTTTTATTTGTTTAATTTAAAGAACCATGTAAGTGACATAAGGCTTACATTCTTATTAATACTTAAAGAACACATCTGTTTATATTTGTACAATGCAATAATAATGGATATGTCAGTTTTTAAATTTTATTTTCTATTTTCATACTGGAATATATATATATATATATATATATTTATATATATATATAACTTTTTAAAAAGCATAGCATTAAAAAATTGATATTAATTGCCCAGTACATACTTCTGCAAATGCATGAACAAAAACTATACAATTTTATTTTAAAAATGGTGTCCACAGCCAGGTGCAGTGTCTCATGTCTGTAATCCTAGCACTTTGGGAGGCTGAGGCCAGTGGATCATGAGGTCAAGAGCTCAAGACATGCCAGGCCAACATGGTGAAACCCTGTTTATACTAAAAATACAAAAATTAGCTGGGTGTGGTGGTGTGAAACTATAATCCCAGCTACTCAGGAGGCTGAGGCAGAATTGCTTGAACCTGGCAGGTGGAGGTTGCAGTGAGCCAACTTGTGCCACTGCACTCCTGCCTGGGCAACAGAGCAAGACTCCTTCTCAAAATAAATAAATAAAGGTGTTCACTACAACTGAAGTAATCATTTTGAGGGGGAATATAAGAGGTCTTGATTATATATAGCATGAAAACTCAACAATTTTATGGCTTGCCCGCAACTTACTTAAGAGTACTGGTCATTTAAATTTAGGTAATTCAAATAGCCAGAACAGTTTACGAAATTCTGTAAGAGATAAGAACATATTAGAAAGACAACCAATTGGCAAAGTGCCTAAACTTTGGTCATTAAAAAAAAAAAATTCAAAGTTTGGAAGGTAAAAACACTGCATAGTTACATGAACAAAATATATTTTGAAGCAATTGAAAACAGAGTAAATGCTTAAACATTGAACTTGGACCATTGGTTTCTTCTATACTTTTTGATATCTATTAGGCAATTCACATGAGATTCCAATGATCTAAATGTTGCACTCTTGTAGTTTTTCACCACAAGTGGGATTTTAGTAGGATTAACTTTGGCAGAATTTCAATTTATAAACTTCTAAAAGTTAAATATGCATGAATATATATACACACATATATAAACATAGGTATGTATTTATAATATCTCTACATAAATACATGTGTATATATATACACCTATATAATAGGTTAGCAAACATCTTGTGGTGTTTTAGCAAACAGAAAAAAAATGGAATAAATTATGTCAGAGTAATTATGGGAAAAATCAGTTATGTATTTTAATAGAAATGTTTTATTATGCCACTTCCCATACCATTTTGTTCCTGCTAACTTGCTCTGAATCACTATAATTTCTCCTTAGTGTTTCTATTACAGCTTTTGAATAAGAAGCGATATGTGTGTGCATCAATTTATGTGTGCTAGTGTTTTAGGTTCAAATCCCAGTTGAGACTTGGACAACTTCTGTCCACAACTAGCATACTAAAAATGAAGTTAATGGAACAAAAGATAAGTGTGTAAAACAGTCCACCCACCACTTGCACCAGGATCACCTGGGAAGCTAAAACGTGCAGATGTCTCAGTCCCACCCAAGGATGAACTAACGTTTTTTGGAGAGGGATCTCTAATGATTTTCAAGTAAGCTATTCTCATTTTCTTAAGCATATTAAAGACCGTAAATCACTCTTCTAAATAAAGTGATGTGTAAATGAATGACTTAATAAATATAAAGAAATGACTGAAAACCACATTAAGGCTAGTTTTTTACAAGATGCCTTCACAAATTTTAGAATCATAGTAGTGAAGAAAGGAATATTGGGAACAAAGGGTTCAAAGAGCATCAAGGAACGACTCAACTTCCCGGTGAAGGGCAGCCTTTCAAATTCTTCAAAGTCCAAATGGGTAGACTAATAATAATATGTTAAAAGTTCAGCATGACTTAATTTTGGACTTTATTTCCTATTACTATAAGAGTTTACACTGGTATGCTTTACTGATGGGAGGAAAGTGGACTCTTCAGACTTTGATGAATCAAACATGAAACAAACCACTGGAAACTGGGAGATTCCATGTGTAGCAATAAGTGAGTGAATATTGTTGGCTCTTTGAGAACTGACAAAAACCCTAGTGGGATTCTGATAAGATATTCCTATTTACATTTTTACAGTCATGACACGGGATTGCTCTGGGTCAAAGTAAATTATATAAAAATTTAATTATATGTATAAGCCAATGTTGAAAGCAGTTACAAGAGTATAAATGACAAAGAAAGGGATG
Organism: Cebus imitator; assembly: GCF_001604975.1. Taxonomy (NCBI): domain Eukaryota; kingdom Metazoa; phylum Chordata; class Mammalia; order Primates; family Cebidae; genus Cebus; species Cebus imitator. The sequence goes on along the minus strand of NW_016107355.1, from coordinate 4,967,410 downwards.
ATGAGAAAATGATGGAGTGAAAAAAAAAAGTCTCAAGGATAGTAAATCTTAACAAAATTTGTGTTGACGACATAAAGAGAATTGAAAAAAAAAAAAAAACAAAAACAATTTATTGTGTTAGTGACCAGGCTATTAGAAACATTTCTTAAGCATTAGTATTAGCAATGAACTAATTTGTGTAAAACAATTACAAAGGAATGTCAAGTAAATTAATTCTGTAATTCTGGGGCTGCTGCCTTTCTTTCTGAGATGCTCTGCCCAGACAGGTGGCATCTAGAGAGGCAGTCTGGCTACAGCCGCTTTGCAGAGTTGTGATGGGCCCTACCCTGTTTGAACTTCCTGGTGGCTTTGTTTACACTATGAAGGGAAAACCGCTACTCAAGCCTCAGTAATGGTGGACACCCCTCTCCTCACCAAGCTCCAGAATCCCACGTGGACTTCAGACTGCTGTGCTGGCAGCAAGAATTTCAAGCCAATGGATCTTAGCTCGCTGGGCTCCGTGGGGTTGGGATTCCCTGATTGAGACCACTTGGCTCCCTGGTTTCAGCCCCCTTTTTAGGGGCGTGAACGGCTCTGTCCCGTTGGCGTTCCAGGCACCATTGGGGTATGAAAAAAAACTCCTGCAGCTAGCCCGGTGAGTGCCCAGTCTTGTGCTTAAAAACCAGGGCCCTGAGGGCGTAGGCACCCGAGAGAATCTCCTGTTCTGCAGGTTGGGAAGATGGTGGGAAAGCCTAGCATCTGCGCTGGAATGCACTGTTCCTCATGGCACAGTCAAGCATGGCTTACCTAGGTTAGGGAAGGAGGTTCCCTGACCCCTTGCACTTCCAGGATGAGGTGACACCCCACCCTGCTTCAGTTCACTCCCTGTGGGTTGCAGCCACTGTCTAACCAGTCCCAGTGAGATAAGCCTGGCACTTCAGTTGGAAATGCAGAATTCACCTGCCTTCTGCATTGATCTTGCTGGGAGCTGCAGACCAGAGCTGTTCCTATTCAGCCATCTTGCCAGCCACCTGTGATGGTATTTATGTAAACTATTCTGTTACAACTTTCTTTAAATTAGAATACATACGTTATTTAACAGCGTCAGTGTGACCTACACTCTCAATTAGATGATACTGATCCAATTTTAGTAAATTCATTGATGTGAAGTTCAATGGCATTAAAAGAAGTGTGAGTCTTGTCTTTATTTGGATTAATATAGAGCCAGATATTGTAGAAGTTTCAACTTAAAGCAGAACCCCATTTCACATGTGTACAATGTAGAAAGGACAGATAATGAATGTGGTATTTTCAGCAATATATCCAGAGATAAGTTGTGAAAGAGTGGACAAAGGATGTGAATAGACATTTCTCAGAAAAGACATACAAATGGCCAACAGGTAGATGAAAGGTGTTTAACATCATCAATCATCCGAGAAATGCAAATCAAAACCACAATGAGATATCATCTTACCCTGGTTAAAGTGGCTATTTTCAAAAAGACAAAAAATAGCAAGTACTGGCAAGTATGCACAGAAAAGGGAATTCTTATATACTGTTGGTGGAAATGTAAATTAGTACACCCATTATGGAAAACAGTGTGGAGGTTTCTCAAAAATCTAAAATTAAAATTATCATATGATCCAGCAATCTCACTACTGTATATTTACCCAAAGGAAAGGAAATCAGTATATCAAAGTGATAATTTCACTCCCATGTTTATTGCAACACTATTCATAATAGATATGATATGAAATCACAATAGCATCAATAGATGAATGGGTAAAGAAAATGTGATATATACACACAATGAAACACTATTCAACTACAAAAAAGAATGAAATCCTGCCATTTGTGACAATATGGATGGAACTGGAAATCATTAGTTAAGTAAAGTCAGCCAGGCACAAAAAGGAAATACCTCATACTCTAACTTATATGTGAAAGCTAAAAAAGTTGACCTCATGGAGGTAGGGTAGAATGATGGCTGCCAGAGACTGTGAGGGATTGCCCCAGGGAGGGAGAGAGATATGAAGACAGGCTGGTTTGTAATGTGCATGCAAAATACAGTTAGATCGGAGAAAAAAGTTCTAGTGATGGTTGGCATGGTAGGGTGACTATGATTAAAAACAATATATTGTATATTTCAGAATAGCTAGAAGAGCAGATTTGAAATGATCCAACAAATAGAAATGATAAATATTTGAGATTATGGATATCCTAAATACTGCAATTTGATTATTATACACTGTATGTTTGTATCAAAAGACCACATGTACTCCATAAATAGGTACAAATATTATGCATCAGTAACATTTTTAAAAAGAGATTAGTAACCCTACTATGATAACCAAGTATATAAAACTACTGAAAAATCAGAAAGTGTGAAAAATATCCCTTGATAAAAAAAGTATAATTGTGTCAATATATCTTAACTACATTACTTAATTTTTAATACTTCATTAAATCTCTGAAAAATCAATATCTTAATTTATTAAGTATTTATTGCTCTAATACTATGTAACAAACTCTGATACATAATGTAACTAGAAAGATAATTTTAGAAATTCTTCTCTCGAGAAGCATATAGTCTAAAGAGGTAAAGAAATAGATTATTATATCTAATGTCATAATTCTATGATATGTTCTTAGGTAGCATGCTTATGAAAATATAAGAAAAGGGATTCTTCTACTCAGGATTTGGGACATTCAATGTTATTATATAAATTAAAATAGGAACAAGTGATTTATGTATTTCAGAATCTATACACACGATATATGTAAGTCACATTTGGAGAGTGTGAAAGAGAGAAACATTAAAATTCAGATGTCACAATATTTTTTTTTCCTTTGAGATACATTTTTATCCAAGTTCTAAAGTGTTGAAGAAAATAGGTTTCTGTTAATAGGGAAGTGGTAAAACCAAACCTCCCTGATATAGTCACCTCCATCCCTACCATTATCACCATTTCTCCATCTGCAGGCTAAGACAGATGGAGATGATCTACAAAAGGCATTTAGAAAAGGCATTAGCTTCTTCGTGTTCGACTGCTACTGTAATACGTGACTCTACATAGCAACAACTGGTACCAGAAATAGTGCACTCAGAATATGAAACATAAAGCTGGTCCCATTGGGACCAAAAGTATTTATAATCCAATGATTATGGAAAGAGTAAGTTCTGTAGTATACCACAGGTCAAGAATCATATGGAGTCTGATGTAGGGGTCAATAAATGGACATTAGAATAATTCATTAAGTACGATTACCTCACTGGAAAATGCCTTTTATTTTCTTACTATTTCCTAAATCACAGACAATACTATGCTTTTTTTTTTTTTTTTGGTCTGCCAGGCCTCTGTTTGCAAAGTCCTAGTGAAGAAAAAATGCTTAGGTTGGTATTCTGTTTAATATTCTTAAATTCATCTATGAACTTCAATTTATTCTTAAAGTTTACCTTAAGTTTTATTTCAAGGTCTTTAATACAAAAAAATATCCAACTCACAAAACTTTAGAATGCTAATTTAAACAAATAAACAATTATACTTCCATATGAGGAAAAACCATTTCTCAACACATTTGCATAATAATGAAATAAATCCCTGTTTATAAATACAATATTTATTTTTAAGAAAAATTTCTAAGGGCATTTTTATTCAGGATACTAAAATATTACAAATTAATTTATCAAATAATGGGTCTCATATATAATATGAGAAACACGTCTCCCAGTTTTCTTCTGGAGCAGCATTTTGAATGTTCACTAAGAACATTTATTTTATTATACTTTATGATGTTTTTATTAACAGTCTTTAAAAACCAAAGCTAATGCTTTTTCATTTATCTACTGTAATAATTCCATTTCTAGTTTGAAATTTGAAATTACATAAAAGCATAGTTTGGGAATTTAAAAAATCCTGTTAAAATCCAGAACAGGCATTTATTTAGTGAACATTCTTGAGAAAATATTCAAATATTTGTATTCATACTTCCTTGCCACATGGCAGCTCTGAACACGGAAGCACAGAGCAACCCCCCCCCTCACTCCATCACCGAATGATCTTATTTGTTTGCTAAAACAGATGAATTCCAGCTCTATTTTTGTTTTGGGGAAACACTCCAAGTAGTCTGTAGAACATGTTTCATAGGCTTTAGCACACCTGAACCAGGTTCTCAAACATGGGAATACAGCCAGAAGTAAGCCTCAGAGGAAAACTGACGAGATACTGTGCTATTGGTTTATGGAAAATGAAAGCTTAGTGCCAGAAGTTGATGTTTCTTTTTTATATGTTTACACTAGAAACCTAAATTTATGAGAGAAAATGCTGGTTTACAGAGAGAAAAGAGATCATGTTTATTCCAATATTTAGGTCTCACTGTTTTTTTTTCAGTGCTGCTGTTTTCTTATTTGACGTTGTGCTCTTTGAATATCTACAGCAGATCAGAGTTTCTTCCTTTAATAAATGGCAAATACATCAGTTATCATTCACTCTTATTAACTGCTTGCTTTAAAAACACATGCTAATATAGAGAATATGAATATAACATATTGTGATATTAGAAAAGCACTAATTCAAACTTAAGATAAAAAATTTTGATAAATTGTTATTGTAGTGTCTACCAGTAATAGGATAAGTAAAACCCAGAAAGCTGAATGAGTATATGCTTATTTTTGTTTTCATTTTGCATAATGGCACTCTCTTGTTTATTGTAAAATTTATAAATATACACACATATTCATTGTGGAAATACTGAAAATGCAAAATACATATAAATAAAACTTAAACTGACATGGCAATTCATCATGTAGAATTAATCACCATTATCCATTCATTGTATTCATTTTTAGAACACTCTCTGTGTTTCTATGTAGAACTCTTAGGCTATTTGTGAATATTGTGTGTGATTGTGTGCATGTGATAGTTCTCTGTGCGTTATCAGGTTATAGATACAAACAAAATTGACAAATGGCCATAACAATAATCTGATGAATTTTTTTCTCTCCTGCTACTGCTGAAACTCCAAGGCTTCTCAATTATTTCTCTTCATGTTATCTAGCAATATCGTCAGAAGTTTCTAATGTGGCCGACAACATGTCTAGAGAAATCCTCTGTTCATATACTGCTGGGTATATTGTTTATTAGGTTTTTCTTCACCTACTCAGCTTGATATTATTCATTATTATAGCTCAATTAGTTCCAGTTATTCATATAAAGCTTCTTTGCAGGCCTTGGCTGCATGCTCTTGTCAATGCTTCCATTTTCCATTCAACTTTTCATGGGCATGGCTTCTGTTTTGACCGAGTATTGAATTGCTTCTAAGTCATTCTGTCTTTGATATAAAAGTGAGATGAGTGGCTTTCTCACGTTGCATCACACATTTCATCTGGCACCAAAGAAGTGTTATCTTTTTTTTTTCCAGTCTCACAGAGTCTCTTCCAAAAAGCAGGCTTTTCTAATTTTCTCTGTTGTCACCATAATCTGGTCTTGGATGTCAGTAGCTTGTTAATTTCTCCATTAATTTTGCCCAGCTGTACACGGATATGCATATCTTTGCCTTCACTAAAACGCCCAATGCATTTCTCATGCAAGTGGAATTGGGTTATTCATACACATGCTAATATATCAGGAAATGTCTGCATTCCAGTGGTGGGCCCAGATTATGCCTACCTGGATATCTACCAGATTCTGCCATGTAAGTATATACAATCCTAGGAAAAACAAACAAAAACACTCATAAAAATTTTTTGAAAGAACCTATTGCAAGATTCTTCCTATTATTGCAATATTTTTACAATTTGAGATTTGTCTTTTAGTTTACCTCAAATGATTTTTGCTTCATACTTACTTTAACTTTATAAGAATTAAAATTTGATATGTGTTCATAACTTTCTAAAATTTTATTTTATTGCAATGCACTCATATTGAGGTTTATTAAATACTTATTTTTGATTGCTTTTTTGTATTTATCTCTCTTCTCCATATGCCCATCTGTCCTATTATTTGCTGTCTGTTGTAAGTTGGAAATACAGCTTATTATTCTTTCTATACATTAAAACTGAGATGGCGAATTCTTCTAAAATACTGTGACAGAAATTAGCAACTCGGAAGTAGGTTTCAAAGATTTTCCTCAATAAACTTGAAGCTTCTTGAGCAAAACACAGGTTAAATATAAATTTACATGAATAGTTAACGGATGCCAAATGTGATAATTTCTGTTGCTACTATTTTAAATCCTTAATATTTACTGAATGCTTCCTGTGAAGATCTATTATATCTTTTATTAATCAGACGTAAAGGCTAGAAGAAAGAGGCAAGTATGTCATACAGTTTTCCAACTTGAGAAAGTGGCTATATGCTCTAACACAATTAGGGAATTCTATAGGATGAACTGGTGTAGGGAGAAAAAATTGTGAGTTCAGTTTTGGACAGATTGTTTAATATGTTTGTAAGACTTCTAAGAAGAGGTGTCCTGGAGAAGTATCTTGGTGATCTTAGCAAGAGCAGTGGTACTGGAATGACAAGTCAGAAGTCCGACCAAGTTGAATTGAGCAGTGAGTTGAAAATAAGGAATAGGGACAGCAAGTATGTACAAAGGTTCATCAAAAATTCTAGTGTGAACTAAATGAAAGCTAGAGTATGAACTGGATAAGAACAGAGAGTCAAAGAAGTGTCTTTTTTTGTGTGTTGAGAAAGAATTTAACATATAACAGCAGTGAAACGAAGAACACTTGCGTAAAAGGACACGTGTACCCAGAGCCTCTGAGGGAATACATAAATCTGGCAGCTGAGAGGAAGAAGAGGTGATAAAGGCAGTATCAAAGAAACTGGCAGTAGATAAGAGTCATTTCATCCACTGAAACAGCGAAGGAAGAGGCCCAGATAAATACACGTTCGTTAATTTGATAGTGCAAAATTGAAGACATTTTAACAAGATGACTTACTCTCTTTAATGTGGCTCTGAGGTTACCTGCTAAGGAGTGTGAAGAAAAGTCAAAAAGGTTAAAAATAGTGATTGAGAAGAATTAGAGAGTAAATTCACAAGAGAAGTGGAAATATTGCTGATCAAACCCAATAAGGTAGTGTGCCTAGTGAGTAGACATTTACGCTGGTGCTACTCTTCTAGGCCATGTGATTACTTCTGGCATGACAACTAGTCAGGAGAAAGACACTTAATTTCAATCAAAGTTGAAATCCTTAAGGCAGGTGAAATGAAATAGCTGGGGGTTTAAAACCTTGTCAACAGAATATAAAACATGATGTTAAGGGGTGTGGGTGGTAGATGGGAGAGTTTAGCCTGGACCCCTAAATGGTTTTTAACATTTATTTTTTTTAATACACAGATTACAGTTTATGAAAAAAACATTTTAAAAAAGACTTGGCAAATTGAAATAATTAAAAAACACAGGAGAATTGCAAAGATAATCTTGTTAGGGTTACCTACAGATGAACACATTTAGCCAAGATGTCCAGACTCCTCGTAGAAGAAACTGAAAGAGTGTTTCCCTTTTCTTCAAGAAGGCTTGAGAATAGTTAATTTTGGTGCGACTACTGTTCATCTTTTATAAAAAGTCTAACCTTTCTTTTGAGAGAATCTTAGAGAGCAGTGAAAACAGTGCTTTAATTACACTATCTCTTCTTTGCATCTTTTATCTTATGTTTGAATATATTCTGTGATAATCATCTGTAGGGTAAAAAATATTTAGAATCTTCCCTTGCCATGCTTCTTTTAAATATATATAATTAAATATATATATATATATATATATATGTATAGTAGAACAATATATATATTAAATATATATATAGTGGAACAATAATTTATCTCCACATTATAACAGAAGATTCTGACTTTAATGCTTATCATATTTATATCAATCACCATAAATATAATGTTGGCATTATTAACAAAGTACCCATAAAATAATTCATATCGTGAAGTGTGTGTTTGTATAGGGGTGAGATTACTTATGTAAATTTGCACAGTTGACAGGAGTGGGTGTCCTTAGCTTAGCAATGTGCAATTCCAATAGCAAACTAAGTATGCTAGTTGTGGGTTAAATGGGTGAAGACACCCAAAATGTAAATGTTGATAGAGCAATAGTGGTTGATTGACATGCGAATAAAGAAATGACTAAATACTTTAAACTTTCAAGCCCTGCAAGAATGTTACACACTGTGATTTTTTTCTGACCCTGGCACTGTAGGAAGAAATGTTACTCCTGCTTGTCATATGTAGTGTGAATAGCTGTGAAGCGAAGCATCCTTCTTGGTTAAGTGCTGTCCAATTACTGCCAGTAATTCCCACTGCTCGCCAGAAAGTGTTGCCTTAATCATGTTCATTTTAACAATGCTAAAAATACATTTCTTGTGCTATAAAAATGCAGACATTTTTTCTATCAGTAATTTTGGATAATGTTTATTGCACATGTGAGATAAGGATAGAAAATTTGCTGAGATCCAAGAAGATTGTATAAAAAAAAATTGCCTGCCTAATACCCCACATAAATAAATATAGAACAAGTTGCAAAATAGTGACAAAAATTAAGTTTTCATTGAATTAGGACATTTTATTTTATCGTGTTTCAAAAAATAAATAATTAACAACATAATTATTACTGGAGAGGGCAATGTCTTATTAAAAAACAAACAACAAATATATTTTTGACTGATGCCTTTAGGGGCAAAAATGAAATTCTCATATTCTAGTAAACAAGAAAATAATTCAAGGTAAAGCAAAATATGGTGCAAGTGAAAACCAAAACAAGAATATATTGTGAGATGAGAACTTTGTAAGGTTTTATGAGATATAAAACAGATTGAATAAAACAACTGAAACATCATACCCATCTGGTTCACTGTCTAGAAAAAAANAAAAAAAAAAAAAAAACTGTATAAAGAAGAAGAAAAAAAAAACCAGTAGAGAAAATGTCACCAAATGTCAAAACTAGAACTCCTACAAAATAAAGCAGAACATTTTCCTAGAGATAAAGACTGCTGCACAAACCTACCAGGACTCTATAAATCAAATTCACAAAAAAAGGGAGACCTCAATAGGCTAGAATGTCAACAATAATAAAAAGAGTCAAATAGAACTACCACATTAGAGTTGTAATGAAAAAAGGAAGAGAAGTGAAACTATTATTTCCAGTTGTCAGGCTTTGCAGCAATATGTTTGTGTGAGTTCTAGAAGGTGATGGTGCTGGAGAATAGCATAAGGAGGAAAAAGGGAGATACTAGGAAAATAAGTGGGTGCATCAAGAAGAACAGAAAAGGAATCATTGATCTGCAGGCGTTGCAATTGTGTTTTTAGCATGAGCATAATGTTAACGACTACTTGAGATTGAGCCTGTTGATATGCTAGCAACTCTGCTTGCTGCTTATAAGCTTATTTTATCTTACTCTCACATAACTATTGTAGGAACATATTGTTACTTTCTTTTAGAGATGAGAATAGTGGATCAAAAGGCATGTATTAATTGATCAGCTTCACATGGTGACTGAGTACATGGAGTATGATTTAAGCCAACACACATTATTTTCAAATATAAAGCGTTTATTCATTCTCTTGTATTATACCTATTCTTCTTTCCATATTAAATGCTTAGCAGATAAATCTACATTGCAATTGTGAAAATATGAGTGTGATACTGGGGTTCTTATCAGATAATTAACTATATAAGGTTAAACGTTACCAATTGTACAATGTTACCGTAATAGGAACCTATTTGGGTCCCTGAAGAATAACTGACAATTTAGTCATAAATAATTTGACCTCTGGGTGAGGCTGTATAATATTAGCCAGCGAAACTTTAGAAAATATTTACCAAACATTAGAGCTTTGTTTCAGCTCAGCTGCTGCTAAGCTATTATCCTGACAATAATTAGTGAAAGGTTCAATAGCTTAAGGCTGCTTCATAATGAAACCATGTCATCTGCACAGACAGGGATGATTATCTTCTAATTTGTGGAGTTAGAAAGGACTGCATCCAAATTATCTAAATCAGTAGCTAAGTTATCCAACTTATTTTCTGCCTCACAGGGATCATATTTACAACAGAGCCTCATGGGTGACATCACTCATTACATAAAATAATTCTAAAATAATAGAGAAGTAGAAGGGCATATCTCCCTAAGGTAATAGTTCTCAGTTCAAACTGCTCATCATAGTTGCTTGCAAAATTAATAAAAATACAGTGTCAGATTTATATCCATATAATTCTGATTCTACAAAGCTGAGAAGGATCTGGGCATGTCTACGTTTGCAAAACTACTTGATTTTGAGGCATAGAGAGGATGGAAAACCATCATTCCTGGGGGATATAGAATCTCTTGTGTGTTAAGATTTGAAGAAGCTGTTGAATTAAACAACAAATGGCCAACAACAACAAAACTCCAAAGAGAATCCTAATATACTACCTGAACTGTGTTTTTAGAATGGAATCAGTTAAAATGCTGGTTGATGAGGAAACTTACAGACTGGATTTGAGATTTGTGCATGAGTGTGCACATTTTTACCTGCATGTTTTTGAAATAGCAGAAAAATATAAAATATAAATAATTCCACAAGAGTCTTGAAATACCAATTTGAAATCCTGCTAAGCAAAAGAGAAGACCTTTGCATGAATTTCCCCAAAAGAATTCTGGTGAGTGGCAGGAAGGACAGCAATCTCAGCAATTAGGAAACGAAGATGGTGTTTCACAAAAGAATTTAGTGAGTGATATGTATGGAACGGTTGCACCAGGCCTTCTCAGAAAGAAGCTGATTGCAGCTTATGTTCCCTCACTAACGCCAAGACTATTTTTACACTGTGAAAGCCCATAACTATTCTAATGAAGTGGAACATCTGTAATGGTTGTGGTTTGCCATGCAAGTGTTTGAGAGGCAACGCCTGGAAAATGCCCAGATATCTTCCTGTTCATACAAAGAACAAAGGAGCCTGAATAGCCAAACTGCAAGCTGTTCACATTCACAGCTTCTCAGGCCAAAAATCTGGATGTCAGATTTGATCTATCATGTTTTTTACCCCCCTACTCAACTTATCAGACATTTGTGTTAGCGCTAAATGTGATTTTCATATCACATTTATATACTTCTTTCAACGTCCACAGCTACATTCTATTCTCTACCCAGATCATCTTCATTTGCCTTACTGCAGTAGCTTCCTAGCTGGCCTCACCATTTGCATTCTATTATCATCCTAATCGAATGTCCACACAGCTCCTATGATGACATTTTCAAAACATAAATCAGGCTATACTCTTCAGTAGCTTAAACCCCTGCCATAGTTCCTGAATCTTAAAATAAAACCAAACTCCTTGCAGTGGCCTGAGATACTGCCTTTCAGTTCCTCCCATTTCTCTTAGCTCCTGTCCTCCCTTGTGGGAGAGCATTCTTGATTTTTGTCCTCTTTTATTGTTCCTAGATATATGGCTTAGGATAGGACACGTCCCCTTTTATTATAAATGTGATTAGATGTCAATTGGCATTAAACTATCTCTACTGGTAAGTAAATATAATAATGTACGTAGGACTGTTTATATACTATATTGCTTGAGAGAAAAGGGTTATCTTTTTAAAAAATTATTGATAAATATTGCAAGGTCTTGGACCACAGAAAGTTATTTCACAGAATAAAACACTTTATTTTTGTTTTTTGTTTTTCTAGTCTCCATGTTTTGTTGATTATGGTCCCCAGGGGAAAAGCAATATTGAAAGAAAAACAGTTTTCTCTACTTGTTCTAAAATACCTGTCACTGAAATAAAGGTTCGCAAAGGAAAAAGAAAACAAAATATGATGCCTTATTAGAAATGTAAAGTACTAACTCAAGAAATCTCACACACATTTCCCAATGAATAATAGTTATATGGTATTATACATTATCTTGAACAAATATGTTTTTCTAATATTTAAATATTTATAGAGAAATCCATATTTGCTGTGAATTTTGTTTTGGCAAAACAATATAATTATTTGTATTCAAGTCTTCCAAATTTTAAAATTTAGGTGATAATTACTCAATAGATGGACATGATAGTTCTAGACATACCTGAACAACTGCCATATACATCAGCTATATATATACACACACATACACACACACACACACACACACATATTCTGAGGCATACCAAGGGCATCCTAGAAATTGTGTTCAAGACTGAAGGAAATAAACGATTATTTTGAATATTTGATATACTAGGTAGACAAGAAGTTGACACACACAAAGTAAAATAAATTGTGTAATATGACTTTCTTTACCAAATTTACTTTGGTTGAAATCTGAATAAAGAAAGGCATAACACATTAAATAAAGGGAGGTTTCCTTAAAAGTAGCCAATGAGCTATATCAAAATAAAGGTAAAGACTGAAAAAGGTCAAATAATCAACCTAATTTTATTGTTTTTACTCAACTTGTTATATTGAAAAAAGATATCTCAAATATTTGGAACAGTATTTGAAAACTATCTTTATTTCCAGAAAAGTGGCACACTTGCTTGTGGGACTTGGCCATTTTATTACTCTATAGTAACTTAATTGTTAACATTCCTGAAATTCAATATATCTAACCAGTCTGATTTAAATGTTAGAATAGAAAATCACTTTTTCCCTGTAGATGTGGTAATTGTAGAATATTTAGTAAGTATATCAGTTAAGAAGAAAGGCTAATTAATAAATCAAGCAAAAATTGATTCTTATATTCATTGAATGTAGTTTGGTTATACCGAAGAACAATGATAGCTGATATTTTAACCAAAGTGTAGCTGATTTGGGAAGCTTTCAAGAGTGGGTCAAAATTACTATTTTGTGAAGAATTAGGCAGGTTAAAAAGTGTGTAAAAAGACACATATATATGATGTCTATGTGTGTGTATATATATTTGTGTGTGTGTAGGTGTGTGTGTGTATATATTTTATTTATTCTATTATACACACACACACACACACACACCCCTACACACATACCAAATAGAAACTACAGGTTTTAACCATTACAGAATAGTCTGTAACAAACTCAGCACTCACTGAAAATAGCTGTCCAAACTGAACTAAATGCATCAAACCTCTATTTAAAGGAACCGGATGGGATAGGGGGAATGCAGCCAGAATTGGAAAGAATAAAATTCCTGAGAAAAGGAAGGCACTAGGAGAAGAGCTACGTATTCACCATGCTTTGTTTTCCCTGAGGACATTTGCCAGTTCACAGAGGTATAGCGAATAGAATCTTAGGATTAGAAAAGGAGTGATACTAAATTAAAGATACAGGAGTTCATCTTTGGAGTGCCAAAGCTTATGAGATTGGAGAAGCAAAATCTCAGAGATAAAGAAATGCGATGGAACTGAGCTCAGTATATTACCCTTGAAGTGCCATAGGGGAGAAAGAATCATAAACGGAAGGATTTGTTTTCTTGAAAGTAATTTTGAGCCTCTGCTTCAAGAAGGAGAGATAGCACCTGACATAATTCAGTGAGGTGAGGTGTTTGATGCAGCTTGAGCGATGTTAGGAAACACTACATGTAGCATAGATTAGGGGTAGATTGAGTTTACTGCATCTGTGCAGGAGACAACAACATTCTGGTAACCTAAGAGCTAAGCACCTTTGGCGTGCATATTGAACTTTGAACAATGAACAATTTCTGCATGTCAGAGGTAAGCTTTCTTCAAACAGCTGCAATAAAAGTAGACATCACAACATGGAACCTGAGCGGTAGATGACAAGAAGCAGCACAAAATTTCCGTGCTACCAGATCTCCAACTATAAGCTTGTATATATTTGAAGATCCACAGTTAATACTGGGGAAGGTACTTTGAAAGAAGATACTTTGTGTGCTATGTATTTATGTATAGATGTATACAAATAGCTAGGCTGGAATTCATCCTATTTTCATTTGTTATTAAATACATTTATTGTTTTATTTCTTATTAAATGAATTTATTATTATATTTATTATTAAAAGTTGCTGATTTCAATTGTTTATATAATAATCAGAAACAGCCTGACCAAATTACAAACATAAACACTTAAAAATCTCAGATTTCTTCAGAAGTAAAAATAAAATAATAAAATAAATAGTCAAACAAATACAGGCAATACCTATTATTATTGTTCTCACTCAAATCTCCACTAACGTTAACCAAGCTGACATGTGGTTGTGATTAAAACCAATAATGGGCATCTATAAAAAAAAGGAGCATAAGAAAAAACTGACCTGATTTGATTCCTCGTGGGCAACTGCAACACAAAATTAAAACATAAATAGGTCTGGAAATAATGACAACAAAAATTACTTCTAATCATCAAATTGTAGAGAAATTCAGATGCCTAAAATTGTAGAAAACATTGGATGTGCATACATTTTCCCAGTGAAAATGGCCTTAGTTTCATCTCCAGATTCTTTGATTGATCCTTGCCACCAAAAGACTAAGAATAATTGGTAAAAATGAAATAACCCTGAACTGGGATTCAGGAAACAAATGTTATGATTTGAGTAAATCAATTAACCTATATGGTCCTTTGCTTTCAAGTAAGGAAAAATGAAGTCGAATTAAATGGCACTATGGACATTTTCATTTTGGATGGTCTGATTTTCTTTTTGATGTTTAAGGATGATTGGTTATTCTTTGCAATATTTTCATGCAGAATAGGAAAATGACAAAGTCCTTGTCCTACTAAACAGCACATACTTCTTTGTAGCTTCACTAATTTCTGAAAGAAGAATGGCTTAATAGCTAACCTTGTGAAATGAAGATTTAGCATGACTTCTGGTGTTTATTCTTTTTCAGTAATCTAATTTTTTCCTGCGTTTGTGACCTTCCAGGTAATATCTTGGTTATGTTGTAAAAATACTGGCTCTTTCAAAGCTTTTGGGTACCACTGCACTATTCTAAAGGACTATTAAATAGAGTAACTTTTTATTAACTGGCATTGTTGAGAATTAGCTTGATCCACATGAGTGAAATTAGTTCCGAGTACATACACTTTAAGTTTTATGGTATGAGCTTAGGCAATCGAGCTCTGATTCCCTGGTTTAGGGTTATCGTCTGGATAATGAAGTTTGGTTTAAAATTTTCTAAGCTAGTATCATTGGAAAATTTTACTTGCCTTAAAAGAACATAGCATAATTTCAAAAGTGACTCTGAGTGAAGAAGAATAGACATAATGCCATTTAATACAAAAAAGAGCTTCATGATTGTGAGAGGATTTGCCTATCAGAGACCTAGATGCTCATTATTATTGTATTAGTCCAGCAGAAATCCCATGTATAAGAATCCAGATGTGGGAAATTTGTTTCTAAGATTTTTTTTCCCTTTAAAATTGTATAAAAGAATAATTTGGTCTAGGTCTAGAAAGTAATGTGGGAATTACACTTGAATAGCTGGTAGTAGGTAGCATAACTTTACAATCTGTTCGTTCTAAACTTCACATGTAATTGCAGCAGTGGGAGTTGGGAGTTGGGAGTTGGATCACAGGTTTAAGGTATAATGAAATTACCATGGAGAGCGGCCATCTAACCAACAGAAGTCCAGCTAGAAGTGAGAGTTACACTGCTGCCATTGTAAAAGCATGTAAATAATGGCTCTGAAAATCATAGAGAATTTCACCAAAAATGTTATACGGATACAGATCCCTTAATGTGAAGGGATGGCAGAAAGTAGAACTTGTAGTAGTATCACCTGCTGAAACAAATTCATTCATTTTTTCATACGTATATAAATTCTAACCTTTTTTAAATCTACAGAACTATAACCTATCTAGAAAATCTATCTGAGATAGAGTAATTTTTAAAATGAGCTGCTAATCTCATTATGTTAGAAAGATATATAATAGAAAACCAACATTCAAAAATTGAATTTATAGAAAATTATCACTGATATTTTTAAGAAACAAAAACTACATCTGTACTAAATGAATCTATAGTAGATACTTTTTTTACTTTACTAACATTTTATGAGAATCTTTCCAAAATATCACATATTCAAATTGTACTTCAAAACTGTTATAAAAATATGTAAGTGCATTTTGAATGTGTAGGAATTCTTGTATTTTCAGACATAACTCTATCTGATGTATGATTTTTGTATAAAACTTTTAACCTTTACTGAGAAATGAGATTTCTTAGAAGTTTTTAAATCCCCATGTTTCCTTCTATACTAATACATTTTTCAGCAGATAAAATTTACAATAGAAATAGAATATAAGTTGACTATAATAGTTCAAGGTGGAGTTAGTTAGATTATTATAGATTGGTGTTTTTAGTGAAGAAAAGAGTGAAGCTCACCTTAAGGCAAGAAGTTCATTAGAACCGAGCTCTATGTTCTGAGATAGGGAAGCTGAATACCAATGAGTGGGAAGTGGCCTGGCATATGCAGGAGAAGTGGGGACTTAGGGTGGACAAAACAAGGATTTACATGGAAAGGATTAGTGGCAAAAGGTGAACAGATTCTGTCAGTGAACAGGGAAATAAAATTATTTAGACTTAATGTAGAAGAAAACAGGGAGTCATTGTGTCTACTTTTTAATGCTGGATGGGGACATAATGCTGCTATTATTTCAGGAAAATTAATCTTGGACTAATATTTATACTATCTCTGAGAAAGAAAAAAAATCGCCAGATAATACTGAAAAAAAAATTTTTTTAATTCTGCTGTAAAAGTACAAGCACTTGGTCTCCATACAGATGAAATGAAAGAGTGGCAAATGTGAGTCTTCAGACCTGGCCAGAGGCAATGGGGAGGGGCATTGTTGAGAATCTGAAAATAAGCTGAGTGAAAACGTGTCTGCTTCTAAACAATGTCACTGATAAAAGATTCTTCGTTGTTATTGAGACAGAGTCTTGTTCTGTTGCCCAGGCTGGAGTGCAGTAGTGTGATCTTGGCTCATTGCAATCTCCGTCTCCTGGGTTCAAGCATTTCTCCTACTCAACCTCCTGAGTAGCTGGGATTACAGGTGCGTGCCACAACACCCAGCTAATTTTTGTATTTTTAGTAGAGACAGGGTTTCACCATGTTAGTCAGGCTGGTCTTGAACTCCAAATCTCATGATCCGCCAGCCTCGACCTCCCAAAGTGTTGGGATTACAGGCATGAGCACCCGGCCAATACAATATTCTTTCCTTTGAAACTAAAATCTTACTTTTGGTCTAAGTACTAATCAATTGCTGTTGTTACTGATGAGCTTTGCTCATATACATGCAATATTTATATTAGCATATTTTATATACTTTTTCTTAATAAGCATTGTGTCTGAAAGGATGTTAATTCAAAGAACTCCAGTTATCAATCATCTTCCAGTACATGGGGCCTCAGCGATGCCAGTTTATTTCATGAGACAATTCATAAGAATTTGGACCCCTTTGATCTGCTTGAAGTAAGTTTGTATTGCAAACCCTTGAGTTATTAGGTATTCCTGCACTGAAAAGCAACAAGTTTAAAATAAGCAAAGGGGGTAGAGTAATTTTACAGATGATGAAGTTTGATTTGAGTTATTTCATTTTTATGATATTTGCTTAAATTTTATTATTAATTTGTATATTTAAAGAAATGATTATGAGATTCAGTAAGACAAAATTTTCATGTTCTCTTCTGACCATTGGTTCTCTTTTTTTTTTTTGAGACAGAGTTTTGCTCTTGTCACACAGACTTGAGAACAATGGCACGATCTCACCTTACTTCAACCTCTGCCTCCTTGGCTCAAGCAGCTATCCTGCCTCAGCCTTTTGAGTGGTTGGGATTATAGGTATGCACCACCATGCCTGGCTAATTTTTGTATTTTTAGGTGACATGGCATTTCACTATGTTGGTCAGGCTAGTCTCGAACCCTGGACCTCACCATCCACCTGCCTTGGCCTCCCAAAGTGCTGGGATTACAGGCATGAGCCACCACACCCAACTTGCTGCCACAGGCTTGACTTTCTCCTCAGAAAATGGGTTTTTCTTTTCTACTGCGTTGTCAGGCTGCCAATTTTCTGAACTTTAATGCTCTGCTGCCCTTTTAAACATAACTTCCCATTCCAAACAATATCTTTGGGAATATACAAAGTTGAATGCTTTTAACAGCACCCAATCACCTCTTGAAAACTTTGCTGCTTAGAAATTTCTTTCACCAGAAACCCTAAATCATCTCTCTCAAGTTCAAAGTTCCACAGAACTCATTTGGCAGGAGCAAAATGCTATCAGTCTCTTTGCTAAAATATAGCAACAGTCATCTTTGCTCCAGTTCCCAACAAGTTTCTCATTTCCATCTGAGATGAGCAGAATTTGGTCAAAGCCATTCAACAAGTCTCTAGGAAGTTTCGAACTTTTTCACACCTTCTTGCCTTCTTCTGAGCACTGCAAAGTGTTCCAAACTCTGCTATTCGTCAGTTTCAAGTCACTTCCATATTTTCAGGTATCTCCACTCCACTGGTACCAGTTTACTGTATTAGTCTGTTCTTATGCTGCTAATAAAGACATACCTGACACTAGATAATTTATTAAAAAAAAAAGAGATTTACTTGATTTACAGTTTCACAAGGCTGGAGAGACCTCACAGTCATGGTGGAAGGCAAATGAGAAGCAAAGTCATGTCTTACATGGCACTAGGCAAGAGACAGCATATGCAAGGGAGCTCTGCTTTATTTAAAGAAATCAGATCTTATTCACTATCATGAGAACAGCACAGGAAAATACCCACCTTCATGATTCAATTACCTCCCAATGAATCCCGCCCACAACACATGGGAATTATTTTAATTTAAAGTGGGGACACAGAGCCAAACCATATCATAGTGTTGGCTACTTAAAGTAATACTTTGAGCTAGAGTTTCGCATATACATACATATGAACTTTCACAGGTATGAATCTGTGTGTGTGTGTGTGTGTGTGTGTGTACACACACGTATATAAATAGCACTTATTGTTGGTAAAATGTTTATTTTTCTTTAAATTTTGTGAATTCTTGGTGTATAACTCAGAACATGGTACATAGCAGACACCCAAAAGCACTGGAAGACTCAGCACATGTGCACATGTTCCTCAGTTCAGACCTGAGAACAGATGGGCTGTTAGGGCCAGAGATGGGTATTTTGAAATCAAATTGCTCCTTTCTCCTGATGGTTGACCAAGAGTACCTGAACTCTGGCTGATCAAATTTTAGAGAGGCTTCTTTTCTCTAAGTTCTCAACATCCCTTCCCTTAGACCATTTACTTTAGAAAACTTTTATTGAAAATTATTTATCTGCCCCTTTTGAAATGTTAATCTTTTGAGAAAGATTTGTCGGTTTTTCATCCCAAAACTTTCTTTTTCGAGGACTTGGAAGTCATTCCTTTGAAAGGTAAGCATTAAGGAAGATAGCATCCCTATCTCCCAGTCTTATGATAGGGTAGAAGTCTAATTTAAGTGGCTTTCTTTAAAGAAGTTATAAAACTACCACCTGTCATGAAGATAAGAGGAAGTTTACTTTTCTTTGGATAAGGCTAATTAGCAAGACAGATGGCCTCTGATCCTCCCAACCCCAGCTCTTAAAATCTCTGTGGCTATATCTTTTAAAGGAATTTACTTCAGACTGTATTGTTTCTTCTTCCTTATTGCAATAGCCTTGAATAAAGCTTTCCTTACCCTTTTAATTTTGCCCACCGTAATTTGTACTTTGACAGTCTTCACATATATTCTTGCTTTTTTCTTTTCTGCTGTCGCCTACATTTTATCCATGGTTGGTCTCCTCCTGGTACTCATCTTCAGCTTAGATTTTACTTCCTTAAGGGTATTCTCTGACTATCTCACTAAAGAAGAGTTTCCCAATTAGTACCTGTCTCATTAGCTGTTTGTATAAAGACATACTGCTAGTTTGTTATGGACTTAAGCTGTATGTGTATATGTGTGTGTGTGCGTGCATGTGTGTGTGTGAGAGAAAGCGTGTGTTTGTGTATACAGCACTGACAGTATTTAAGAACACATAGCCCAAACAGCACATCTTTGAATGTTGATGTTTGATAACTTGGTTCACTTAGACTATCTCTGGTATGTGAGGTCTTTGATAAAATATATCATAAGATAAAATTTATAAAAGGAAAACTCATGATCATTGGTATTTTTCAGAAAAAAAGGTCTTTTCTAGCTATCTACTATTGCTCTGTAGTGGATATCTCACTTTAGAGCATGGCTTGATATTGATGAATGATTGAAAAAATTTCTGAGTAGTATAACATAGAACAGCCTCTCACTAAATCCTCTCACACTTATTTTTAGTATTTACTTACATCATACGCACATTGGGCTCTACAGATATTGTTCTATAACAACACCTATAACAACAAAAGACTCAGATTGAGCTACATAAACTTTAATCGATATATAATGGTAGCTAGAATCAGGCCAAAGATTTTCCTGAGTTTCAGACAGGACTATCATGCAAATGTGGCTTCATTACCAGGCAAACCTCTTGCCTTCTCTGCAGCTTTTCTATTCTGTCAGTAGCTCAAGTGAAAAACAAAACATGTCTCTTTTCAATTTTCCTTTCAGTCAGTTCTGTCAAACTGAGAAGAGAAGGAGGAGGAAAAAAAAGAAAAAAATACAGCATCATTTGATAGGTCTCCTTAGAAGGAACATGGCACCTGTCTAATTATAAGATGCTGAAAAGTAAGAAAATCTTTAAACAGATATCTGCCCCCTCCGCCCTTGTCAGCCATCTTCAGTCTTTTCTCTTGTGCTAAGAATAAAGTAAAAGTCCATGAATGTGACCTTAATGGATTTGGAATTTGTAAGATTAAGGCATAAACACAGTTATTTTAAATTGTTGCATGATTTAAAGCATATAGGATCTTATATGAATATAAATAAACAGAATGTAGTTAGCGATTTACATTTTCAAATAAAGAACAATTTTTTTGCATATCATTATTATTTTTGGTCAATAATATTGTCATTTTAGGTTAAAAGAGAAACAAGTATTTAAACAAGTGCCTATTAAACAAATGGCTCTTTGAAAAAATATATATTTCTATTAATAAATATATATTTTATCTTATTTTTAGTCTTTTTATATATTTAATTACATTTTCATGTAACATAGCTTAATGGATTATTTTCCACTAATAAATATATTTATGTTGTATAAATTATGTATTCAAATGTTCAACGTTTTTCTATGTGTAATTTTCTTTACAATTATTTTCTTCACAATTATTTTCTTCATCATATTTTGTGCTTGCACTAACTCTTAAAATAGGCAGCATAGAGCAAATAAATGAATCAACAAATGGTTTTTAAAAAGTGAGTAAAAAATTGCAGTCCAGTTCATTTCTCTAATCCTTAAATATTGGGAACAAAATATTATTATTACCAGTGTTATCTGAGTTTCTCTAATATCAAGTCCATTTAGCAACAAAGAAATTCACATTTATTACAAGGAGTTTCTGTTTTCAACTTAAAGAAATAAAAAAATACAGGCAGTTCTTTGCAACTTAAGAAGACAATTGGAGGGCACAACTTAGAAAAGATAAAATCAGAACTCTTAAGAAATTTACAGTGAAATTACAAGTATTAATCAAAAGTCCAGGCTATCTTATCATTTGTTT
The DNA here is from genome assembly GCF_001604975.1 of Cebus imitator. Classification (NCBI taxonomy): domain Eukaryota; kingdom Metazoa; phylum Chordata; class Mammalia; order Primates; family Cebidae; genus Cebus; species Cebus imitator. The sequence continues at coordinate 4,945,876 of NW_016107355.1, read as the reverse complement.
GAATGATACACCTAAGATACAAATAATTAGGTCTGTTAGACAGACAAACCTATTAGAATATTAGGTTATTCTACTTCGACAACAGGAATTTTATTACCTCATGCCATATAACTACAGTATGTAAATGTGCTTCTTCACTATAGAACAGTACTTATTTCTAATTGTACTGCAAACTTGTCTTAATGTCCATCTTGTCTGATCTTGTTTCTTCCATTTTCATTTGTTCACATCAAAAACTTTGATCTCACAAGCCTACTTCTTCATTTACTTCTCTACTTTTAATTTTTTTCAAAAATTTTTTCTCTTCATTGATGTCTTTTTAGTCAAACTAGCGTAATCTCTTACAAAGACTTCTCCAAATCCTCCTACCTTGCCTATCTATACCTAATTTTTTCCATTATACTTCCATAAATAAATTAGAATGTTTATATATGTAGTAATTTAAATATGTAAAACATATACACAAGCATATACACAAACTCTGTACTTCATGCTCTGCGATTTATATATTATTATTAATATTTCATTTCAGTAGTTTTTGGGGTACACGTTGTGTTTGGTTGCATGCACGAGCTCTTTAGTGATAACATCTGAGATTCTAGTGCAGCTGTCAGCTGAGCAGTGTACACTATACCCAATAAGCAGTCCTTTATCCTTCACCCTCATCCGCATAAGTAATCTTTTAGGAGGTGAGGAATGAAAGATCGTTTTTGGGTGACAGGCGCACTCAACCTGCCCAACTCAGTACCCAAAGTCCATTATCTCACTCTTACATCTTTGCATCCTCATAGTTTAGCTTCCACTTATAAGTGAGAACATGATATTTGGTTTTCCATTCCTGAGTTACTTCACTGAGAATAAGAGCCTTCAGCTCTATCCAAATTGTTGCAAAAGATATTATTTTATTTCTTTTTATGGCTCATTATGTACCACATTTTCTTCATCCACTCGTTCGTAGATGGGCACTTAGATTGGTTCCATATCTTTGTAGTTACAAATTGTGATGTTATAAAAATGTGAGTGCACTTGTCTTTTTTCATATGAGTTCTTTTCTTTTGGGTAGATACGCAGGAGTGAGATTGCTGCATCAAATGATAGTTCTATTTTCAGTTCTTTAAGAAATCACCATGCTGTTTTACAGAGTGGTTATATTGCTTTACATTCCCACCAGTAGTATAAAAGTGTTCCCTTTTCACTACTTTCATGCCAACATCTATGGTTTTTGATTATTAAATTATGACCATTCTTGCAGGAGTAAGTTGGTATCTCATTGTGGTTTTAATTTGCATTTCCCTGATGATTAGTGATGTAGAGGATTTTTTTCATATGTTTCATATGCTTTCCATTTGTTCATATGACTGATTGTATATCTTCTTTTGAGAAATATCTATACATATCTTTTGTCCACATTTTGATGGGATTATTTCTTCTTTTCTTGCTGATATCTTCGAGTTCCTTGTTGATTCCAGGAAACTAGTCCTTAGTAAGATGTATACGTGTAAATATTTTCTCACTCTGTGGGTTGTCTGTTAACTCTACTGATTATTTCTTTTGCTGTGCAGAAGCTTCTCAGTTTAAGGATTCTTTGTTTATTTTTGTTTTCATTGCATTTGCTTTTGGAGTCTTAGTCATGAATTTGTTGCTGAAGTCAATGCCCAGAATAGTTTTTTCCAATATTGTCCTCTATAATTTTTATAGTTTCTTGTCTTAAAGTCTTCAATCCATCTTGAGTTGATTTTTGTATAAGGTGAGAGATTTTATGAGATGAGGGATATTATTCCAGTTTCCTTTTGTACATGTGGCTTGCCAGTTTTCTCAGCACCATTAACTGAGCAGGGTGTCCGTTTCCCAATTTATGTTTTTGTATGCTTTGTCAAAGATCAGTGGGTGTAAGTATTTGGCTTTATTTCTGGGCTCTCTGTTCTGTTCCATTAGTCTATGTGCCTATTTTTATACCAGTACTATTCTGTTTTAGTAACTATACAGCATGGTACTGGTATAAAAATAGGCACATAGACCAATGGAACAAAATAGAGAGCCTTGCGGTATAATTAGAAGTTAGGCAATATGATGCCTCCAGATTTGTTTTTTTTTTTTTTTTGCTGAGTGTTGCTTTGGCTACTCAGGCTCCTTTTGGTTCCATTTAAATTTTAGAATTGTTTTTTCTAGTTCTTTGAAGAATTATGAATAATGGGAAATGTGTTAAATCTGTTGGTTTCTTTAGGCAGTGTGGTCATTTTCACAATATTGAAAAGATCTTGCTGAATTCATTTATCACATTAAAGATGAATCTTTGGGTTTTCTAGGCACAGTCACATCATTGACAAACAGTGACAGTTTGACTTTTTTTCAATTTAGATACCCTTGATTTCTTTCTCTTTTCTGATTGCTCTGCCTAGGACTTCCAGTACTATGTTGAATAAAAGTGGTAAAAGCCGGAATCCTTGACTTGTTCCAGTTCTCAAGGGAATGATTTTAACTTTTCCCCATGCAATATGATGTTGGCGACAGGTTTCTCATATATGGCTTTTATTAGTTTGAATTAAGCCTCTTTTATGTCTGTTTTGTTGAGGATTTTTAATCATAAAGGGATACTGGATTTTATCAAAAATTTTGTCTGTGTCTGTTGAGATGTTCATATAGTTTTTGAGTTTGTCGTTAATTCTGTTTATGTGATATATTTACTGACTTGCATATGTTACACCATTCCTGCATCTCTGTGATGAAACCCACTTAATCATGATGTATTATCTTTTTGATTTGCTAATAGGTTTGGTTTTTTAGAATTTTCTTGAGGATTTTTGCATCTATGTTCATCAGGGATATTAGTCTGTAGCTTTCTATTTTGTTATGCCCTTTCCTGGTTTTGGTATTAGTGTGATTCTGGCTTCACAGAATGATTTAAGGAGGATTTCTTCTTTTTCTGTCTTTTGGAAAAGTTTCAGTAGGATTGGTAACAATTGTTCTTTGAATGTTGGTAGGATTTTCATGTGAATACAGAGCATATATTTTTAAAAGAAAAATTAATCTCACTAAGTAGTTTCTTAAAATCTCTGTCATCTCATTATTCTTTGGGAAAGTTGAAAAGTTTTACTATGATCTTTTTTTTTTCTTTTTCTTTTCTTCTTTTTTTTTTTAGACAAAGTCTCACTCTGTCCCAGGCTGGAGTGCAATGGCGTGATCGCAGCTCACTGTAACCTCTGCCTCTCAGGTTCAGGCAATTTTCCTGTCTCAGCCTCCCAAGTAGCTGGGACTACAGGCACGTGCCACCACTCCTGGCTAATTTTTTGTATTTTTAGTAGAGATGGGTTTTCTCCTTGTTAGCCAGGATGGTCTCTATCTCCTGACCTCGTGATGCACCCTCCTCGGCCTCCCAAAGTGCTGAGATTACAGGTGTGAGCCACCGCACCTGGCCACATTATTTTCTAACCTCATCACACAATTTCTTTCTATTGGTTTAAGCCTCAAGGCATTTCATTGGTCCCAACGAACATAGCTTCCATATCTTTCTCTCCCTCCATCTACCTTGTTCCCTCTGTCTCTCTCCTCCATCTTCTTCATCTTTCTTCCTTCTCTTCTTTTCTTTTCCTTTCTTTTTCTCTCTATTTTTTCTTTTACTTTTTTTTTTTTTGAGCAGCGTCGCACTGTCTCCCAGGCTGGAGTGCAGTGGCACGATCTAGGCTCAATGCAATCTTTATCTCCTAGGTTCAAGCAATTCTTTTGCCTCAGCCTCCTGAATAGCTGCAATTACAGGCATGTGCCACCATACCCAGCTGATTTTTTTATTGTTTAGTAGAGATGGGGTTTTACCATGTTGGCCAGGCTGAACTCCTGACCTCAAGTGATCCACCTGCCTCAGTCTCCCAAACTACTGAGATTATAGACATGAGCCACCACACCTGGCCCAATCCCTCTCTCTTTCTGTAATATTCTTTGTTCTGTGTCTTTTGATAAAGATTTGGATTGTAGTAGCTATGATGGAATATAATTGAATCTCTTAGCTTTTTCTCTACCATTTTTTACTTCATAATTCCAAAATAAAAAGTCACATTTTCCACAAAGTTGTAAAAATTTTAACCATTCAAAAATAATAATAATAATAAGATTTTTTTCAAGGGGTTGATAGAGATCTTTACTAGAATGTATCTCGCAATTAAGTCTTTATCTTTCTCACTTCAGTATCATACTATCCTTTGTATTTGTGAATGTCTTATTTATGCCAGAAATTAAAAAAAAAAACAAAACTAACTAAAAGCAAATGAACCCCTAGCCTTGTATCACTATTTATCTATAACCAAGCATCTTTGTTTGCTTGCTATGTGTAAGAAAATACCGGATTTTGCTCCACAATCTAATAGCTAAGAGACAATGAGAGACCAAGTCCTGTTAAGGCTTTTGCTTCTTTATTTTATTTTAGTTATATGCTGGGAAATATCATCATTGTTCCTGGTTACTCAGCATGAAGATGAAATTCTTAAGCCATGGTGAGTTTCAGGCCTTTAAGCTGGTTCAGAACAAATTGTGAGGCCTACAGGGAGCAGAAGAAGGTGCCATCACCTGCAGCTGAGCATCTAAAAACATGATCTGATAACTGCTCAAGGAGGGGGGGGTATGGGCAGTAAGAAGTGCTTTGAGCCCATTTTTTATTTTTTGTAAAATTGTATAACAGTAAAAATTTTATAAAAACTGTTACCTAAAATAACAGTTTCTTTTACCTATTTAGAACATTGACAGACAAATTTATCTATAATCTAAGTATAATTCTTAATATTTCTACAATTGTATAGGATGCCCATTTAGCAATATGTTTAAAAAGTTAAGTAAATAATGATCCAACAATTCCCCTTCTGTGTAAATATCCAAAAGAATTAAAAGCAGGGACTCAAACAAGTATTACTACATTAATGTTCATCACGGCATTATTCACAGTAGCCAAATGGTAAAACCAAAACACAAATGTCCTCTGAAGGATACATGAATAAACAAATGTGGTATAGACATACAATGGAACATTTTTCAATTTTAAGCAGGATTAAAATTCTGTTACATGCTATAAAGTGGATGCATCTCAAAGACATTATGCTAAGTAGAATAAACTAGAAGCAAAAGGACAAATATTGTATGATTTCACTTACATAAGATACCCAGAATAAATTAATAAAAAAAGAAAGTAGAATAATGGTTACCAGGAGCTGAGGAGGAGAAAAGAATGAGGAATTATTGTTTAACAGATATAGAATTTGTTTTGGGGATGATGGAAAAGTTTTAGAAATGAATGGTGGTGGTAGCTGCACAAATGTGAATGTATTCAATGCCAGTGAACGCTACACTCAAAATGGTGAAAATACTCAATTGTATGTTATGTGTATTTAACAAAAAAGCAATTAAATATGTTTTTGTTTTTTTTTTTTTAGAGATAGGGCTTCACCATATTGGTCAGGCTGGTCTCGAACTCTGAACCTCAGGTGAGCCATCTGCCTCGGCCTCCCAAAGTGCTGGGATTACAGGCATGAGCCACCACGTCCGGCTGTAAATCTGGTTTTAATAGAAAGACATTCTTCTTATCTCAATAAATTCCTATGCCTATTTTCATGTTTTTTCATACTAACCTTGAAAATTTCTACACTTTCCTCCTCATCTCCGTGAATCCAACACGAAGAGCCCTGACTTTCATCGTAATTGTCCAGCATCACATTTACCATGACACACTTACATGATGCAAGGTATTCCAAAATATGTGCTTTAAATGGTGGTTAATATTTTCAAAGTCATGCTTATATCTTAGATATTATATAATTCTATTTAATCCAGAATACAAATAATATCAGCCACAGTACACATTTGAGACTGAGTTTCTTTCAGTAATTCTTTTTTATTTCTAAATTATTTTAAGTAGCAAACATAATTGTATTATATTCATGAAATACAATGTGATATATTCATATATGTATATGATGTCATGATTAAATCAAGCTAATTAACCCATTCATTACCTCACTTGATATCCTTGTGATAATACATTTAAAACTTACTCTCCTAGTTATTTTAAAATATACATTATTGTTAACTATATTTAGTATTTCTGTGCAATGGATCTCTGAATTACACAATCAAATACTCTTCTGCCTTAAATAACAAAATTTCATCATTTGGGACAGCACGGTGAATCTAAAAGACATTATGTTAAGTGAAATGAGCCATGTACAAAAAGATAGATATTGCATGCTCTCACTTATATGTAAATCTAAAAAAAATATTGAATTCATAGAAGTAGAAAATAGAATGAATGACGGTTACCAGCAGCTGGGAGTGGGAGAGCAAGGGAATGGGAAGTTATTGGTCAAAGAGTAAAAAGTGTTGCCTAGACAGGAGTAATAAGTTATGATATATTTCCAGTAATTCTTGAATGTTTTAGGATATTTTAAAATCTTTAGTGGAAAATGAGATATGAGAAAAGAGCATAAATTTAAATACGAACGGATGTTGATATTGTCCTATTAACTGTGTTAAATGTATTGAATCATGCAAATTACATGTGCCAGAGGACTAGAACAGGAAAACAAAAGCTGCACTTAAAAACTGAAGCTTGAGAACATTCGCCCGGTATATAGAAGAGAAGTTGCTTCTTGCTTCCCAAGTTTTCCTTCATTTGTCCTGTGAATCTGTTCGTTTTTACTGTGTAACAAACTGCCTCAACAGATAGTGGCTCGAAACAACAGTCATTTATTTAGCTTTCAATTCTGGGAGACAATAATTTGTGTTTGACTTCGGTGGTAATTCTTCTCAGTGAGTCTCAGCTGGATCCATTCATGCATCTATAGTTAGTGATTGGTGTAGCTGGGGGATGTCCGGTGTTTACAACCTCAGATGTGATAGCTCTCCTTTACTTCATGTGATTATCTTCCAGCAGGTTAGCCTGTGTTTGCCCGCAAGGCGGTGGCAAAATTTAAGCATACTGAGATTTTTGAGACCTCCGTTATCGTTTGCACAAGACCATTTCTACCACGTCTTACTGGGAAAGTATATTTTAAAGAACAGGATAAATAGAGAGATAGCCTCTATATTTCAATGGGAAGAGCTTCAAAGTCTCATTTCAAGAAAGATGGAAAAGCATGTGGACACTTTCGCAATTTGTCATACTCTGTAAGAGAAGTATTAAAGTTTGATTTATGTGACGATAAATAAGACATGGTCTTCGCATTCCAGAAGCTCTATAAGATGATTAGAAAATAGTGCATGTTGTAGAAACTGGGATAACAAAGATGCCATAAGAATGCACATAAAAATAAATATTGTCACAGCATCAGAGACTATCTTCTGGAGTAGTTACAAATTTGTCTAGGGCCTTGACATGAGGATTCAGTAGAAATGCTGTGCTGGTCTAAAACAATTTCTACTATTTTCTCAATTCTAAAACTGACTCAGACAGTGGCTTCAGTCCTGAAAAAAAATGGCCTATAGTCATAGTTTTGTGACGATAACAGTAATAAAAAAGATAAGTATGTGTGTTAGTCCATTCTCACACTGCTAATAAAAGCATACACAAGACTGGGTAATTGACCAGGAAAGAGGTTTAATTGACTCACAGTTCAGCATGGCTAAGAGGTCTCTGGAAACTTACAATCATGGTGGAAGGGGAAGCTAACATGTCCTTCTTCACATGGTGGAAAGAAGAAGAAGAAGGAGTGCCCAGTGAAGTGGGGAGTCCCTTATAAAACCATCAGATCTCATGAGAACTAACTCACTCTAATGAGAACAGGATGGGGGAAACCACCCCTAATGATTCAATTATCTCTACCTGGTCCCTACCACAACACTTGGGGATTATGGGAACTAAAATCCAAGATGGGATTTTAGTGGGCACACAGCCAAATTATATCATTATGTTTCCAAAAAAATAATTAAAGCTCTTTCAAAATTACACCTGCACAATCATTCACTTCTATACAGATTGTAAACACAAAAAAGTTAAAAGAGTGAAAGCAGTTCATTGATTTAAAGGAAAAATGAGAAGCGTTAAAAGAGCTCCTGTTTTGTCACTGATATGTTGTGTGGGGAAAAGATTATGCTGAATAGCTATCACTAGACTTTACCAGAATGAATTAGCAATAGAAATGGCTTGTGAAATATTTTGAATAGTTTTCATAGTTTAAAATTGCAGCTTCAAAATAGAGAATGAAATAATGACATAAATTGTGATATTCTTGTAGCAGGTGTTGAGAATTTCCCTGGGTTAAAATTTGAAAAAAAAAAAAAAAAAGTGTTTGGAATACCAAGTTTCTTATCACATGACCTTGCTTAACTTCGAAAATGCAGCGACTGTTAATGAGAAATTCTTATTTCAATCACAACCTGCAGTTTTAAATTGTCTATTATTAGTGTGTAATTTGTTACTCAATAGCTATGTTATGTGTTTGCTTCGTTTTGTTTTTGAAGATATATAATGAAATATATTTTGCCTGCAAAATAAACTTTAGATATAAGATAACTTGTTAGGGAGTTGCAGTCCCTTTGAGAAACTGACTCAGAATTTTCTTGGGTTCAAAATATCCTCTGTATAATTATCTCAAAAGAGGAGTGTTAGTCATTGTTTGCTAACTAATGCGGTAGCAAAAGACAACTCCGAAATTTAGGTATCTTACAACAAAAGTGTATTTAGCACTTATGTTGCACATTGGTTGCTGATTAGCTATGGATGCAGACTAAACAGCAGTAACCTATTTGGGGCCTAAGAGAGGGAGAAAGTAAGCAAATTAGTGGAATTAATTGTTAGTGGAACATTTCTCTATGTTCCAGTGTGGTCCTGTCACCTACAGTGATATTTTTTTAGCCAAAAAGAAAATATTTTTAAGCTTTAAAATAGGGAAAATAGGTAGACTTCTATATGAATACCATGATTCACATGCAAACAGGAAGGGATGTCTCATCCTCTCACTGGAGACAAAAATAGATTATGACACAGATGTGAAACTCCTCACTCATCTCCAATTTTACCGTGGTTCATGACCCAGAACATAAAAACCTCTCAGGAACAAAACAAGTGAGTATTGTAGAGTATGATATTTGCATGAGGAAGCATCCTTAATTAATTAATTAGTTAAGCCACTTAGATTTCACAGGACTGTCAGTTTTCTCCTTCTTATTCTTTTTCCTATTTTTATTCTTATTATTGGTTCATATTGAAACGTTATGAATTAAAAACAAAAATTATAGTTTAGATATTGAGCCTGATTTTTTCAAATAACTAGTATATTTTTCAGATACAGACATTTTTATAATCAAATTTTTACCTAAAATTCAAATTCATTGTTAGATATGCGGTAAGATCATTCAAACTTACTTTCATAAATCATATTGTGGCATGGGTCACAATATATAAATTGTACTGTGACCAGTTATAACTAAATCCTCATTTTATTTCATCTTATAAAATATTTAGTATTTCTAAGTCGTGGTAACATGTAACTATACTTAAACTTATGTTAAAAATTTCAAATGTCAGCTCAATAATGTGTAGGGTGGTATATAATATAAAATTATTTCAAGGAGGTGTGCCATTAATTAAACAACTGTCTCTCATTTCCATGCCTTCTCTTTTATACCTTCTTTTTTAATGCAGAAACTGAGGTACCACAGCTGCATTTTTTCTTGGTTGGCTGACTTTTTATTGAGGCCTGCTAAAAAGAAATGCAAGAAAGTGACTGCAAGGCATGAGGCTGTAAAAGGTACTTGCTTCTTCTTGTTTTGTGTCACCTTAGCAATTGTTTTTCCCTTCCCAGCAGTAATTGGTTTTAGTCTCCAGATTCAGAATATATTGATACAGATGTACTTGCCATGGATTCCAGATTTAATGGGTTAGCTCAACCACCTGAAACTGCCTATACCACTTTACTTGTTTAATTGATTTAAACTTGAATTTACAATGATGGAAATACTATGAGAGATCCAAAGGCTTAGGAAGAAAGAATTATTGGAGTGCATTTATCATGTATGACCTGGAGGCCATCCTCCATTACATCACTAACAGGGTCTAGAAGATACTCCACTCACTAAGACATTGATAAATACATTAGTGAAGTTAACACCAGAATACATGAAAAGCTCTGTGGCAACAGTACTCTGTAGGCTCAGTATGATTGGGGAATGCTGACATTAAGATGGCTTCTCTAATTTAGTAGGGATCATATAACTATAGAGCAGTGAGGTTGAGGTGTTAGAATTTAACCATTATAGACAAGGTATCACATTTCCATAATGTGCAGCAAGCACACAATAGTGTCAGTATGTTTTGATATACTGCAATTCTTGCTAGTGGTGAATTGCTTATGGTGTTTCTACAAATAAAACATAGCCTACTCAAATATTTCTTGATTTCTATAACAGGAAAAACTGAAGGCCCAGTGGCCAGACACACAACTTGAATCATCAAAGGAGTTGTCAAATGTCAAAGGAGAGTCATAGTCCCTCACCATGTGTCAGTTCACAGATTTGAGTATTTTTACTCGAAGAAGAAGTCAAATCTCCTTAACGTTCAGGTTCCGTAACCTGATGCAGTCTTTTGTTTCGGCCACTGATTACCCGTGCTGTGTTTTTTTCTCACTAAATGCATAGGTACAGGAAACCAGAAATGAAAGGTGAATTAGCAACTTTCACTATTATTCCTCATGAGTCACTCAAAAACTTCAATGTTTCTAACCTTGAAAATTTGGAATTTGGTGAATTGGAAGTCTTAACTCCAAAGGAAATGATTTATAGTTTCATAAGATTGAATATTTAGATTAATACCTGGTTTTGTTGGAATCTCATGCCATTGTTTTTAAAAGAAGATACAATATTATTACATTGGTTGAGGCTATTGCCAAGGGAAAAGGGGTTTCCACTATACAATGGTGACATGGAAGACATTTTCAGACACAGGTGACTCTCTGGTGTGTGTCTTCATAGTTTAAGGAAAATCATAACAACCAAAAAGGCTGGACCACTGAATACACTGACTCTTATGAGTCAAACATTAGGTTACACAAATTTCAACCATTGATGCTATGGCTAAGAATAAAATGAGCATGGAATGGAAATAATAAAGTAATAACTGCACATTCATGTAGCACTTACACACATTGTCTTCCTTACTTGTTAAATGTCCATGTGTCTACATTTATTTCTCCTTTCCTCCTATTTCTTCTCATTGTTTTACATAAAGATTATTAATGGTGGTTAGCTTAACAATTAGTCATTAGCTTAAGGAGTATTAGAATTGAGCTGGAACTCAATTTGAGGAATAATTAACATCCCTCCAAATTGGGCAGCATGGTTATTGAAATGTGAATCCTTTTGAGAGAAGACAGTAAAACTATTTCTGTTTAAATAAATGTTTACATTTTTGTATGGAGATTTACATAGGTATGGAGCATATGTACAGATGCTGATTAGGAATAGGAGCGGATTGTGAGGCTGAATTTAAATCCACATTTCTTTTTTGAGTGCTGACTCTCTGTTAGTTTCTACCAATAGGAAATGCAAAAGAAATAGGAGAAAGCAGGGGGGAGAGGAAGAGACACCATCGGTCCCATTTCTTCCATCGTCACCTCAACAACTGTTTTTCACATTAGCGGAGGCGACAGATTTCAGTTTCCATCTTCTTCCAGTATTCCCAAATCCAGCCTCATCATCTGCCTTAGAGATACCAGTGAAAGCTGGATAGTAAGCTGTATTCAGAGATTTTAGTTCCAGCTCTTTAGGGCACCTTGTTATGGACTAGTGACAAAGCGTTAGTAGAAAAACATCAGCCTGCACATCATACGTTGAGTAACGCTAATCCCTAGTGCTCGTGAACATGATCGCCTTCAGCAGCATTTCTTTATTGTCCTTAGGCTTTAGCAGGAACAAGGATATCTTACTTCTTCCTCCCTTCTTGTTCCTTTTCTTTTAATCAGGTTTATGTATACATCCGTCCCACCCACACGGGGATGAAACAGTCTTAGCAGCCACATAAGGTATCTTTGGGTCTCTAAAATGGTTAAGAATTGTGTACCTTTCTCTTACATTGTATCAGAATTGGTCTGTGTAGGTTAGAGTATGTGGTAAAAGCGATGACATGCCACTTCTGAAAACTCACTGTGATTTCTTTCTCAGTCTCTTTTAGATCATGCACTCTGGGGAAAGCCAATTGTTAGCCTATGAGTTGTTATTTGGAGCCTTACATTTGGCAAGGCTTTGAGGCTTTCAGTCATCATTGGGCAAGGAACTGTGGCCTTCTGCCAAAACTGTTATGAATGAGCCAGCTTGTCAGGTTATCCATCTGCCCCAGTCAAGCCTTCAGGTAACTTCGGCCCCAGCCAGCACCTTGACTGCAACATTTTGAGAGACGCTTAGCTGGTATTAGCTAGCTAAGCTGGATTCTTGACCTTCAGAAACTATGGAATATAATAAAGGCTTGCTTTCTTAAGAATGCGAGGTAATGGAGTAAATTGTTACACAGCAGTAAATAGATTGTATGCCTTCTGCCTGCAAAATGGAGTTTTAGTTTTCAGAATGCGTCCAGTAAGCAAAATAGTATGACATTGTATAGAGATTAAGAATGCAAAGTAATTGTATTTACTTTAAATCTGTCTCTTCTCTCTCACTCTCCTCTTACGAGGAAGTTTTAGAGTGGTAGATCCAAAGAAAAGGGACCCTCTAAAATTCTTAATTACTATGATATGCTATTAAAAAACATTAAGTATATATATAAGTCCGGCTTTATGAAATTAATAGGAATAGTTTGTTTCTATATAAGCAATAAAAAATTGGCAGAATTATAAAAATTATCCAGAAGCATTTGTTGCTATAGGTTCTCATATCTTCTATCTTTATTTTTTATTTTTTTTCCACTTTTTTAAAATTGCACTTTAGGTTTTGGGGTACATTTGAAGAACATGCAAGATAGTTGCATAGGTACACACATGGCAGTGTGATTTGCTGCCTTCCTCCCCTTCATCTATATCTGGCATCTCTCCCCTTGCTATCTCTCCCCAACTCCCCACCCCCCACTGTCCCTCCCCCATTTCCCCCCAACAGACCCCAGTGTGTAGTGCTCCTCTCCCTGTGTCCATGTGTTCTCATTCTTCTATCTTTAGATTTATATTTTTCTAGTCTATAACTTCCTACTAACTTCTTAGTCTTAATGTTAATATCATGTTGTCTCCTTAAATTCTAAATGATTCTCTTCCATTTCCTTAAATTAAAATTTTTTTTTCAATCACTTAAATTAATATTCAAGAGTTGCCTGAGTTGTATTAGGCCATTCTCGCATCACTATAAAGAAATTTTGAGACTAGAATTTAGTTTTTTAAAAAAAGTTTCAATTGGCTCACAGCTATCCAGGCTGTACAGGAAGCATAGTGCCAGGACCTGCTTCTGGGGAGGCCCCAGGAAGCTCCCAATCATGGTGGAAGGTGAAGGGTAGGCAGGCATCTCACACGGAAGGAACAGGAACAAGGGGAGGGGAGGTGCCGCACTCTTCTACATGATCAGATGTGTGTGAACTAGAGTGCGAGCTCACTTTTCACCAAAGGGACAACCCACACCATTCATAAAGGATGCACCTTCATGACCCAGACACCTCCACCCAGGTCCTATCTTCAACACTGTGGATTACATTTTAACATGAGATTTGACAGGACACATATCCAAACGTTATCAATTTAATTGCTCCTTTTCTTCAGTAAAGTTTTCATCATTGTGAGGAATTACAAGAATTCTATTATCTCAGCCAATGTTTCTTAATTAACAATCCAAATTTTTCATATATGTATGTTTGATTTTCTTGTCTTTTCTGAAGGTGTTACCAGCTTTGGGCTATAGGCTGCAACACTGTACTAAGATTTTCAACAAAAAGATTTTAAGAAGTACTTTCATGGTAAAACTAATCAGAAGAAATTGAGCAATAATAGATTTTTATGTTAGTTGATATTGTTACAAGTACTAAAATATACTCTGTACCTGCCACTTCCACAGCGCCAGTTCATAGAAGTGATGTAATTTCTTATGCATAAACTCTGCTGTATAATAAAAAACTCATTCGTGTGAATATGTTTCCCTCTTTTACTATGTTTACCATTTTGGAGAATAATTATATCTCAATATTATCACTAATTAGTAACTTTACCCACCTATTTACTAGGTTAAATTCCCACATCATCTACAATATGGACAACACTACTTTGAACACCAAAAAGAAAAAAAAAGCTCCTCTTAAATGAGGCTTGCATTTCAGTTAAAAAAAATAAGCTATGCATCTAAGTAACTACTGGTATTATTATTTTCTTATTAAATATAATATATTTTGATAAATTATGGCCCTAAAGTCATTAGATGTATACCATAAAATCATTTATTGTTAATAACAAATATGTAGCCATCTCAACACTTTGGTAAGAAGTTTAATTTTCTCAGAGACATATCCAGTATTCTAAATTTCAACACTGTAAATGTGTAGTAATAAATTAGCTTGACAAAGAAGAAGAATTTGATCCTCTTCTCTGGAACACTTATTTTTTAAAAATATCTCCCAATCTCTTGCCCCCATCCCATTGCCTTTCTCTGTCTGTCTCCTTTTCCGTCTTTTTTCCTGTTTGTATTTGAGGATTTTCTGTCTAAACATTCTAAAATATTAAGGTGGAAAATTATTTAATTCTGCTAATCCTGCAGTTCACTTCCATCAGTTTACTTAAGCAAATATATAAATATACTGGTTTACTATATATAACACTATACATAACATAATGTATATTATATATAATAAAGAAATATATAAATATAAATATAGATTAATAAACATATATTTATAAATATATATCATCATATTATATTAATTATACTATAATTATATTTTATAGATTATAATTGTATTAATTACAATATAATTACATATATTATATAATAATTACATATATAATAATTACATATTATATAATGTAGAATATTATATAGAATTAATATATATAATAGTTATATATTATTATATATAATTATTCTCATGTAAGTTAGAATGGTGATCTTTAAAACATCTGGAAACAACAGATGCTGGAGAGGATGTGGAGAAATAAGAACACTTTTACACTGTTGTTGGTAGTGTAAATTAGTTCAACCATTGTGGAAGACAGTGTGATGATTCCTCAAAGATCTATAAATAGAAATTCCATTTGACCCAGCAAATATAATATAATTATATTATAATATTATATTATATTATGCAATAATATTATAATATAATGATATATAATGTAATATAATGATATATAATATAATATAATGATATACTACAATCTAATGTAATATATAATATGAATATTATATTATATATTATGTAATATTTCTCTTTTTTTAAATTGTCATTTAGTTCTGGGGTACATGTACAGATCTTGCAGGATTGTAGCATAGGTACACATAGGCCATGGTGGTTTGCTGCACCCATCCCCGCGTGACCCGCATCAGGCATTTCTCCCAATGTTATCCCTCCCCTAGCCCCCCAACCCCCAATAGACCCCAGTGTGTGATGCTCCCCTCCCGGTGCCTATTTGTTCTCATTGTTCAACACCTGCCTATGAGTGAGAACATGTGGTGTTTAGTTTTCTGTTCTTGTGTCAGTTTGCTAAAAAGGATGGTTTCTATATTCGTCAATGTCCCTATAAACGACATGAACTTATCCTTTTTTATGGCTGCATAGTATTCCATGGTGCATATGTGTCACATTTTCTTTATCCAGTCTATCATTGATGAGCATGTGGGTTGGTTCCAGGTCTTTGCTATTGTAAACAGTGCCACAATGAACATATGTGTGCATGTGTCTTTATAATAGAATGATTTATAATCCTTTGGGCATAAACCCAATAAGGGGGTGTCAAATGGAATTTCTATTTCTAGATCCTTGAGGAAGTACCACACTGTCTTCCACAATGGTTGAATTAATTTACACTCCCAGCAACAGTGTAAAGGTGTTTCTATTTCTCCACATCCTCTCCAGCATCTGTTGTCTCCAGATATTTTAATGATCACCATTCTAACTGCCATGAGATGGTATCTCAATGTGGTTTTGATTTGCATTTCTCTAATGACCAGTGATGATGAGCATTTTTTCATATGTTTGTTGGCCTCATAAATGTCTTCTTTTGAAAATTGTCTGTTCATATCCTTCACCAACTTTTGAATGGATATTTTTTTTTTTCTTGTAAATTCGTTTTAGTTCCTTGTAGATTCTGGATATTAGCTCTTTGTCAGATAGGTAGATTGGAAACATTTTTTCCCATTCTGTTGATTGCCAGTTCACATTAATGATTGTTTCTTTTGCTGTACAGAAGCTCTGGAATTTAATTAGACCCCATTTGTCTATTTTGGCTTTTGTTGCCAATGCTTTTGGTGTGTTAGTTGTGAAATCCTTGCCTATGCCTTGTCCTGAATGGCAATGCCTAGATTTCCTTCTAGGGTTTTGATGGTAGTAGGTCTTATGTTTAAATCTTTAATCCATCTGGAGTTAATTTTAGGATAACATGTAAGGAAGGGATCCAGTTTCTGCTTTCTGCACATAGCTAGCCAGTTTTCCCAACATCATTTATTAAACTGGGAATCCTTTTCCTATTGCTTATTTTTGTCAGGTTTGTTAAAGATCAGATGGTTGTAAATGTGTGGCATTATTTCAGAGGCCTCTGTTCTGTTCCATTGGTCTATATCTCTGTTTTGGCATCAGTACCATGCTGTTTTGATTACTGTATCCTTGTAGTATAGTTTGAAGTCAGGTAGCATGATGCCTCCAGCTTTTTTTCTTTTTTCTTAGGATTGTCTTGGCTATGTGGGCCCTATTTTCGTTCCATATGAAGTTTAAGGTGGTTTTTTCCAGTTCTGTGAAGGTCAACTGTAGCTTGATGGAGATAGCATTGAATCTATAAATTACTTTGGGCAATATGGCCATTTTCACAAGGTAGATTTTTTCTAACCATGAGCGTGGAATTTTTCCATCTGTTTGTGTCCTCTCTTATTTCCTTGAGCAGTGGTTTGTAGTTCTACTTGGAGAGATCCTTCACATCCTGTTAGTTGTATTCCTAGGTATTTTATTCTCTTTGTAGCAATTGTGAATGGGAATTCGCTCATTATTTGGCTCATTGTTTGTCTGTTATTGGTGTATAGGAGTGCTTATGATTTTTGCACATTGATTTTGCATCCTGAGACTTTGCTGAGGTTGATTATCCGCTTAGGGAGATTTTGGACTGAGACAATGGAGTCTTCTAAATACAATACAATTATTTCATCTACAAATAGAGAAAATTTTGGGCTGAGACAATGGGGTCTTCTAAATACAATACAATTATGTCATCTGCAAATAGAGAAAATTTGACTTCCTCTTTTCCTAATTGAATATCCTTTATTTATTTATTTTTTTACCTGATTGCTCTGGAACTTCCAATAGTATATTGAATAGGAATGGTGAGAGAGGGCATCCTTGTCTAGTGTCAGTTTTCAAAGACAGTGCTTCCAGTTTTTCCCCATTCAGTATGGTATTGGATGTAGGTTTGTCATAAATAGCTTTTGTTATTTTAACATACATTCCACTGATAACTAGTTTACTGAGAGTTTTTAGCATAAAGGGCTGTTGAATTTTGTTGAAGGCCTTCTCTGTATCTGTTGAGGTCATTATGTGGTTTTTGTCTTTGGTTCTGTTTATGTGATGGATTATGTTTATTTATTTGCATATGTTGAACCAGCCTTGCATCCCCAGGATAAAGCCTACTTGATTCTGATGGACAAGCTTTTTGATGTGCTGTTGCATTCAGTTTGCCAGTATTTATTGAAGCTTTTTGCTTTGGTGTTCATCATGGATATTGGTCTGAAGTTTTCTTTTTTACTTGTGTCTCTGTCAGTTTTGGTATCAGGATGATGTTGTTCTCATAAAAGGAGTCAGGGATGACTCTGTCTTTTCCTGTTGTTTGGTATAGTTTCAGAAGGATTGGTGCCAGCTCCTGTTTGTACATCTGGTAGAATTTGTGAACCCATCTGGACCTGGACTTTTTTTTGGCTGGTAGGCTATTAATTGCTGCCCCAACTTCAGACCTTGTTATTGGCCTATTCAGGGAT